>NW_024412419.1:32522204-32545321 GCF_014898765.1 Herpailurus yagouaroundi
GTGGGGGGAGAGAGGGAGAAAGGAAGGAAGGTAGGAAGGGAGGGAGGGAGAGGGAGAGGGAGAGGGAGAGGGAGAGAGAGAGAGAAAATCTCAAGCAAGCTCCACACTCAGTGGGGAGTCCATGTAGGGCTTGATCCCATGACCCTGGCTGGGATCATGACCTCAGCAGAAATCATGCTCGACCAACCTAGACACTCAAATGCCCCAACATACACAAAAACTTAAAAAATACTCTCATCTTATGATCTCATGGTCATCTGCTGAATTGGGTATTTTAAGGATTTTTTTGTTTTGTTTTAAGTTCTATGATGAAAGACAAATGTCTTCTGACGATCATGAGCAAATTTTTTACAAATGTTAAAAAATTTTAATATCCTGATGAATACTATTTATGTTTTAATAGCTATGTCACAGTATTTTATCCAACATTTGTAACAAGAATAGCTACTGAGGCTAATTTCATCTTTCCTAAAGTGATATTTTATATCTACTGGAAAATAATTTTCATTTTTCCTCCTTGTTATTTTCTTTGAGTAATAGTAGTAATACCACGAATTATGTAATCTATAGTTAAAAACTCATCCTAAGTCAAGTCCTAGCTTTCCTTATCCGTCCATGTCCTTCTTTCCATAACTTTTTGAGACTGTTAGGAACTTTTAAGAATCTCATCAATGAGAATAATAATAGTTACCTGTATGCTGAAGGTCACATTTAAAATACATTATTATTGGGGCGCCTGGGTGGCGCAGTCGGTTAAGCGTCCGACTTCAGCCAGGTCACGATCTCGGGGTCTGTGAGTTCGAGCCCCGCGTCAGGCTCTGGGCTGATGGCTCAGAGCCTGGAGCCTGTTTCCGATTCTGTGTCTCCCTCTCTCTCTGCCCCTCCCCCATTCATGCTCTGTCTCTCTCTGTCCCAAAAAAATAAATAAATGTTGAAAAAAAAAATTAAAAAAAAAATAAAAATTAAAAAAAAAAATACACTATTATTAAAAAAAAAAAAGGCCTACATAATTTGAATAGCAAAAGTCATCATTCAAGTTTGCCACAGCAGTTACTTTTTTTTTTAAGAATTAAGCAATCTATTATAATTAATACATTAAAAAAACAACATACTAATTGCAAAATATACAATCCCTATAGTTTAATTATAATAACAAAACTAACTTAACAATGAAAAAGAAAATACAATTATATTATTAAGTATTATTATATATTATATAGTAAGTATATTATAAATATAAATACCTACTGGTACATCTTTCTTTTCTTTCCTTGAAGGGTTTGTGCCTCTATGTTCATTCTGTTGTTGATATAATGAACCATCTCGTTCACCATTTAACTGGAAGGAGCTCATTCCATTTCCTTCAATAAGATGTTTAAATATATTTAAAAAGGATTAATTTTCATGAAAACTTTCACTTAGAAAATTATCAAGTAGGAAGGAAAAATACGATTTCTCAGATGGTTTCTGCCTTCATCCGATCAGAAACAGTTAAAGAAAAAAAAGTCTGATACCTATGTTCTACTTCTATCTCTTTTTTTAAACATTTTTTTTTAACATTTTTAATTTATTTTTGAGAGACAAAGTATGAGTGCAGAAGGGGCAGAGAGAGAAGGAGACACAGATTCTGAAGCAGACTCCAAGCTCTTGAGCTGTCAGCACAGAGCCTGATGCGGGGCTTGAACCCATGAACCGTGAGATCATGATCTGAGATGAAGTTGGATGCTCAACCAACTGAGCCACCCAGGTGCCCCTCATAGAGACAAATTTAAAATCAGGTTATATCTAAGCACATATATTAATACGAAAAACAAAGAAATACTGAATATATAACTACTTTCAGGAAGGGGCAATTTACAATATCCAGGAAATTTTAGTTGCTTTTTAATTGTTTCTTTTGCATAATACACAATACAGTACTAAAACAGCATCTTCTAGTATTAATTTGGAGACAAATAACTAGCAAAAGTGACAATCATTTTTCTAAAAATGATAATATGAAATAAAAAAAAGAAAGGAGTTAGATGAAGAACCCTCTTTTCTTTTTCTAAAACACAAGTAGCCTACAACCAAAACACATTATCCTTGTTCGTTCAGTTTCTTCTATTGCCACACTAAGATAACTGATGAACTGAGCATTTACAATTCCCCAAGAAAGAAGGCTAGATATGAAATGAGAAACAAGGACATTTTAATACCAGAATGGGTCACAGTAATCCTGTCATATATGAACACTTCAAACCATGTGGCAAAAAAGCAGAAGCCATCTCTACAGTCACTGCCTTCCTTCTCCCCTCCCTCAAAGGAATTTCAGATACTCTTAAAAGAAAAGACACCCTCCATTTTCTTCACACAGTACGAAAACCTGGTAACGTACTTATTTCACCCTCCCTTCACCCATTACCTAAAGCAATTGGCTTTTGTGGAGGTAATCTGGGAGGTGGTGGTCTGGGTGGAACTTGGGATGGTTTTGCTGGGCTCTCTGACATAGGACATCTCTTGATAGTTCCTTGATTATCATCCTCAGAAGAATGAGTTTCCTGTGGTATGAATATGGACTTAGGCTGAAATAATACAGAAAAGGAGATCAATGATTAAACATGAAATTACTTGTTTCATTCAAAAAGGAAAAATATTAAACGTCTTTCCTGAAGTAAATACTATTCTGTGTTTACTAGCTGAGCTTTAAGGTTATTCAACTATCTGATTCATATTATCTTAATATATATCCTAAAAATGTACAGTAACATGTTTTCTCAGATAAAAGGTCCTTTTCTATTAATTCCTTCGCAAGCCTTCCTATCTAGACTTGCTAAATAAAAATATTCTGCTCTTTCTGATCTCCAATTTAAATGAGCCTCTTTATTTTAAACATTCAGACTAATCAAATTACAGTTCTTTATAAGACTAAACTGTTTCTTTTAGATGACTCAATGTACAGTCGGTTGCACGTACGACCTCAGCTCAGGTCATGATCTCCCAGTCTGTGAGTTCGAGCCCCACGTCGGGCTCTGTGCCGACAGCGCTGAGCCTGGAGCCTGTTTCAGATTCTGTGTCTCCCTCTCTCTCTGCCCCTCCCCCTCTCATGCTTTGTCTCTGTCTCTCTCAAAAATAAACAAACATTAAAAAAATTTTTTAGATGACTCAATGTCTTTTATGCTAATGCCAAACCTTTCAGACTGGGGCAGGAGAAGATACCAATTAAAATTCTATCATACTGGAAAAGACTAACACCGCAATATGGAATGGAATGGCTAAGAAACTTTCTGTGCAGACAATGGAAAAAGCCCCAGTCAGCTGAAGGTTTGGAGAATTTATAAATTCTTAATGTGTCCCTTACTAGAAAGATTGTTCACACTTATGTTTTTGAAATTCTAATGTAAAACAAAACAAGCAAATACAGTATTATTTACCTGGGGGAAACATAATTTTTTTTAAGTATAAAATGAAACAAAATACAGTAATACATTAGACGCCAAGACTGGTCAGACTCTAATTCTTGTTTATAAACCCTGATTTCGGGACACCTGGGTGGCTCAGTCAGTTAAGTGTTTTTGGCTCAGGTCATGGTCTTGTGATTCATGAGTTCGAGCCCCACGTCGGACTCTGTGCTGACAGCTTGGAGCCTGGAGCCTGCTTCTGATTCTGTCTCCCTACCTCTATGCTCCTCCCCTGTTCTCACTCTGTCTCTCTCTCTCAAAAATAA
Organism: Herpailurus yagouaroundi; assembly: GCF_014898765.1. NCBI lineage: Eukaryota > Metazoa > Chordata > Mammalia > Carnivora > Felidae > Herpailurus > Herpailurus yagouaroundi. The sequence continues at coordinate 32,525,911 of NW_024412419.1, forward strand.
ACATTATAAACCCGGATTTCAAAGCTTTCATAATTTTTTTAAAGTATAAAATGAAATGATAGTTGAATAACCTAAATGAAAATATAGTAAAACATTAGATGCCAAGACGGGCCAGACTCCAATTGTCATTTATAAACCCTGATTTCAAACCTTGTAACAGCTCATTTTATAAACAGTTCATTTTATAATTAAAACTTGCTGTGCATATAAACTCATAAAATAAATTTATATTAGTATTACCTATATTAACTCATTGTGCCTTTAAAAAAAAAACCCATCAGTGAGAATTTTAGCATTTTACAATGTTTCTGACAAAACAGTTGCCAAAAATTTTTGAAAATTATTCTTATTGTTTTTTAAATGTAAAAGTACCTTCTGATAATTTAGTATCTATAATAATAAATCACTACCCATTACCCATTCTTAGGAAATCATTTACTAGATCATAGCTTCTGAAGGAAAAAAATCTTACAAAAAATGTGAGATTTCTAAGCCAGGTGAATTAATACTAACCCATTAATTTAATCATTTTCATGTATAAATTTCTAGAACTTTATTATTTAGAATAAATACTAAATGACAAGTTGGATAATTTAAAAAAGCAACCAAAATTAATCACAATCATCAATATCATGGCTGGTAACTTCATGTTTTCTTGTGGCTCTCAAGTGAAAATAAGGTACGGAGTAACTATTAATATCGTACTGATGTGACAGACCAACCACACACACCCACACCCACACATAATTCAAACTGAAAAACAAACCTGCTTACCTTTGGTGGCAAAGGAGGTGGAACTTTTGCTTTCATGGTTGAACTATAAAAACGTAAAAGTTTAGGATCAGAATTGAATGATTACTAAAGTATAATTAATTTTTCAAAGATATGGAAGAAAATTTACAGAAACAAGTTCCCTTTCCTGAGATTATGAGTGTTTTCCAAAACGTTCTGTACAATGTTCACGTTATGCTGAATGAAGTTTTATTCAGAAGTAATTAAGTAGACATGCTTTCTTGGTTTCAAATTAAAATAGGAAAAGATAACTACAATTCTAGTTTATATCAATTGAATGGTAATTATTATGAAAACACTAGCAACAACTAGTTAGGGAAAAACAGCAAAATGATATAGTATAAAAATATATCACAATGTAAGCTTCATTTTTATTACAGTTAGAGATGAAACATCTCTGATGAAGCTCATCAAAAGCTACATACATTCTCTACAAAATTTTAGGCAGAATTTATCTGATTGAAGCTAAGATTCATTATAACTCAGAATTGGAAGTTTTCGATGTACAAAAACTTAAAAGATGGAGCATAAACTCTCAGATGAGGAAACAGGTCCAGAGAAGTTAAGTGACCTGATTCAAGGTCAAAGAGTACTGAGACAGAAAAGAAAACCTATGCCTTTATGCCTCCAACTGCTAGTCAGGTACCTGTCACTCTACTATGAAACTGCACTTTTCTTTAAAGAAAAAAAGAGAATCTAAAAAAACTAAGCCTGAATGCTTATGTAAGTGAAAATATTCCCATATATCTGATCCAACAGAACCTTGTAAGAAGAGGAAGAGAGATCTCTCCTCACTCTCTTTGTACACACCAAGAAAAGGCCATCTGAGGACACAGAAAGAAGGCAGTTGTCTACAAGCCAGGTAAGAGGGCCATCACCAGGAACAGAATAGAGCTGTGACAAATTTCTGTTATTCAAGTTACTCAGTCTGTGGTATTTTGTAATGGCAGCCTAAGCTAAGACACAGCTTGGTAACAAGGAGTGGAGTACTGCTACAACAAATACCCCAAATGTGGAAGATCTGCTTTTATTTTTTAAGATTTTTTCTTTAAAGTTTATTTGAGAGAGAGAGAGAGAGAGAGAGAGAGAGAGAGAGACAGAGACAGAGACAGAGACAGTGCACGGAGGAGGAGCAGAGAGAGAGGGAGGGAGAGAATCCCAAATCCCAAGCAGGCTCCACGTGGTCAGTGCAGAGCTCAACGCAGGGCTCCATCTATGAACGGTGAGATCATGACCTGAGCTGAGATCAAGAGTTGGACGTTCAACCGACTGAGCCAACCAGGCACCCCTGTGGAAGCAGTTTTGGAATCAAGTAACAGGTAGAGGCTGGAAGAGTTCTGAGGTACATGCTAGAAATATGGACGCTAACAATGATTTTGCTGAGAGAGAGAGCTGAAGAGAAAGTTTCCCTCTTCTTAGAGAATGCATCAATAACTACCAAGAGAATACTGGTAGAATGTACACATTAAAGGCCATTCTCCAGTGGAAATGGTGGAGGTCTGCAATGGAAATGATGACCATATTATTGGAAATGGGAGGAAAAGTGATCCTTGTCAGAGAGGTAGACAACTTGGCTGAATTGTGTTCATATTCTAATGTTTAGTGGAAGGTTAGATGAGGTCGTAAGAGTGAGGTCCTAGTTGGATAGGATTAGAGGCCTTCTACGAAAAGGGGAGAGAGGTTTCTCCCTCTGCGTGCATGCATGCATGCATGCATGCGCTGATGATAGCCCATGTGAGAACATGGTGAAAAGACAACCATCTGCAGGCCGAAAGAGAACTCTCGCCAGGAACCAAACTGGCTAGCAGCTGGAGCCTGAACCTCCCAGCCTCCAGAGCTGTGAGACAACTTGCTGTTTAGACCACCTCTCCATGGTATTTTGTTAAGGTTGCCTGAGGTAACACAACCAGAACAGAGAAAGAAACTGTGATATAACCCATAATACTCTCAATATAAAGCTGTCAAACCTATGAAATCACATCAAATGACATCTTTTATCAAAAACAGAGAAAGAACTTACTGCTTGGATTCATCATCATCCCCTTCATCATCTTCTAAATGTGCCACGTGCCCTCTAAGGACAAAGGATAATTCCACTGTTACTAAATGGACTTCACCAAAATGGCTTAAGAAGAAATTTTACAAAGTGTAGGAAGGGCTACTGCAAGACAGCATTTTATTTCTGCAGCTTTACAGGATTCAGAATTAAACAACAAAACGTGAGGCTACATGACAGAGAAGGGGGCAAACAGACTCTACTCTCTGTGACAAAAAATATTTTAAGCTTAATTAAAAATCAAAATTACCGCTGATGTAATTCTTCTTCAACAGACTTCAGAAGACTCCTTAAAAGAAAAACAAAAAACAATGTGAATAAATAAGGAAAGGAATACCAAGTACATATTTTCATCATTTGAACCTTAACCATAAATTTTTAAATTACTTTTTACTATTTTCTAACATCAGCTACAATGATCTCTATGCCACAGAACATCAAGTTATACTTAATAATATATCTGTATTTTCTGCTGCTAATGTCTTCATACATGTATTTGAAATGAACAAAATAAATCCTAATGTTTATTGAAAAATACCAGTTCAAACAGAGGACAACCCACCATGAAATGTCACAATAGGACTGACAAAACCATAATTGCAGGGTCATAGTCAGGGGTTTCCAGGATTCAAATTCTACCTGGAACATTTTACCTGACACCTGAAATTATATTTTCTTTTTCTTAAAATAAGGAAGGTGACACACTTTAAAAAAAAATCATGCTCTCAGGCAATCCTACAAAATGAAACTCAACATGTTGGATCTCTCTGCAAAAGCATGCATGCATGTGATGTGAATACATGAATGTAGTAGCACTTTGCTTTCACAGAAGACACTCACTTACCTGAGATATCTGTTCTCCAGTGGTGTACTGGCAAACACATTTACACTTTTGGGAGACTAAGCCTGTATCAGACCAGGTGCGAGGATTTTATCATTAGGAGCAAGTTATGAAACTTTGCTATTCAGGAATGTGAGAGAGAACTCACGGCATTCCTGAGTTCCCTTCCTTTTCGCTGCAAGTCCATGCAGCGAACCTCCTATGTTGCACTCTTCAAGCATAAAAACTCAGCAGCCTTCTTAAAGCCAACGGGATAGGGAGAAATATGGTTACTAATAGATTACTGAGGTAAAAGTGAGCCAACGGAAAATCTACTCTCCTCAAAAGGTAAGGCAATACCTTCTGATCATTTTTCCCACTGATATATATTGGAAAAAACTCCCCTTAGAATTGTCAAAACATAAAACCAGAGAAATTGACAGGTAAAGTTAGCTGGTATGAGCAACAGAATACATTTTAGTCTTCAAATATTTTAATTAGGCCAGCTTACTAACAACCTAAGTATTAAAAAATGACAAAGCTCTAACTTGAGTGGTAAATGACATGGGAAGGCCATAAACTAATCGCAAATCCCACTCTGCAGATAAAAAAAAACTGAGGTACTTCAGTCAAATGTATGATCTTATTCACAAAGCTCTTCAAGGGCTAGTTCTAGGGAGATGGGAGCTTCTGACTACGGGCAGGATCGTAAGTGATGCCAGCCTGTAAAGCAAAGACAGCCTGCATCTGAGTCCCGCCTCTGCCACTGTAAGCCGTGTGGACTTCAATAAGTACTTTGATTTCCCATTGCTTCAGTTTCCATATCTGTAAAACAGGAATTATAACAGTACCTACATCAAAGCATTTATCGAAAGATATAATGAATATGGGTAAAATGCTTGGAATAGTAATTTAAAATACAGTAAGTACTCAATTCACATTTTCTTTATTATGATGGGCTATGCAACATTTCTTTAAACTAGCAATTCTAAGTGTGGTCTAGGGATCCCAGAGGTCCCTTGGCCTCCTGTAGGGGGTCTGCAAGAATAAAACTAGTTTCATAATACATATAATACAAAAAAGCATTTACCTTTTTCACTCTTAATTTTTTCATTGGGAATGAAACTCTGGAGTTTTCCAGAGGTTATAAGATACATGATAACACAACAGATTAGTAGCAGATATGAGAATTCAGCTGTCTTCTAATAAGCCAGATATTAAAGAGATTTGCAAAAAAATATAAAACAATGCCAATTTCCTTACTATTATTTTGTTTCAGAAAGATAGCTGTTTTTCATAAAAAATGTTATTAGTGGGCCGCAATAAAGTTTGTTGAATTACATGGACATATATAAAATCTATTAATGCAATTATTTGCTGCTTCTAAATCTCATGAGAGGAATTACACGGTGTTAGGTTTGAGGTGGCATTTAAATTGGTCCTTAATGATGAGAAATTTTTAAAAAATATTTATTTTTGTAGAGAGCGCAAGTGGGGTAGGGACAGAGAGAGGGGGGCAGAAGATCGGAAGCGGGCTCTGCGCTGACAGCCTGACAGCAGTGAACCTGACGTGGGGCTCGAACTCACAAACTGCAAAATCATGACCTGAGCCGAAGTCAGACGCTCAACCAACTGAGCCACTCAGGTGCCCCCATGAGGAATTTTAAACACACACACACAAAGTGTTATTTATGATAACATGTAATGAGTATATTACTATTTTAAGTAAATAAATATTTTGAAAAGTTCTCAGTTTAAATTTCCAATACCGTAAATATTGACAGTTATAACAAACATAAACAAAAGCTCTGGAGTCCTCAGTAATTTTTAAGAGTGTAAAGGGATCCTGAGACCAAAAATTTAGGAAGCACTGCTTTAAACTATGTTACCAAGTTAAATATAGTATCTCTGAACTATATAGTGGGCTTTTATATCATTTTAGAAGATAGGAAAAAATTTTTTTCTTAAGCACATGCCAGTATTTTGGGGGGGGGGTGCACCTCTTTTTCCAATAGAGAATATTCAGATTTGAAAACAATTAAGAAGTAAAGTAAAAATGTATTTTATTTTTCAATTACCATATTTAACTGGACTTACAGGGCATTCCACTTTTTAAAAAAGAATGTTCCCAGGAGTACTATGTTCTCCAAGAATAAGAGAGAAAGGCTGAATAAGAGAACACGGAAAAGCAGCTATGCTTTATTGTTAGGGACTCACGTATATTTTCAATTCATTTACTAGTATATCTCCTACTATGTGTTAACAGGTATTTTGTTAATAAACTTACAGAATTCATGAAGTGTTAATGAAAAGTAGGATATATGATTTGCTTCTCAGGCTTTATAAAAGAGAAAGTGAAACATGGCTAAATTTGCTAAGAGGTGCATTTATGGTAAATACTGTATCTTGTGAGCCCTGGGGAAAAGTAACACTGATTTAATCACCAAGATTGGGTGCTATACAATAAACCACTATTCACTGGTCCATGTGGATTCTTCTGTTACGGAATTTTTAGAAAGTAATGAATGAAGTAAAACAAAAATGATGCCCACAGATACTGAGTTACTAAGTCAGTCTAAAAACATTAGGAAATCTGGATGAAAATGTTAAAAATGGGGAACAATATGCAATCACAAATTTAACTGATGAAAGTGAAGAAACTGACACAGGGAAGTGAAAAAAAAAGAGAAAGAAAAACCCACAGCCAAAATATTTAGCATATTAAAATTAGCTAAGAAATTCACATGCTGGTTTCTGAAATCTTCTGAAATTGTCTAAGTAGCTAAAAACAATCTTTAAGTATTGTCCTGAGTATATCTGAAGACAAAACAAAAAATCTCCTATTTCTTTAAAACCAAAGAGCAGTTTTATTCACTCACATTCACTTGCTTTTATAATAAATTACTTGCTGAGTAAATACTACACAAATAAGGGCAATTAATAAGTATTTATTAAACCGTAACTGTCCTAAAAATGCTTTGCAATGATTATTACATTTCACCCTTAGCACCCTACAAGGCAGGGACTATTATAATCCCCATTTTACTAGAGAAAATTGAGGTAAATTTCTCAAAGTCACATAGCTTACAGGAAGAGACAGTTCTGACTCCAGATATGGCATTCACTACTACTACACTCAACTGTGCTAGGAACTGTGTAATTCAAGTTACTTTTTTCACCATTATTTAAGTCTTTAGAAGAGAATTTAAGTTATCTCTAGAATCTTTGCTCTACATTAAAAACAATCAGAAATAATTTAGTTTTCTTTTAAAAACAGTATTTTGTTGGTTTTAAATAATCAGAAAAGTTGACCCCAACAACAGCATTCAAGAGAAAAGAAAACTCAGTTTAAGTCAAAATACATATTCTATTAAAAGAAAAAAAAACAAACACCTACACCCTATCTTAGTTCTTGTATGGTCTGGAATAGGTAGAAACCCATAAATGGAAATCTGTCTGCCTGATCACCTATGGAGAAAGCAGGAAATCCTGTGAGTTTTAAAACACTGCCTGGTCACAAGAATAAAGCAGACATATCAGTACAGTAAGAGAAGTGCTACATCCATGCTCATGTCACATGTATGTATATACCTGTACACGAAACACAGCCAAAGGTCAAATTTTTGGCCAACCTACCTTGCCAGTGATTCGTTATATAGAATACAGTTCCTTAAGCAGGGATCCAATTAATCAAAAAATGAAGGTTGGGCAAATTATTAACATTTTACCTAGCCAAAGTAACTATATACTATGAAAATGTCTAACAATCAGATATTAGACAATGGGAACTAAGGAATCTGGAAAAGCATTTAGTGATGGGCCATATTTCTTTTTTGCATTTTTGCTAGTATATAATTTAAAAATATATTTAAAATGAACCAAAAAAGTGTAAATGGAATTTTTCTCCAAATCATCCACTGTCTCTTAAAATACACCAAAATTTGCTAACAAGGTCCTTAAAACTAGTGACCTTATATGAAGACAAAATAATAAAAAAAGCACTTCAGAATTTTTATTTGGTAACCACTATGAGACAAACCTTCCTTTGCTGTCCATTAATGAATCAGGAGAGATTATAAATAGCACACAGTTACTATTTAGATAAAATCTCATTTTTCTATCAGGGAAATTGTATGCCTTTTTCCCATTTTAGGAAACTTAAATCAGGTTAATTAAAAACAAATTCATCGTATTTAATTGAAATGCAGCTTAAATTCAAACTAATGCATTTCTCCAGGCGGTCATTCAAAGTCTCTTCTCTGTGTTGAGAAAAGATAGAGTATTTAAATTAAACATTTAGTCTAAAAAAAGGAGACACGATTTTGCATTGTCTTTAAATCTGAACTACTGTCTTCAGTCATCGTTCCTCAACTGCTTAAACTATGGATGTATATATATTTTTCAACTCTGTAATGTATAAGTGAAATTATATGTTGCAATTTTAAGATGTTCTGATTGTTAAAACAATATCTACACTGCTGAGAGATTTTGACAATTTAAATAGTATTTCCTTACATATTAGATTTTATAATGGTAATTTCTCCATGAACTCAGAAAATGAGAATCTACAAAGAACAGCAGAGTCCTGTCCCCTTACTCTGCTGAGGACTATGAACAACTTAAATTGTTACTCCTTGTAAGCTGCCTTTTCACCACAGTGCTGTACCACCTAGACAGTGCCTGGTGTACAGGAGAGGCCTTGAATAATTGTTCTATTTACTTCTTGCATGAATTGATAATTCTGAAGACAGCAGATGCATTTTAACTACTATCTCCTTTTTGGAAAGCTCTTAACAACTAAAAAGTTAGAATAAAGAGTTCTAAACACTGTGAATATTTTCAGCTATTTTCAGAGCCAACACACCTGGGGTATGTACCAAAGGAAGTTTTGTAAGGAATAAACAGGTCAATCTTAAAAATAAAATAAAAAAATTCTGAAACATGTATCGTCTTCAGTTGGAATGTACTTCATTTTCTCTAACAAGTAAGGTCTACAAAGTAGCTTGATATAAAAAACATAATGTCTCCATTATGACAATTACTGACTAAATGATTAGCAAGGTAACAATGAAGAAAAGTTGAAAGCATATTATAAAAACATATCTACCAGACTAATACAATTTACTTCTGGAAATAGTAACATATTTTTCTATATTAAATATGTAATAAAATGCACAAGATATATGTAATAAATTAAAATATAAAGCAACTTAATTATTCTTGAATATAAATTTAATTTAAAAAGAACTTTACTTACTTGTTTGCACCCAAAAAGTAACTACCTTGGTGTCCTTGTCCATATTCTAGTTGTAGATCCTAATAGTACAAAATGATGTATTTAGCAAAATAGTAGTATATCACAAATCATAATACACAAATATATATATTTTAAAAGAGAAACCCCAGACTGCAAATAAATCTGTATTGCTATATGTTCTTTAAAAAAAAGGTATGGTAGGACTTCCAACAATAAAAGATGTCAGAAGTTTGTAGTTGTAGTTTACGTATTTTATTATTTCAGTATTTTTCTGGGAACTTGTTTGAATAATATATATAAGTTTCATTCATGGTTATTGCTTTCTTAGTTAAAATTTGCAAAAAAAAAACCCAGTTTTTAGAAAGAAAAATGCTCAAATAAGGTATTTAATAGCAAAGCTATAATGAAGCAAAAAAATTACAGAAGAGAACAAGCAACAAAAATCTTGACTTTGTATAGAAGATCTGCAATAATTATGTATTTATACACATTCACACACTTCTATTGTTGCTTCAGGCAGGTAATAATTTTTAAACATATAGAATAGGTGCTCTTTTTAAGTAAATTGTATAGATGAACATGGGCAAGGTTGCAAATTACACTTAAAGGGCTTTGAATAATTTTTTAAAGAGCTAAGTAGTGAAACTTCAAAGGAGTATTACTAAGGCAGTTCCTTAACTAAACGTTTCCACTGAATGCTATGGGTTGTAGGCTTAAGAATTGAAATTTAAAGGGGTAACAACATAAATGCTCAACTCAAACGCCTTCTTGAGGAAAAAATTGTTTTCCAACAACTATGGAAAGTACAAAGTAAAGCTTCCTTTCTCCCCTTAAGTCACTGTATTTCAAGCATGATTTTAACAATAAAGGGGAATATTTCACATTTAAAATGAGTTTTATTTTCATCAGAATATAGAATAAAGTGTTTTCTAATACACAAGGTATCGCCAGATGCACAGTCAGGACTTAATGCAAAGACACCTCCTTGGAGGAGGCTTCCAAGACTGTACAGGAAGGAAGGTGCAACCTTTCCCATGTCTTCATGGCATTGAATACACAGTTCTCCTCTAGCACTTAAACTGCCTTTTAATTAATTTATTAACCAGTTTATAAAAACAGAAACCAGTCTGTGAGCTCCTCAAAACAGGAAAATTGTTACGTCCATCTTTCTTCCCTACAGGCCCAAAGTCTAGAATAGCACCTACCACACACTAACCAGGCCCTTAAAACAAATTCTTGTTCCAATGCCAGTAGTTCATTTTCCTGCAAGCAGATAACTAACACTCCAGCCTCATTAAGATACACAAATTCTAGATCACAAAAATACTAAGCCTAGGAACATAAGAACTCTAAACGATACATTACATTTAAGTAAAAAGCACTTTAACATTTAAGTACTCCAAGACCTGTCAAAATAAAAATCCTGGTTTAGACAAGATTCAAATCTTGTCTTCTTCAATATTTGCGTTCTTTCATGCATAATAAATGTTCTTACTAGTGACAGAAAAGAGAATACATCAAAAACAGTAAGATTAGTCAACCATCATCACACTGGTATCACATGAAATTCTAGTGCAAAAGGATACCTGTTCTATTTAATTCATAATGATATTAATAGGATGCTATCACTGCTACCGTAAGACTGCTACACAATTATTATGCTGTACAACTGAAGTGGTCATGACTTTGAACAGGAACCTTTAATCTTTGGAATTCAGTAGAGAGAAGTACTAATCTCAATGAATACACTCCTAAATTCAAGTTTTTTTCTTCAGCTACAGGTAATGTCCCTCCTCTACCACACCAGCAATCTCTTTAGTCAACATAATCTCTTAAGGCCCTAATCAAATGATGGCGTCTAAAAGTGTTCTACATTTGTGCAGAATGGCAATAGCTTCTGTTATATAAACACACATGTGGCTGTTGTAGGAACAGTCATCTTATGGTACATGACAATTGCCGGGTTGATGACAATGATTTAAAAAAATCCATTGAGATTAGCAAGGTATTTAGGAAGGTAAGAGTCTAAAATAACAAATGCAGTATTTTAATAGAAAATTGTACATAGGTTCATAAGCAAAATAACATTCAGGCCAGGGAGAAGTTGTAGATATATCCAAGTGTGGTGATTAAATGTGCCACGTGTCAAACACTACCAGGAAAGCTAAAATAAAAGGGGGCTTATTCTTTATTAATTCCTTCTCTATAAATCAAGTTATGTTTTTAGCAACTATGGAACAAAAACAATGTGCTAGGAATCCAATCAGGTAAAAGAATTACACTAAGTCCTCTAGTAAGTACTGAATCTCAGGTAATTCAACTATTATTTACCAACCACCTATTATATGGCAGGGATTCAGACAGTAAATCATTCAAGAAAAATGAGAAAAAAAAGGAAAGGAAAAAAAGTAAAACTTGGGCAAAGTTAGTAGCCATTTATATATCTTTAGAACATTCTAAGAAAGACTGATTTAAAACATTTATCAAAAAGTACTTGGAAGCTATTCTGTAATAGAAAAATGCTACCAAAATTATGCTTGGAAAAGCACTCAAGATAACCCTAGATGACAGTAAAACAGCAATCTTTTATAAGCTAAATAAGAACACATTTGAACATGCCAAGAGGAACATAAGGGAATTAGTAACAAATGAGGCATCAAGTTATTAATGAAGGACAATGTTTAGCTACACAGTAAAGTCAAACAAGTAACAACATGGGCTGAAAACATGCAATAGCCTTATATAGATTTGATCTGAACAGCTCAAACAAAAATTGAAGATGGTTACTCTAGACCAATGAAAATAGCTTTTTGGGTCAGAAAATCCTAACTTCAGCTTTAATGAATGGGGAAGTATTTCTAAGAGCAGGATAGAGCCAGAAAGCACTGAAAAAGATAAAGGATAGAACATGGAAAATGGGAAAGGGAAAATACATGTTCAAGAAAATCTTTTTATTGTTTTCTTTTTTGTAAACCCTGTGTCAGGCTGCAAAGCCTACATCTGATGAGAAAATAGCAGGAAGTTAACAGAACTGATATAGCTGGCTACAAAAATATAAAAGAAAAAATATGTTAGCAATATATTTTAATCAACAAAAAAGGGAACAGCTCAAGAGAATTTCTTTCCTCATCAGAAAATGAGAAAATTATGATTTGGATAAGGTCATTTTAAGATACCTTTTAATACAGCAATTTACACAAGTAAAAAGGGATTGAATCTTGGACAAATCAAAAAAGACTTTCTTAAAACGAGAAGCAAGTGAGGTCAGAACACTAACAGATAAATGCTAAACAGTATTCATGACTCTTACATGATAAACTCGGACATGAAGATCAAGCAGGGTAGGTTTGCCAATGTAGAAAATGTCCTATTGTTGTGCAAAATAAATGAGTTCTCCTAAGAAACTGTCTTCATATATATTAGGTAAGAAAAGTAGCTACATCATATAAATTTAATAGTAATAGTTTAACAAATTTAAAATAAACAGAAGTTGACATTTACTGTTTCTCTTCCAGAATAAATTTATTTTTAGACTTTATTAAATTTTGACCTAATTCAGGGCTTTATTTTTAACTTTTATCTATTTATTTTTTAAGTTTACATCCAAGTTAATCAGCATATAGTGCAACAATGATTTCAGGAGTAGATTCCTTAATGCCCCTTTCCCATTTAGCCCATTCCCCCTCCTACAACTCCTCTAGCAACCCTCTGTTTGTTCTCTATATTTAAGAGTCTCTTGGGGCGCCTGGGTGGCGCAGTCGGTTAAGCGTCCGACTTCAGCCAGGTCACGATCTCGCGGTCCGGGAGTTCGAGCCCCACGTCAGGTTCTGGGCTGATGGCTCAGAGCCTGGAGCCTGTTTCCGATTCTGTGTCTCCCTCTCTCTCTGCCCCTCCCCCGTTCATGCTCTGTCTCTCTCTGTCCCAAAAATAAATAAACGTTGAAAAAAAAAAAAAAGAGTCTCTTATGTTTTGTCCCCCTCCCTGTTTTTATATTCTTTTTGCTTCCCTTAGGTTCATCTGTTTTGTATCTTAAAGTCCTCACATGAGTGAAGTCATATGATATTGGTCTTTCTCTAATTTCGCTTAGCATAATACCCTCTATTTCCATCCACATACTTGCGAATGGCAAGATTTCATTCTTTTTGATTGCCGAGTAATACTCCATTGTATATATATACTACATCTTCTTTATTCATCCATCAATGGACATTTGGGCTCTTTCCATACTTTGGCTATTGCTGATAGTGCTACTATAAACATTGGGGTGCATGTGCCCCTTTGAAACAGCACACCCGTATCCCGTGGATAAATACCTAGTAGTGCAATTGTTGGGTTGTAGGGTAGTTCTATTTTCAATTTTTTGAGGAACCTCCATACTGTTTTCCAGAGTGGCTGCACCAGTCTGCATCCCCATCAGAAGTGCAAAAGAGATCCTCTTTCTCTGCATCTTCGCCAACATCTGTTGTTGCCTGAGTTGTTAATGTTAGCCATTCTGACAGGTGTGAGGTGGTACCTCTTCATGGTTTTGATTTGTACTTCCCTGATGATGAGTGATGTTGAGTTTTTCATGTGTCGGTTGGCCATCTGGATGTCTTCTTTGGAAAGGTATCTATTCATGTCTTTCGCCCATTTCTTCACTGGATTATTTGTTTTTTGGGTGTTGAGTTTGATAAGTTCTTTATAGATTTTGGATACTAACCCTTTCTCTACTATATCATTTGCAAATATCTTCTCCCATTCTGTCGGTTCCCTTTTAGTTTGGCTGATTGTTTCCTTCGTTGTGCAGAAGCTTTTTATTTTGATGAGGACCCAATAGTTCATTTTTGCCTTTGTTTCCCTCGCCTCCAGAGAAGTGTTGAGTAAGACGTTGCTGCGGGCAAGATCAAAGAGGTTTTTGCCTGCTTTCTCCTTGAGGATTTTGATGGCTTCCTGTTTTACATTGAGGTCTTTCATCCATTTTGAGTTTATTTTTGTGTCTGGTGGTCCAGGTTCATTTTTCTGCATGTTGCATCCAGTTTTCCCAGCACCACTTGCTGAAGACACTGTCTTTATTCCGTTGGATATTCTTGTCTGCTTTGTCAAAGATTAGATGGCCATATGTTTGTGGGTCCATTTTTGGGTTCTCTATTCTGTTCCATTGATCTGTCTGTCTTTGTGCCAGTACCATACAGCTTTGTAATACAGCTTTAAGTCCGTAATTCAGGGGTTTCTTAAAGTACTTTTGTTATTTACTGATAATGATCAATTGGGTATACCTTTCTGACATATTTGTTTTTTTTTTAAGTAAGCTCCACGCCCAGCATGGAGCCCAATGCGGGGCTTGAATTCATGACTGGGATCGAGACCTGAGTTGAGACCAAGCTGGACACTTAACTGAGTAAGCCACCTAGGCACCCCTTTCTGACATGTTTTAAATTATAATTTAAATTTTTTATTCTTACTTTTTCAAGTATACCATAACTTTCTTCAGAGCAAAGACTATGTTACTACTTATGTTCCTCCACACCAATTAACATGTTTTCCATATAATTAACTTTAAATATATTTTTCATTATTGTATAGGCTAAAATACTCAGAAAAACTGGGCAAATTAGAAAAAATTGGCATCAATTAAACAGGTGTATAATTTTTTAATCTAAACACAGTACGTTAGATAAACCCATTTTTATGGTTATGGGCAAAACTCTTACTATTGCTTTAATAATATGTATTTTTTCACCAACATATCCTAAGTATTATCATTCCTCCATGAAATAAATATAAAAATGATTAAGGATATGTTTACATTTCTTTTTTTAATTTTTATTTTTTTCCACATTGGTAAATATGTATCTACTGTATTATTCTTTTTTTGAAATTTAAACTCAAGTTATTTAACCTGTATGTAGTATTGGTTTCAGGAGTAGAATTTAGGGATTCATCACTTACATATAATACCCTTATCTCAACAGTGCCCTCCTTAAGGTCCATCAGCCATTAGTCCATCCCCCATCCACCTTCCCTCCAGCAAACTTTAGTTTGTTCTCTGTATTTAAAAGTCCTTTATGGTTTGCCTCCTCCTCTGTTTTTATCTTATTTTTCCTTCTCTTTTCCTATGTTCATCTGTTTTGTTTCTTAAATTCCACATATCAGTGAAATCATATGGTATTTGTCTTTCTCTGACTGACTTATTTCGCTTAGCATAATACACCTTAGTTCCCTCCATGTTGTTGAAAATGGTTACGATTTCATTCTTTTTTATCACAGGATAGTATTCCATTGTACATATATGTATATATCACATCTTCTTTATCCATTTGTCAGCTGATGGACATTTGGGCTATTTCCCTAATTGGCTATTGTTGATAGTGCTGCTATAAACATTGGGGTGCATGTGCTCCTTCAGCATTTTTGCAGCCTTTGGATAAATACCTAGTAGTGCAATTGCTGGGTTGTAGGGCAGTTCTATTTTTAATTTTCTGAGGAACCACCACACTGTTTTCCAGAGTGGACACACCAGTTTGCATTCCCACCAACAGAGCAAAAGGGTTCCCCTTTCTCCTTATCATCACCAACATCTGATGTTACCTGAGTTAATTTTAGCCATTCTGACAGGTGTGAGGTGGTATCTTATTGTAGTTTTGATTTGTATTTCCCTGATGATGAGTGACGCTGAGCACCTTTTCATGTGTCTGCTGGATGTCTGTGTCATCTGGATGTCTTATTTGGAAAAGTGTCGATGCATGTCTTCTGCCCATTTCTTCATTGGATTATTATTTTTTGGTTTATTATTGGTATATTTGGTTTATTATGAATTATTATTCATTTTTTTTTGGGGTGTTGAGATTGATAAATTCTTTATAGATTTTGGATACTAACCCTTTATCCAATATGTCATTTGCAAATATCTTTTCCCATTCCAAACTCATCCTATGAAGCCAGCATTACCTTGATTCCAAAACCAAAGACCTCACTAAAACAGAGAATTACAGGTCAATCTTTCTGATAAACCTGGATGCAAAAATTCTCAACAAGATACTAGCAAATCGAATTCAACAGTACATTAAAAGAATTATTCACCATGATCAAGTGGGATTTATTCCTGGGTACTGGGCTGGTTCAATATTTGCCAATCAATCACGATATACCACATTAATAAAAGAAAGGGAAGAACCATTATGACCCTCTCAACAGATGCAGAAAAAACATTTAACAAAATACAGCATCCTTTCTTGATTAAAACCCTCAAGAAATTAAGGACAGGGGTGCCTGGTGGCTCAGTTGGTAAAACATCTGACTGTGGCTCAGGTCATGATCTCATTGTTTGTGAGTTCAAGTGCCGTGCTGGACTCTGTGCTGACAGCTCAGAGTCTAGAGCCTGCTTGATTCTCTCTCTATCAAAAACAAACAAACAAACAAACAAACAAACAAACATTAAAAAAAAAGACATTAGAGACAGAAGGAACATACCTCAGCATCATAAAAGCCATATATGAAAGACCCACAGTTAGTATCATCCTCAATGGAGAAAAATTGAGAGCTTTCCTAAGGTCAGGAACATGACAGGGATGTCCACTCTCACCTGGAAGTCCTAACCTCAACAATCAGACCACAAAAAGAAATAAAACACATACAAATTGGCAAGGAAGAAGTCAAACTTTCACTCTTCGCAGATGATATGATACTCTGTGGAAAACACGAAAGACTCCACCAAAAAATTGCTAGAATGGATACATGAATTTAGCAAAGTCACAGGATATAAAATCAACATACAGAAATTGGTTGCAGTGGGGTGCCTGGGTGGCTCAGTCGATTAAGCCTCTGACTCTTGATTTCAGCTCAGGTCATGATCTCACAGTTTGTGGTATCAAGCCCCACGTTGGGCTCTGTGCTGACAGTGCTGAGCCTGCTTGGATTCTCTTTCTCTCTCTCTTTCCCCTGCTTACACTCTCTCTCCCTCCCTCTCTAAAAATAAACTTAAAAAAAAAATCGGTTGCATTTCTATACACCAATTATGAAGGAGCAGAAAGAGAAATCAAGGAATTGACCCCATTTACAACTGCACCAATAACTGTAAGATACCTAGGAAGAAACCTGATCAGAGAGAAAAGATCTGTATGCTGAGAACTACAGAGAGCTTATCAAAGAAACTGAAGAAGACACAAATAAATGGATAAACATTCCATGCTCATGGACTGGAAGAACAAATATTGTTAAAATGTTGATACTACCCAAAGCAATCTACACATTCAATGCAATCCCTATCAAAATTAACACTAGCATTCTTCGCAGAGCTAGAACAATTCCAAAATTTGTATGGAATCAGAAAAGACCCCAAATAGCTGAATTAATGTTGAAAAAGAAAACCAAAGCTGGATGCATCACAATTATTCCAGACTTTAAACTGCATTACAAAGCTGTAATCATCAAGACAGTATGGTACTGGTGCAAAAACAGATACAAAGATCAATGGAACAGAACAGAGATCCCAGAAATGGACCCACAAACGTATGGCCAACTAATCTTTGACAAAGCAGGAAGAATATCCAATGGTAAAAAGACAGTCTCTTCAGTAAATGGTGCTGGGAAAACTGGACAGCAGAAGAATAAGACTGGACTATTTTCTTACACCATACACAGAAATAAATTCAAAATGGATGAAAGACCTAAATGTAAGCCAGGAAACCATCAAAATACTATGGGAGAAAACAGGGAGCAACTTCTTTGACCTCAGCTGCTGCAACTCCTTACTAAAGATATGCCTCTGGAGACAAGGGAAACAAAAGCAAAAACGAACTACTGGGACCTCATAAAAAGTTTTTTTTTTTTTTAAACTCTAGTACAATCGACATCTATTACATTAGTTGTAGGTATACAAATAGTGATCTAGACCTCTCTTTTCATTATGCTGTGCTCACCACAAACTGCACTACCATCTATCATCAGACCACATTCTTACAATACCACAAACTATACTCCTTATGTCGTACCTTTTATCCCTGTGACTAATTCATTCGGTAACTGGAAGCCTGTACCTCCTACTCCTCTTCATCCATTCTGCCCATCTCCTCCCCCCTCCCCTCTGGCAACTACCAGCTTGTTCTCTTTATTTATGGACCTGTTCCTGGGTTTTTTGTTTGATTGATTGTTTTGGCTTATCTGTTCATTTGCTTTTTGTTTTTTAGATTCCACATATAAGTGAAATCATAGGGTATTTGTCTTTCTCTGACTTATTTCACTTAGCATACCTTCTAGGTCCGTCCATGTTGTTGCAAATGGAAAGATCTTATTTTTTGTTATTGCTGAGTTAATTAATATTCCATTGTATATATATACCACATCTTCATCCATTCATTTATCTACACTTAAGTTTCAACATCCTGGCTACTGTAAATAATGCTGCAATAAACAGAGGGGTGTGCATGTATCTTTTTGAATTAGTGTTTTCATTTTCTTTGGGTAAATACCCAGTAATGTGATTACTGGATAATATGGTATCTCTAATTTTCATTTTTTTAGAAACCTCCACACTGTTTTCCATAGTGGCTACACTAATTTGCATTGCCACTAACAGTGCACAAGGGTTCCTTTTTTATCCATATCCTTGCCAACACTTATTATTTCTTGACTTTTTGATTTTAGCCATTCTGACAGGTGTGAGGTGATATCTCATTGTGGTTTTGACTTGCATTTGCTTGATGATTAGTGCTGTTGGCCATCTTTTCATGGGTTTGTTGGCCAAAATGTCTATTCAGGTCCTCTGCTCATTTTTTAACTGGGTTGTATTTTTGGTGTTGAGTTGTGTAAGTTTTTTTAAGATATTTTGGATATTAACCTCTTACTGGATATATCATTTGCAAATACCTTCTCTCATTCAATAGGTTACCTTTTCATTTTGCTGATGGTTTCCTTTGCTGTTCAAAAGCTTATTTTGGTATTGTCCCAATAATTTATTTATGCTTTTGTTTCCCTTGCCTTAGAAGACATACCTAGAAAAATGTTGCTAAGGCAACAAAAGAGATTACTGCCTATGCTTTCTTCTAGAAGCAAAACTCTTACTATTTAATTACTGCATTATGGCGAAGTTTTTAAACTTAAGCATCTTCTCAAAATTTGCAGATCTTTATTACTAACAATCCTAGAAATCAAGCTCTGTTCTTCAGGTTTCATATATTATGATAATCTAATTTTTAAGAAATCATTGTAATGTAATAATGAAAACTGAGATGTAATATTCTCAATTCATTTCTAAAATCATAAAATGAATACATTTAGCATTTAAATCACTGATGATATGGGACTTTTAAGCAACAAGTCTTTAAGAGGGTAAATCTGGGTCCCAAAAGATTTAAAGCTGCCATCTTGGTGCTAAGATGACAGCCAGACATTTTGTGTGCAACAGGTTTCTTTCTAGTGGCCAGCAACAAGTATTTGTAACAGCTGGAAATCTTGCTGACAGTGCCAAAGTTTCAGGACTGATAAAATCAGGGGATTGAAACAGCTACGG
>NW_024412419.1:32545331-32590994 GCF_014898765.1 Herpailurus yagouaroundi
TCTCTCTCTCTCTCTCTCTCTCTCTCTCTCTCTCTCTCACACACACACACACACACACACACACACACACAGAAAATAAGAAGTGTTGAAGAGGATGTGGAAAAATTGGAAGCCCATGTGAACTGCTGGGGGGAATGTAAAATGACACAGCTGCTATGGAAAATGGTACGGCATTTCCCTCAAAAATTAAATGTAGAATTACTATATGATGTAGCAATTCCCTTTCATGTTCTATGCCCCAAAGAACTTCAAGTAGAAACTTGAAAGAAGTTTGTACACGATGTTCACAGCAACGCTACTGACAATAGTCCAAAGGTGGAAGCAATGCAACTGTCCCATTGATAGATGAATGAACAAACAAAATGTGGTACACACGTGTACACACGTGTACACACACACACACACACACACACACACACAGAGGAATATTATTCGACCTTAAAAAGGGAATTCTGACCCATGCAGCAACATGAATGAATCTTAAACACATTGTGACATTATGCTAAGTGAAGTGAGCCAGTCAAAAAAGGACAACTATTGTATGATTCCACATCTGTGAGATACTTCAAAGAGTCAAAAAATAGAATGGTGGTTGCCAGGCACTGCAAGGAAGGGGGAATGGGAGTTACTGTTTAATAGGTAAGGAGTTGCAGTGTGGAAAGACGAAAAAGTTCTGCAGATCGATAGCAGTGATGGTTGCACAATATGAGTGAACCTAATGCCACTGAACTGCATACTTAAAAAAGCTCACAATGGTAAATTTTATGTTATGTATATTTTACCACAATAAAAGAATAATGGTGCACCTGGGTGGCTCAGTCAGTTGAGCATCCAACTCTTGATTTTGGTTCAGGTCGTGATCCCAGGGTTGCCAAGATTGAGGCCCTGCTCAGGATTCTCCCTCTCTCCCTCTGCCCCTCCCTGCTTGTGCACATGCACTTGCTCTCTAAAAAAAAAAAAAAAAAAAAAAGTAATAACTACGGGGGCACCTGGGTGGCACCCAACTCTTGATTTCGGCTCAGGTCATGATCTCACAGTTCATGAGATCAAGCCCTGCATCAGTACTGCTGTCAGTACAGAGCCTGGCTTGGGATTCTCTCTCTCCCTCTCTCTGCCCCTCCCCCGCTGGTGCACGCACACACGTGCGCTCTCTCTCAAAATAAACAAACATTAAAAACAAATAGTAAAACAGGTACATTCTTTTAAAAAAATAATAATAACTATGGAACATATATACATGATTAAAAAGAGACCATGAGTGCGAGCTCAGTATTTGGGGTAGATGCAACAGGCAGTGGTTTAGGTTTCATTTCCTGAACCAGCTGCCTTGATCAAACCCCTGGTGGGCTATTATTTAGCTGAGGAGGAAGACCAATTTCAGCTTCTTTGCACCTTAAGTTCCCTCATTTCCAATACAAAGATTTTAATACATTTGAAGCATTTAGAATGCCTGGTGTATAAAAACTTGTAGATGAATGTTAGTTTTTATCATCATCAGAGGTGAACTTTTAAAGTTTGATTTTATAAACTGTAGGGTCTGACAAATATTTTGTTCATCCTTTTCTGCCAGAACTATGTAATTAGTTACCTGTCCCTAAAGCCCTCTGTCACAAGACCGCCTGTCAGCTGCTCCCTCTGTCAGAAACTCCTGATTATTTGGGGGTAGGACAGTTCTAGGGAACAGAGCCATAATTTATTCATGTTACTAGGCTAGTTCTAGCAACCCAGAGAACAGAAGAGAATAACTGTAATTTTAAAGACCATGTTTCTGGGTTTGTTGCTGTTGTCTTTTCTAGAGAATATTAATGGTGGTCAGTTTAAACTTTTGATTTTGTGATCTTTTATTTCCACAGGAAATTTCACTAATTGTCACTCTAACCTATCTATATGTAATTCTGAAAAAAATCTTCAATCCAGAAGCCGCTGATAGGGTTTTCTTCAGACATTTCATCTCACTTGCCCCTGTGGACAGTTAACTCCCAATCCTTACACTTTCTGGTCCTCTCTGGACCATCGGATGCATCCTTCTTTCTTTTGTGACAGTCCAAGTATTGATATTGACTCTTCCAGCTTTCCAACTGCTTCTTCTTTCTCCCCCATGTTGGTTCTACCTTTGACTGCAAAACACAGGCATCACCCACTGTGGTAACCAGTTTTCTGCACTCCATCCTTCTTCGGACCTAACTAGGGAACAAATGCAATCATGGTTTCATCTATCACTTCTTCTTTGATGACTTCAATCCTCCTCTTCTGAGCCAATACCGTAATTCAAGGAGTAGTATGCCAATTTCATAATTTCAGCTCTTTATCTGCCATCTCTCAAAACTGGCATCTGTGCCGATGACTGTTCCCACATCAATTCCCATGAAACATTGGAGGCATCTGTCCATTCTCCTCCTGAAGACTCTATAAGGGTTCCTACACTACAGTGAAATCAGTTTTAGTCCCTTCCTGAAGCCAGATAAGCCACATTAACCCCAAAGCTTTTCTCCTCTGATTTCCATACACTTATTACATAAATGTCAGCCTCTCCTCAACAGTCAACACCTGCTGGCAATCCACTGTATATTTTGTTGCACAGCTGAAAGTTTGTATGTCCAAATAATTTCTGCCCATCAAGACAGCAACTTCCTCAAAAGAGAAATTATGTCTCAACATTTTTTGTTCTACAAATGTTACAGGGTATAGATTTAAGAATTTATATAAAGAATCATTTAAACTAATCAGAATTGAAAGAAGTACGTTATTAAGGCAGAGAGAAAGGAAAAAGAAAGAAAATTCCAATGAAAAGGCAGAAAAATAGAATCTAAGGATAATATGGAGGCAACTTTGGGTCCTGGCTACCTACTGAAGTAGGAAAAAACTATTCAATAGCAACTATTAAAGTTACTATTTATTTAATATTTACCAGGGTTAGTTTCCCTCTTTTCTTACCTAATGGTAAAACAGCCTTAATACTTATAACTTCAGGGAGGCTTTAAAATCCAAATTTTGGCCTGAGAAAATGAGATATTACCTACTGCTAAAAAGTTAAAATTTCATCTGAGACAGATTTCATTGTTAACTAGGGGTAAGCTATTTTTTGAAACTATTTCCATATATGTTATATATGCAATATATAAAAATAGTTTTATATATATGAACGGATATGTAATACATATATGGATGCTTTCTAGTTCACTAAAATAAGTCACATTATTAAAATGACATTTTTATGGGAAATGTAATTTCTAAAAAAACCCATCTGAGAAAATTAAATACTTTTCATAAAAAAGGAAAATAGATTTTAGTTTTTATTACATTATAATACACTTGAGTAGATAAATCTAACTTGTTTTGGGAAAAAAATGCTAATAATCAATATATAGAACCTTGCTAAATGGCAGGAACTTATAAAATGATGTTTAAGCTGGTTCATTAAAATTGAACAAAATATTTGATCAAAAAAATCAAAAACAATTAAGACTAAACAATGCTGACAAAGAAAATCAGAAGATGAGAAATACCAGATTAGATCTTGCAGTGTAGTATATTTCTTCTGAACTGTCCAAAAAACCATCACTGTCGGGCTGTTTAGCAGAGACCAAGAAACCCAAGTTATTTACACTTAAACTAAAAGCCACAAATTCACAAAGGGAAACTGTCACAAATGAGGTTAGTCCTGCTAATAATTTTATTAAGGCAAATGCCAAGTCAAATAATCTTAAGAAGCTTGTAAAATAGCAATATTGCAACAACTTTGCTCTGTAATACAGTTTTATTAAACTAGTATATAATTTAAATACATGCAATGCCAACTTCAAAAGAGAAACAGGAAACAAACTCAAACTGCCTTAACAAAGTAACTATTAGCATTTATAAACATCATTACTACTTTTTGTTCTTAACCTTCTACATCCTCTACATAAATGTTAGGTTTAAATGTTATAATCATTTTAAGAATTTTTAACATTCCTTTCCTCCATGCTGGTATACTGAATTAGAATAACTCCACTTTGTATACCTTTAGTCAAGTGGGTTCACAAAAGCATTAAATTTAAGAAAGTTTCCATTTCAATCCTTACTACTTATTAATAGTTACTTTCTTCTCAGTATTGAACAGAAAAAAAAAACATATAATCTGGAGCTCTAGGAAACTAATTTCATTAGGATTGATTTTGTTTTTTAAGTCTCATTTTTTAAATTCTTCCATAGGATAGTAACATCTCAAATATTTGCAAAACATGTTGTTTCTAAGACTGAATTTAAAAACATATTATCACGTATCTAGGAAGGTGTTTATAAAACATTAACAAAAAACAATAATGAAAAGAACATTCATAGAGTTACCAAGCCTTAAATGAATGACAGACTTGATCTATTATGTATGCCTGGTCTCTCCTGAGTTTTAGTCCCAATAGATTTGACTCTACCCTCATGTTTAGAAAACTGGCTTATACTCTTAAAAGGCTGCCCATAAATTCAGTGAGATGTGTTTTATTGGTCCAACATTTTAATTTAAAATGGGGGCATTTATCCTAACAAATGCGTACACAAAAAGCCCCTCAAAAACTGAAAAACAAAAATAAAAAAAATTAACAGGTCAGCATTAAAAACATTTTACAGGAGAATGGTAAAACTAGTACATTTCTCCTAACATTAAGAATATTCGATCTCAGCAACACAGATTTATTTTTTATAATTTTAGAATTACTTACCTTTTTATTTCCCCAAATGCTTTTTAAAATATCAAGAACTAGACTTTGTAGTCATTACCAATATCACAAAGACTAATTAAAATATTTATTTTTAGTGTTAACATTCCAAGACTACTCTACTTACAAGTTCATGATGTGGTTCTGTCTCCTTCCTTAAGGGTGGATCAAATTTTACTTGGCCAACTAAAGAAGAAAAGAAGTAAAGCCATGATCTCTTTCTGTATTCTTAAAGACGTAATAATTTTAAAAGTTACTCTATGGCAATACATTTAATTTTACCATGTACCATATAGGGATCAAAACCCAATGTTTTAAATTAAGAATCTGTTGGCTGGAAAAAGTCCAAGAAAGTCTAGGTAGGCTATTTAAAGCTAAATCTGTTAGTCCTAGGCCTCTTCCATAGTAAAAAATAAAATAAAATAAAATAAAAAAATGATTAGCAGAATTATGTGTATGTTACAGTCAGGATCTAACCTACTTCACTGTGACCCAGCATTCACTAGAGAGCATCTAATTCAGGATTTAGGTGGGCAGACAGCAATTGAGGCAGACTACTTTTGGAAGCCAGCCTTCAAGTTGGCCTCTAATGATTCCTGCCTCCTAGTGTTCATCAATTTGTGTAGTCCCTTCCCACATCACCAGCGTTGGTCTTTGTGATCAAATGAATATGGCAGAGTGACGGTGTATCACTTCCAAGGTAAGGCTTCTATCTTGGGCTCTCTTTTGGACTACTTGCTCTGAAGTCATGTTGTGAACAGCCCTAAGGAGAGTCTAAGTGGCAAGTAACTGAAGCCTCAGTTAATAGTTACGCAACCACAGAAGCAAATCCTTCAGCCCAGCCCAGCCTTCAAATGACTTTAGCCCCAGCTGGTATAACTTCATAACAGATGTGAGCCAGAACCACCCAGCAAAGTTGTCCTGGATTCCTGAGCCTCAGAATATGTATGAGAATAAATGTTCATTATTTTAAGCTACTCAATTTTGGGGAATTTATTATACAACAATAAATAATACATCACTGTAGCTCAGGTATAAACTACCTAGAGCATATATAAACTGTACTACTTTCACCTTCTTCCTTGCTATTATAATATACTGAATGTTTCATTATCTTTATCTCTAATTTCCATATCTCACTATCATTATCTGCTTTTATCACCAGGGTAAAGCATTCAAAACCACTGAAATAAAAGCAGAGGCACAAACAAAACATTAAAAAGAAGAAACACAATCACAAATATATCACAGTTCAACTAGTAAGAGCTTCAGCCAAAACAGTCCTTCTCAATCAAGGTCAGGAAATGAGTGAAATTTTAAAGTATAATCATTTTTATAATTGCTTTTATTTTAGCTTAGTATGTATGATTTATTGTGAATGTTAATACCAGTTAAAAGAAACCATGAGATTTGAATATTTATCAATAGAAGGGATAAGTGAAAAAGGCTGGGAAACACAGCCCTGTAAGACCTCCAGTTGTATAAGTATGTACATAGTTTACAGCTGTTATGGACCAGATATCAAATTCTGGCCCCTAGAGATGAGTAGGTTCTTCAGTAACGGGTTCCTCACCCCTGTCCACACATGATCACACATCAAAGATCATAAAATAACTTTTAGATAAGGTATTAAAATATTTTAATATCTGCCTACCTTACCTTGATACAGGCCTATTGAACAGCTCTCACCTGTATTTGTCATCAAACAGCAAAGTTAAATCTGTGTAATAAACTTACATGAGGACAGTTTGTGCATCTATCTGTCTTGTGTTACTGTCACATGTGAACATACCTGCTTCCCCCCGCCAGAATAATCTGTATATTCTGTATACATATAATCTGTATAATCACTGAGTGCTGGGGAGCAGAGATGTTGTCTTAGACTAACTTTCCTAACAAGGACAAAATCTTAACTGTAGCAGGGCTCCTATACCCCTGTCCTCTGTGGGCAAAGTACTACTCTGTAGTCTGTGGGAATGCATTGCTAGAAGGGGGGGGGGGGGGAACGGTGCAGCACAGTCCCTCTGGAGATTTATTCTTCATGCCTGTTCTCTTCAAACTCCCTCAAGTGATGTCAAGCTTCTGCCACAGAATCTTCCAGCTACTGTTCAAATAATTATTGGTCAAGCATCCTAGGCTGCAGAGCTATTTATGATGTTCTTCATAATGTGAGAAAATTCTACTTATCTGTAACTAGCTGTCGATTGGTCTTGATCTGTTTCCTCTACCATCTCCTTGAACATATGTCAAGCCAGACACTGTAAATTTCTATTTTAATATCCAGATGAAAACTCCCTTTTAGCTTGAGACAGCTCCACTCCAACATTCCCACTTGCTGACCCTACACTAGCAATTATGGATCAAAACTAACCCTATTAAGGCAGACAGGAAGAGGCCTGGAATTATTTCCTAAAGTGAGTCTTTGCTTATTGTATTTAATGATATGAAGGCAGAGAGGATTCCTAAAAGGGAAAGAATAACACCCTTTCTGCACAGGAGTCAGTTTTCGTATATATGTTGCTTAAACACCATCTGGTTTAATAAAGAGAAAACCTTCGCTGCATGGAGAGACACCATGTAAATGTAAACATAAAACATTATCAGGAGGAACAACTGTATACAATTTTTAAAATAATTTTTCCAAAGCTTGTCTTTATAGACAACAGCATTAACTATTCTATATTCTATCATATCTCACATAAAGTCATAAAACATTCTAAGAAAGCAGATATTAGAACACTGTGAAAGATTTAAAAGCCTCAAGTATCAAACTCACAAATTAACAAAGTGGTGGTTTTAATTCTGTTGCTACCTCAACGAGGGATATGACACCTCTTTTACTGGCAAATGGGGGAGAAGGGACCTGC
Organism: Herpailurus yagouaroundi; assembly: GCF_014898765.1. Taxonomy (NCBI): domain Eukaryota; kingdom Metazoa; phylum Chordata; class Mammalia; order Carnivora; family Felidae; genus Herpailurus; species Herpailurus yagouaroundi. The sequence goes on from NW_024412419.1 coordinate 32,552,893, forward strand.
TCCCACCAAAAGGAGGGCACATGAGAATCTCAGAAAAACTGGGGTATAGGCATCTAGTTTTAAACAGCATACACATGCATACACAGTTACAAGCTGAGAGTCACAAATATAAATTTGTAAAGAATGATTCAGTAAGAACTGCACTTTGCAATAAAGAGTCTGATAATGTAATTTTTTAAAAGAACTGGGGGCGCCTGGGTGGCGCAGTCGGTTAAGCGTCCGACTTCAGCCAGGTCACGATCTCACGGTCCGTGAGTTCGAGCCCCGCGTCAGGCTCTGGGCTGATGGCTCGGAGCCTGGAGCCTGTTTCCGATTCTGTGTCTCCCTCTCTCTCTGCCCCTCCCCCGTTCATGCTCTGTCTCTCTCTGTCCCAAAAATAAATAAAAACGTTTAAAAAAAAAAAAAAAAAAAAGAACTGGATAACAAGATAAAAGTACCTTAAATGAGATTTTCAACAGTACTGAATACATAAAGTTTTTTAAATGAACTACAAAGACATCTCTGATCTCACCATCTGTATTATCAAAGAAAGGACAAAGACATCTTGTTAAGTATTTTTTTTTAATTAAAAAAAATAGGAAATTTTGCTCATGTACTAAGGTTGTCATTTTCAGAAAAATACTTTTGGAGGGAAATCAGCAAGTTTAAACCATCTGGCTTCAGATGGAGCTTAAAGGTCACACAGGCAATTGCTGGCAAACAGAGTACCAAATCCCAGTCCTGGGCTTTCTGTACAATGCACGGTATTTTCTTTCAAGAGTTTCCTCCTTTTTAAGAGTACTTCCAAGTAGCGCCAGCACAAAGTTTTTCTAAGAACTTAATATACAGTGTATGGTCCAGCCAAAGTTTCAAAGGAAGTTTACAAAGGACTTGCAGTGTAAAAGCCACACAAGTGTGATGAGGCGGTTTCTGAAACGGAGCAGTGTTTGTGAAAGACCACTGGGCTGGAGGCTGAGGGATCCAGGCCTTGCTGTTTACCTGGAGTCTCCCTCCATCCCACAGGCAAATCTCTTCATCTCTGCATTTCTTTTGTTTTTTTCCTACTAAATGGTGTCTGCCACTACTTATTTATTAGCTTTTCAGACAAAGAGGTGGATTCATCTTGAAGTATGAAATGTATTATTATAATTAGCATTACTAATCTAGCCAAAAATTGGGAACAGTTTCTTTTCAGTAGTTATCTTTAAGTTACCACATAATTTCACTAAAGCCATTTTGGATTTTAGGTCCTTCAGGATAAATCTTTAATTCACAGAAAACTGTTATCACAGTGCCCAATTGCACTAAATTAGTATTCTAAGTCATAGAGAATTAATGCTTCCAAAAAGAAAAATGAAGTTCAGGCACTATTATTGCAGATTCCTGCTGGCAGAGTTCATCACTGATGAGCTGACAGCACCAGATTCCCTGTGAATGAAAGGTCTGTCTCGGTGGGCCCATAACTCACTCGTGTACATAAGAATTACCCAGAGGGCTGTTTTTATTTTACTTTATTTTTTTTTTAATTTTTTTTTTAACGTTTTTATTTATTTTTGAGACAGAGAGAGACAGAGCATGAACAGGGGAGGGTCAGCAAGAGGGAGACACAGAATCTGAAACAGGCTCCAGGCTCTGAGCTGTCAGCACAGAGCCCGACGTGGGGCTTGAACTCACAGACTGCAAGATCATGACCTGAGCTGAAGTCGGCCGCTTAACCGACTGAGCCACCCAGGCGCCCCCAGAGGGCTGTTTTTAAAAGACAGATTCCTGGGCTGACCCAAGACCTAGTGAATCAGAATCTGTGGAAAAGTGGGGCGTGGAACCTAGTTTTAAAGGTGCTCAGGACACTCAGACGCTAAGCCAGTTTGCAGATCTCTACCTCTCCTTGCTACTCAAAGTGTGGTCCTGGAACCATAAGCATCTCCATAACCTCGGAGCTTGTGAGAAGTAAAGAACCTCACTCCCACAGCAGATCCACTGAATCAGAAACCACTTCAACAAGCTCTCGAGGTGAGTTGTACACACCTATCGGTTTAAGAAGCAGTGCCTCAATTACTTCTGTCCTGCCTGGTTGAGGGATTTTATTCCTCCTCCCAAACAATAACAACATAAATACATCCCCTCTCTTGCCACAGAAAATTCCCCAGGAATAAAGTAAGTGAAAAATTTTTACTGCCTTAATTAAACTCTACCTTTAAAAAGATTTACTAAGAAAGACTATTTGGAAAAAAATGAAACAAAAGTAATTGTTAACTAAATTACAACCTGAAATCTTATTTCTCATTGTTAAATTATGAACTGTGTAAAGTATACACTTACAGTTTATCTCCGAGCGGGTTTTTTCTTCTCTTACATTTCTACTTGTTGAGTGAATTCTATGTGGTACAGCAACAAGAGGCTAGGAAAAGACCAAAATCAATGATAATGTGGCATTTGATAATCAAGTCACAGTCTGGTCCACAAAATTACCCAAATGTGAAAGAAATACCCCATTTTATGCAAACACAGGACAAAATATAATGATTCTGTGGTTATTTTTTTTTTACAAAGGAGGCAACCAGCAACTGGGAGCTTCTAAGATTATGGATATATTTTATCCACAGCAGGTTCCCAATAAACATTCTCTGAAATAAATAAATATCCAAAACTGAGTATTTCAATAATTCAACAGCTGTTCAAAAGCTGCAGCTTTCCCTGTTGCAGAAGAGGATACTGTGATTTTAAAAAAAAACCTGCCTCAAGTTCTTCTATCAAAAAGAATGGGGTGAATAAAATGAAACGATGCTAAAGGCATTAAAGATTTATGGTCCTTTTACTTTAGTAAGCATAATTTTTTCCCCCTTCATGTTTCTTCTTGTAGGAACAGCACTCTATTTTCTTTCCTTTTACTGTATTAAAAGCTCTGTGTATTGCCACTTCCAGAGAGAAACATTCAGTCACAGACATCCCTCCAACCATATGGAGTATGAGGGGCCTTATCTGAGAAGCTTCTGCAGCTTCTGCCCATACACTTGAAGGTCTCACCTTAAGAGGTGATGCCAGCATCTATTTCACGTACCAAATAGGTTTTTTTTTTCCCTGTGTGTGAAACGCTTCCCTTGAAGTTATTACCTTTGAAGGAGACACACTCGTAGATATATCTTCGTGAAAAATGTAATTCATTAACATTTAAGTTCAAATTAGCAGATTCAAAAGGCAGATCAAGAACAGGACCCAAGTCAACTATTCTCATATTGGTGCGTCTCAGGAAATAAAACCTTATGAATCTAAAAGACCCCAAACACTGAAATACTGATAGTAGTCAAACAGCAGCAAAAGCCATTTCAAAACTGAAGTATTTAAACTTTACGTGTACACAGTGGTTTGCAGTTTTACAAAGTGCTTTCGTACACCTCAGCTCATCCTGTCCTCAAACTACACTTGTGAACCAAGTACTATTCTTCATTTTATAGATGAGAACACGGAGACTCAAAATTCGGGCACTCAGCTAATTAGACGCAGAGCTGGAAAAGAACAAACCCCGTACTTCTGATAACAATATATAGTAGCAAAAACAAACAAGCAAGCAAAAACAGGTATCCGTCAGGCTAGTCACACAGACTGCTATTACCAGTGAACATGAATAAAACCTGTGACTGCCTAGGAGAACAGTTTTACTTTCCCAGCTTAAACGGTATAACTATAAAATTATTAAATCTCAGAATGCTGAACAGAGTAAATGGGTTAACATGTCGAAGAAAACTATATTAAGTATAATGTGCAGCACCTTTCTAAAAAACTACATGGGAATCCAAAATAAAAAAGTCAAACTTCCTTCCAACAGTGTAGGATAGATAATACATTTTAGAGACTGTAGAATTAGCAGATGTGCTCAATGTTTTCAAGAGTATTCAGCCTTCATACAACATGCACAGTATCACAGCAAATCCTGAAATGCAAGTTAGATACATGTCACTCAAATTATGAGTGGGAACGCAGCCCTTAGCAATTTCAACAACGAAGCATTTGCAAGTAGTAAGATTATGAATTTCTCTGGGAAAAGTTTTATCTTAAACATGAGAAGAAAAGTTCTCCCCCCACAACCTACAATTATAATACAAACAACACAGACTTCATAAGAAAGATGAATTTCTTTCTCCACTACATGAGAAAACTTCAGAAGCATCTTCATTCCACAGACTGCTTCTGTATTTGGCTTATTATTTCTCCTGTTTAAGTACATTTTCAAAAGGACTTCGTAATTCAGTGTGACGAGTGTACAGGATGTGCGAAGAGACAACGAGGTGGCATTCAGTGCACTGAGAAGACACAGGCAGTCCTTGCCTTGCAGTCTCAGGATGCACGAATTTCAGTCACCATGAATTAGTTAAATGACACCAGTCCCCCGTAACATGGTTCAAATATCAGTCAGCAGTATATTAATTGTATAGATACTCTACAATCGTATAATATTTGGTATATTAATATCTTATTAACATTCAGTACATGAATTGTAACTGTATAACGTACAAACTTCACTGCAAGCTCTCTATTCAGGCCACAAATCATCACGTGACAAACAGACGCACGTCACATTCAGTGACAAATCACATCGCTTCTTCCCATGTCTGTGACTGCTCACTGAGCACCTGTCAGCTCGTGCACAGACGGCAGAGTGGGTAGTTGTGTTCCCTCTGGTCTCCCAGTGAGGATACACTCATGTGACATTTTAACAAAAACTGGTAGCTGAAAGAGGGAATTAGCCAACAGATGAAAGTGCTGTAAAGAAATAAAAAGTGTGAAGTCTGGATCATGCTGGAAATAAAATCTGAACGTAACATGTAAGTGGAGTTCTAGGAAGAAACAGATGACGGTAAGAGCGTGGACCCGGCTGCTACTCACGAGCCTACAGACGTACAGCCAGAGAACTCGGTGAAGGTGAACTTACTGGTATAAAGGAAGAAAGCAGTTCTGATAAAAAAAGAGGAAGATGCTCCCAAAGAAGTGGCATCCACAAAAAATTTCACATCACGGGAATACGAATACGGAGATATTTCATGCATTGGAAGTACAAAGGAAAAGAATGTTGGAAACTGACCCGAACTTAGAAAGGGAGTAGGACAGTTCACCAAGGCACAAAAAAGATACTTGCTCCGTGTCACAGAGTTATGACAAGAAGGCAAGCACTGTGCAATCTACTTAGTAAGTAGACTACTTGAGAATCAATTTATGCAAGTTTTTTTGTAAAAAAACAAAACACGTTAATTCTCACTGGTTCTAATATTTTAAATAACAGTGCAGTAAGTAAATATTAGTCTTAATTACTTTTTCACTTCCTTATACATTTAAAACTGACAGTAAGAGAATTTTTAATGTTCTTACAAAAAATTTTCAAAGTCACAGAACAACTGTCACTTTCCCACTGATTATTAAGATCACTTTGCAGGGTGTCTTGGCTACCAGGGTCATTTTTATAGTCCCACATTACCTTGCAAATTGAATACTTAAGCATAACAATAAAACAAGTTTTCCCTACTATAATTATAAGATCAATAGTAACACTTTACGTTCCTTAAGTTTTATGTTTCCAAACTCCTTTCCAGACTTTGAACAAAAGGACAGATAGCTTTTTAAATTACAGCTGTATAATGATGGCAAGCTAGAACAATGGTGAATTGAAAGGTTCTGACTTAACACAATACACAACCATCTTTCCAACCACTGAGAGTTATCGTTCCCTCAGTATTAAGAAATTTAAACCATTTTAAGTATCTTCCATAAAGCCAGTCATCAGGGTCAAGGGTATCCATCTCAAGTTATATATCCAATAACAAAATTCGGCCATGTCACATTTACCAAGTTTCTCTTAGGTGTCACAATTATTAGCTGGGCTAGGAATGTTAAGTATGCCAACAGAAAAGAAGCTTCCTTTGATATCAATCCTTCTATCATATTAGTTATTTTATTCTCTAACAACTACACTGGCTCATTTAAAAACATTTTTTTTAACGTTTATTTTATTTTTGAGACAGAGAAAGACAGAGCATGAATGGGGCAGGATCAGAGAGAGGGAGACACAGAATCTGAAACAGGATCCAGGCTCTGAGCTGTCAGCACAGAGCCTGACGTGGGGCTCGAACTCACGGATCACGAGATCATGACCGGAGCTGAAGTCAGATGCTTAACCGACTGAGCCACCCAGGCACCCCAACACTGGCTCATTTTAAAACATTCCCATAGTGGATATTAAGGTTTTAGTCACCAATAAAATCAATCCTATACTTTCTACTAACCACTAATAATTCATGAGGTACTGTAGCAGGATTGTTTTTAAAAGGAAAACTGAACAGAAATTTTCAATGTATTCTAACATCTGACTTAGGTACTTCCTGTCTGCACTCTCTCTTTTAAAGTGGACGATTTATTTGGCAACTTCATCCAAAATGACTACTTTGAAATAACTACAGTAATTTCACCAAGTGGATTAGATGATTGTGCCTTTGCCATTTTCAGAAAACAGTCACACACACGAAGACAGTAAGAAAAATCCAACACATGACTTCCCTAGGAGAGACCAATTCAAAGAGTTCATTATTCCCTCACGAGTTTATTATTTAAACCAGACCCAGAACTTTAAAATATTGCTTCTGAGATGCACACACATACGTACATATATGTTATATGTATACTTGGTAAAAACAGTTCCTACCTCAGGATCATCATCATCAAAATCATGGTAGGTGGAATGATCTGGATTATTCACTTTATCTAACAGTTCGATTGCCAAAGACCGTGTCAAAGGTTGTGTGACAAAAGGGTGCTATAAAAATAATATAGAACAGAACACTCATTAGAAATATGATTCGATGACATTTTACCTTTTGAAAAAAAGATATTTCAGGGAACAATAATACCTGTAGTAACTTCTCAGCAGTAGGTCTTTTCTTTGGATTTTTGGTGAGTGCCATTTTTACGAAATGATGAAAACTATTTGACCTAAGAAATTTTGAAAATTAAGACTTTTAAATTTTAATTCTTTTTTTAGTCATGATTATGAAGTAAATAACACAAAAATACTTACCATTTCATTTTATCTTTTAGTTTAGGAGGCTGAAAATTACTTTTTGTCATTAGAAATAACGCTCTGAAAAATCAACAACAAATTGTTACACAGCATTTTAAGCTTTTACATTTTAATATATAATATAAATAATTCTATTACTATTAAATAATTCTATTACAATTACTAAGATACAGCAAGACTCAGACTAGTATTTATGATGTAATAAGTACTGGGGGTGAGAGGATCACCCTTAATTTAAGCACAGAACTCTTCAATTATGATACACTGACCTCATCGGGTGCAAGTCGAACATAGGCGGCTGAAGCTCCGCAAGTTCTATGGCAGTGATTCCCACAGCCCAGAGGTCACAGAGCTGGTTGTAACCCCCTTTCCTCTCAACAGCTGCGACTTCTGGAGCCATCCTGAAGGAAATATTGCAGGGAAAAAAAAAACTGCAAAACTTGTGTTTACTGTATTTTCTTCCATATTCCCACCAGAGGCACTTGGAACTATCCCTTTCTAAGCTGAGGCCTACTTAGGCCTTGATATCTGAAAAATAAGTATGTAGTATTTTAAAGATCTCTGTCGAGATCTTGATCCCTTAAAAGACCCTCCATCCCAAGACCCTACTGGTGATTCCTTGGTTACTTTGCTATACTTATAAAGGTTTATAAAACTTGACATTTATAGTACAGCAACATAACCCAAATTTGTCCACACCTTAATCTCTTTTCTCTGTACAATGTAGAATTTTACAGAGAAATAACATCTTGCAATAAATGATCTATAATTTTTAGCTCTTACCTATTTGTACCAGTGAACTGCAATCTGGCCTCTGTTTTCATACGACCAAAACTACTTACTGGGGCATCAATAATCTTCATTTAGTATCTAGCTCATACTTACTATAAATTTAACTGGCAGTTTTTCAGCTTTATTTTAAAGGTGGGAGTTATAAAAATGAGTGTCTGCTTTTTAAAACTGTATTTATTTAGAGGAAAATTACCCAAATTTAGTTTTAACTTTCCTATATAGTCTTGTTCCAATTGTAGCTCTATAAATTTTTATTTGACTGATTTAAATTATATTTTCAAATATAAAAGTTTTTAAATTCTAAACAACGGTTTTGAAAATAACCAACTCTCACATATCAAAAGAATGATTTTAATAAGTAACTTTACAAATACCCACTTGTCCTCCTATTATGATTTTAGGGAAGTCAAGTAAATTGGTGAAGTTAAAAATACGTACACACGTACACACACACACACACACACACACACCCCTTCTGACTTTCAAAATGCTTCCTCTTAAAATCTTTCTAATCTTAAAGTACTTCTTAAAAATATTCGAACTGTCATAAGAAAAGTGAATTTTAAAGTATGTCAGTTATTACTTTACTGATGGTTGGAATCTTCCAGTTTACTGGTACAAGTACACTAGCAGAGAAGGAAAATGCATAAAGCTGATATGCCCCACTTGCTGTGCGAGGAGACGTTCTCCACTCCTCTAGAAATACACAAGTGAAAGACCCCAGCTAGTGCTTCTACTCCTGCCAGCTAGGCTGTATGCTTATACAGTCAACTGAGTTCATCTCTGAACCTCTTTATTCATTATATTATATACATTATTATATAATATTATAAATTAGCAATTTAATTAAACGTTATAAAAAACTGATTTGTTAGCAGGTTAAAAAGGTAAGTTATGAAAATTAAAGTGAATGCTTACAAAAAAGCTTGTTAAAGTCAAGTTTCTAAAGACAAAACCAAAAAACCTAGAAAATTATGTTGAGAATATGACAACTCTAAAAGACTACGAACGCTACAGAATGCATAATTCCATTTGTAGGACATTCAGGGAAAAGGCAGAAATCAGATTGAGTGCTGCCAGAGGCTAGGGATGAAGGGACAGAATTTACTAAAGGGGGCAAAAGAACACTTCCTTGGGTGTTGGAAACCTATCTTTTATATTGAGTATAGTGCTATTTCTCACCACCAAAGCATACAAGTCTCTCAACACTGGGAGACTTGCACACCTAGTAAGGCTAAATCTATATCTCATAGACCTGACTTAAAAAAAAAAAGTCACATGCTTTGTATGTCCGAGTTCTTTAGAACTAAAGATTGCGCTTTAGAGAAACACAACCTGGAAAATGTAGTTGATGTATTATGGGTATAGTTTACATTATTAAGATATAACTCTAATTAGAGAGCCACTCAAAGAAAAGGCCTTGGTCTTATGGCAGGAAAGGAAAAAGGAAAAAGGTTTTAAGGAAAAAGGAAAGAAGGAAGAAAAAGAAAAGAAACAAAGAGAAAGAAAAGAAAGTAAAAAAGAAAAAGACACTCATAAGCCTGAAATTAAAAGGTTTAACATACATCTGTGTTAATTTTGAGATTTGCCATTCAACAGACGTTTCTGATTAACTGAGGAACTGCCAGCCTTAGTCACTCTGGACAAGACATTCCATTCTGTTCTACATCCCTAGAGTTCATGTGGGAAAGACATGAGATATATATATATAGAGAGAGAGAGAGATGAAGACAGAGTATGTTCCAAAAATTTACTTTGCCTAATTCACAATTTCCCATGTTCTGAAGACAGTTTCACTCTCTGGTGGGTAATAACATTAGAGTTTTTAATCTCTGAAGCTGCAGCTGGAGATCAGTAATCATCAACAAACATTTACTAAATATGTATAAAAATCATGCTGGACCCTACAGAGCAAGCGAGAGTTCTTTTATAGCAAGGTTCCCAAAAGCCATTATCAATCTTTTTAGAGCTTCTTCCACTTAATGAACATGGTAAAATATTCTTTGGCTGTGTATCCACAAGTGTACCCGCCTACACTGCATAAGCTCTTGATGATCTTCTTAATCTGTTTTAGTCTTAAAATTTTTGACCAGTGTATGTTTTCAATAAACGCTGTATTCAATAATGACAGAAAAACAAAATGTTAAATTATCAATTAAAATACAATTACCAATATGGTGTACCAATGAAAGATTTCCGTTTGGCAATTGTAGCTGTAATCTGTGCAGATACTCCAAAATCAGCTATTAAAAAAAGAAGAAACATTTAGGGAAGAAAACTGAGGGAAGGTAAAATGATTTACAGTAACATGAGAAGAAACATTTAACAATTATTTTCATTAAACTAATTTCACAGAAACGAGATATTCTTAAACATCACATTAAACTTTTTTAACTTTTATGGGTTAGCACTAAAATATCACTAAGTAGTCAGGGTGTATTACAGCCAAATAGATTCTCATATATCCCTGCATGAATCAGATGAAAACAAAAGTCAATGATTTTGATGAGAAAGAGCTGAGAAAATTTAACCCGCCAGACTTAATAATATTATAATTTCAAATTCTCAGGACCTGAAATTCAAGGAATATCACTGGAAGGGACCTTACATAGTCATATATTCCATTCACTTCCTGCCATACTCATGATGACTGACATCAAACAAACCAAGAATCTACCGGCAAATCTGCCTAGCCTGAAAAGACACCCAAACAGAATGTTCCCCAAAATCTTACCTTAGCAATACCTTCTAATCCCAACACCAATCACTAGGAAATTTGTTTTTATGCAGGACTTGTTGCTATTCTTTAAGTATGTTGAGGTCTAAATATTTTCTAGTTTTTTAACAGTCATTTCTAAATCCTTATCAACCAACGTTTTATATATAGGATTTCTGTCAGTAAGGCACATAATATTAACACAAAATATTAAACTGCTGATAGAAACTGTTCACTAAGACATCAATAGTTAGATAAATGCTTTTTTCATCTTTAGAGGTAGCTCAGCAAAATTTTATTATGTAAGTTAATTATCAGATAGATACTTTTATATCTGATCAGTCCTACTGTAGGCTATAATTCAAAATAGTTTTATTCATGCTTTTATAAAATAAATGTTTTTTGAATTCTGATTTGTCTTATAGTAATATATAATCCAAAATAACTTTCCTATTTATTAAACTCTTCATTTATTTTTTTTTTTATTTTTTTTTTTCAACGTTTATTTATTTTTGGGACAGAGAGAGACAGAGCATGAACGGGGGAGGGGCAGAGAGAGAGGGAGACACAGAATCGGAAACAGGCTCCAGGCTCCGAGCCATCAGCCCAGAGCCCGCCGCGGGGCTCGAACTCCCGGACCGCGAGATCGTGACCTGGCTGAAGTCGGACGCCCAACCGACTGGGCCACCCAGGCGCCCCTAAACTCTTCATTTAATACCTAACGTCCATGATTCTGTTTATAAAAACTACTATACTATACATGTTCCCAGTCTCAAACTTTCAAATTGAGTTATTATTTAGGTTTGGAACTCTATTTTAGTCATAACCAAAAGTTATAAAAGGTACAGTTTGAAATAAAGCAACATCCAGCATCTAAATTACATCCTTATATTAGTAATATTGTTTTTTTTTTTTTTTTTTTTTTTTTGAGAGAGAGAACAAGTGGGGAAGGGGCAGAGGGAGAGGGAGACAGAGAATCCCAAGCAGGCTCTGCGCTGTCAGTACACAGCTCGATGTGGGGCTGGGTCCCACGACTGTTGGGATCATGACCCGAGCTGAATCAAGAGTCTGACTCTTAACCAACTGAGCCACCTAGGCACCCCGACTATATTTAGTTTTAAATGCTAACGTAAAGGATGTAGGATTTTTGGTGTTATTGATTTTTTGGCTTTTGTTTGTTTACCCTGTTTTTTGGTTACAAGGCAATTTTGTACAAATTTCTTACTAAAAGTCACATTCCTCAAGTTACAGGTGAAAGAATTCCTGAAGAATTACTATTTTGCCTTATCTTTACAACAAATCTGTCATATGTGAAGGGCGGACTCTATCCCCATGTAGGAGAAAAGGGAACAGAAACAGGTTACATATGCCCCTCAAAGAGATTTCCACCTAAAAATACACAGATGCTGAGGGAAAAACTAATCTTACAGAGGCAAATAAAACTTACTATGTTCTGGAATAAATTTGCTCAAATGACAAAATTTTAATTTACTTACCCAATTTTACATGACCATTATCCGTTAACAGAATGTTAGCTCCCTTCAAAGCGAGAACATTTTAGTTAAAGTAAGAAACTTTTTATCAGACAGCACATATAATTGATCAAATATACGTATATAAAATGATCACAAGTGGCAGCCTTAGACCTAGAAATACTTAAAATTTAAAATATGCCCAATTAAAGTGTTAAATTATTATATTTGCAGGAAAACTTAGGGTCTTTTAAGACAATTTGACTATTCTTATAAAATGTTCTACCTTGCAAAACGCTGCTATTAACACAATATGAATGTTATTATGAAAATGATGTATTAGTTTTCATCTGTTATATTCTTACTGATCAAACATTGTGACTGCCCTAAAACGTGACCTAATACTGGCATTTTCATTTCCTGTATTACATCTTAAACGTGTTACTTCCTGTTCTAGGAGTTCATCATCAGTTGAACCACTGCTGGTGCATAAGACTGAACCTTGCTGCTTACTCATGAGGCTGTCTATCTTAATGTGTTTGCCCACAGTTGAGGACCACCCAGAATATAAACAACTAGCCACAGGCCCACCGGATTAAAATGTCACCTGGCTGCATGACTGTGAGATAACAAAATATACACTGGTTTCTACCCCCCAGTTCCTAGCCCAGTTCCCCTGAAAGCCCTGTAATTTCCTAAGTGACAAGAGCCCTAGGAGCATCTTTTGTTCTAGTATATGCTTGCAGACCCTGGTTCTTGATGCAGTGCTCCTGAAACCTTTGTAATTTCAGGGGTCACAAAGTAGTGTCTTCTGTTCTAATGGAGCAACTCTGGGTAGGCTCCTGGATGGCTCCTGGATGAGGGCTGATCACTGGAAAGACCAAGCCATGACTAGAACTTCAGAATTTTCAGCCCTGCCCCCCATTCTCTTGAGAAGGGAGAAGAGCCAAAAATGGAGTTAATGACTGATCACGCCTACATGAGAAAGCCTCCATAAAATCTCAATGGTATGGGGTTTGGAGAGTTTTCGGGTTGAATTACACACAGAGGCACTGGGAGAGGGGTGTGTCTGGAGAATGCACGGAAGCTCCATGCCCCTTCCCACACACCTGGCCCTACACACCTCTCCCATCTGGATGTTCATCTGTATCCTTTATCATATCTTTTAATAAGCTGGTAAACATAAATAATTCCCTGAGTTCCGAGAGCCACACTAACAAATTAACTGAACTCAAGGAGGGGGTCTTTGGAACCTCCAATCTATACAGTCAGTTGCTCAGAAGCACAGCTGATAAACTGGGCTTGAACTGGTATCTGATGTGTGTGTGTGTTGGGGGAAGGGACAGTCTCATGGGGCTGAGCCCTTATCTGTGGGATCTGATGCTCTCTCCAAGTAGACAGTGTCAGAATTGAGTTAAATTGTAGGACACCCAGCTGGTATCACACTGGGGAAAAACCTGCAGACATGTGGTAACCACCAGGGTCAGAATGAAGTGTTCTGTGTGAGTAGTAAAGAAGCCTCAGGAAAGAAGCATATAGTCGGAAAGAACTGAGTTTTTTCCCCCACACAGAAAGGGAAAAAAAACTCAGTTTTTCCCATTTCAATGTTAGTAGCATTTTGGCCACCTCTACTTCCTGATCTGAGCTCCAAAAAAGATGATAAAACCACTACATCTTCAATAAGCCCAAAGGTATAGAGACTTTCTAAATTTTATTCTTTGCCTTTTCTGTAACTTTTAAATGAGCAAGCAAAAGTAAGCAGGCTAAATCTTTAGTCCAAGGTGCCAACAATCATGTAATTATAGGCTAACAGGAAAAGCACTAGGAAACTGGCCCCACCCAAAAAAGAGGAAGCCATAAAGAAGACTGTACCCCCTGATATTACTGGGAATAATGGGAGAAACAAGAAAAAGAAGGGAGAAGGGACTACAGCAGGGATTTTAATTTGATCTAAGCCCCAGCGATCTAGATGTCTGCCACGGTCCTCAGTTTGGTCTTTGCCCAGCTCCAGACTAATTTTCCTAAATTACAGTTTATATCATATTACGTGCATCTATGGCCTCTGATGCTCCCCTCTTCCTTCCATCCTTCCATCTCTCTCTCCTTGAGCAATCAGGTACTATTTTATGTTTTAGGGTTATAGTAATAAATGAGAATAAGCTCCATCTCTCATGAAGTTTACAGTGAATAGGAGAGAAAGAAAATCTAAAAATACATGCACACATGAATGAATGAATGAATGAACCAACAAATGATTCAAAGCCAGGAAGAGGGAAGTACTCTAAAGCCAAGTAAAGCAGGAAGAGAAGGTCTTTCTAAGGCAGTGATGTCTGAGCAGAGATCTAGATGAAGTGAGGGTGCAGAGGCATGCCAAAGTCTGGGAGAAAAACATTCCAGGAAGAGGGCACAGCAAATACAAAGTCTTGGTGCCAGAATGAGTCAACATACTCCAAAACCAGCAAGCTTAGTGTGGCTGGAACAAAATGAGTAAAATGGAGAGGAGTATGAGATGAAGTCAGAGAGAAAAGCTGGGGCCAGATCATGTAACACCTTACAGGCAATGGTAAAACAAAACAAAACAAAACAAAACAAAACAAAACAAAACAAAACAAAACAAAACACCCCAAAACAAACATCTGGATGTTACAGTGAGTAACGGGATGGTGGTTTATAAGCAGAAGAGTGACAAGCTCTGATTTAAAAAGATCACTCTGGTTGCAAGGTGGAGAAGGACTGCAGAAACACACAAGAACAGGAACAGGGAGACTGGTTGGAAGGCTGCTGCAGAAGTGCAGGTATTAACAGACCGATGGCTTAGACCAGGGTAGAAATAGTGGTGATGGTCACACTCTCCCCAGCTGGGCTCAAACTCTGAAGTTCATCACACAATTCCTCCTGGAATCGAGCACAAAACCATCCGGCTATCCCCATCATATGTTCTCTTCTCTTTGATAATATGGCACAGTTTTTATATTCCCTAAAATGACCCCACACTTTCTGACGTCTTCATTTTTGCTTACATTGTTCCCTCTGCTTGGAAGGCACTCCAACCTCCATTTCTGACACAAATTTATCAGTCTTTCCAGATCATCTATGTGCTGATGACATAGTGCTTTTAATGCACTCATGTTATACTTCTCCCTATGAACTCCAAAGCTCTTTGCTTAGGTCTTAAATGGCTTATGAAAAACACTTAAAGTAAAGGATCTCAGCAGATGATCTGAGAGTTCACCGAAATTTCATGTAAAATATGAAGGCATATGCATGAGGACATTTTCTGAAAAGAGAGTCCATGGCTTTCATTAGAGACTCAAAGAACAACATGATTAAGAAAAAAAATATTAAGAACCTTTATGCCAGAGAAAACCTCAGAAAATAAAAGGGGGAGAGAAATAGGAGAAAAGATGAATGAGGAAGAAGGTAAAAGAAAAATAAATGAAAGAAAAGAACTAAGTTGGGGAGATGGCAGTATCTTTAGAAAGAACCTCAGGAAGCCCTGCCCAAGCACCCTGTTTTACCGCAGAGCTGACCCCAGCACACCCAGTGCACCTGCTCTCCTCTGCCAGTTAAATCAGATCATCAGAAGATGTTACAATTGAATTTATCCATTTTGAAACATTATTAATGATAGTTCCTTAAGACTACCAAAGTTTTCTAAAATATTCAAAGTATGAAATGTTGTAAAAACCCTAACTTGATGGAAGCTAAGGACTTAATTTGCAATTTACAAATAAATAACTAGAGATAAGCTAATACGGGTTATTATAACACTAATCCATAAACGTATGCTTTAAACAAGTGAATTTTGTGGCAAGTGAATCACATCTCAACAAAGTGAATCGTATATCAATAAGGCTACTTTAAAAAAGTAATAAAATTCTTAAAAGTGTCACTTAATTTTATTACAGTAACATATTTCAGGTAAGAAATTCATTAGATAGACTAAGACAATTTTGCTCAACAGTTTGGTCCGAGTATTTAAAAATGAAGAGAGGGCCATTAGGTTAAACTTATGATGTATACCTTTATATCTCTGTGCATTTTTCCTTTACTGTGAAGATAGTATAATCCCTGGAGTTTCAAGAAAGAAAAAGAAAAAAAAAAACAGAAAAATTAACA
This sequence comes from Herpailurus yagouaroundi, assembly GCF_014898765.1. NCBI lineage: Eukaryota > Metazoa > Chordata > Mammalia > Carnivora > Felidae > Herpailurus > Herpailurus yagouaroundi. Next base: position 32,569,034 of record NW_024412419.1, read on the forward strand.
AGACTTAATTTATTACAGAGAATACTTTGGGATTTAAAGTGATCAACTGAGTAGCAGTTTCTGTTTTTTATTTACTCATCACAGATAATCTAGCAGTAATCATTAATTTATTTTACTGAAATAGCCTAAAAGAAGAATCAAGAAAATGAAAAAGGCAAAGTTCTGTTGGAACCACTAATTTTCTTAAGACAATACTTTCCACTAAACTCTGCAAATAGTTTGAAATAACTTTTAAAAAGCATAAATGCAATTAGTATTAAAATGAGCTTCAATTCCCATAAGAGTGCTTAATTTTTAAGCCTTTCTTTGGTATTCAGAGAAGTATAAAAATACGAAACAACAAATTCACAGCACTTAAATTTGAGGTCATATTGTCACACTGAGGCTTTATAGTGCTTATCTGCAAATAAAATTTGAGTCTACTAGACAATTAAAAATGTGTTAATATACAAGAATTTACCAAATTAGATGTTCAATCCTTACTTTACTTAACAGACAATGCACAATAATTAAACAGTCTAATAAAAAATGTTAAATCAGCACTGGATTTACCTGTAGTGTTTCTCTGCTAACATATGCAATTTGCAGTTCTGACAGAGGTCCCGTTACTGTAAGAGAAGAAAATTTATATTAATGAAATTAGTCAAAGCATGTTTTTCAGTAAATGGCAAAGTTTTTACAAGTTCCACTAAGCAGTAGCCTTAATACACCTAAAAAACTGTACTAAAACATAAGCTTCATGAGGGCAACATTTTTTAAACCTGGTTTTTTCAGTGTTGTATCTCCAGTGTTCAGAACGGTGCCTAGCAGGGGAAAGCTGCAAACAAATGTTGTGGAATGAATAAGACTGAAATACTCTCTGAAATTAATTGTATTTTCATTTTTGTACCTTGCTGATCAATATTACCTCTTAAATGTTAAAAGAAATAAATCATGGCCTAGAGGTTTAGCTAGTTTCTTTTTTAATGTTTATTTATCTTGAGAGAGGAGAGTGTGCACACATAAGCTGGGAAGAAGCGGAGAGAGAGGGAGACAGAGAGTCCCTATCTATGCTGACAGCACATTAATATATGATCATAAACATATATATGAACATAATATATGTTCATAAAGATGCAATCAATAGACAAGTTTGGAAAGTAAAGGTCTCTTCCTTACCCAAACTATTACTCAATAATACTCAGTAATTACTCAATATCAATAGTTTGGCCTAAGGTCTACCAGACAATCTTATAAAGAGACATTTTAAATAATGTATGTTATGCATCTCACACAAGATTATGAATGGAATCATGTTACATATACAATTCTGAAACCTGCCCTTTTCACTTACCACAGACACCTTTCCATATCAATACATGTAACTTAAATCATATTATTTAAATAATATTTCTCTGTGTGCATCTATCCACTACTGAAGACATTTAAGTAGTTTTCTCTTTTTCACTACTAAATCACTTTAGAATAAAGAATTACATTAGATGGGAGAGACTATTCTAAGAATGGAACTAAATTCCAGTGGTGGAATCTTTTGCTAGATAGTAATCCCATATTTACCCAAACTTAACAACTTTGTAAAAATGTTTACTTTGGAGTACTTGTGGTATTTCACAATTGTGGAAGAGAGAAATGTATTTCACTTAGATTCTACTGGAGCGCCTGGGTTAAGCATATGACTCTTGATCCGGCTCAGGTCATGATCTCACGCTTTGTAGGGTCAAGCCCCTGTGTTGGGCTCTGTGCTGATAGTGCAAAGCCTGCTTGGGATTCTCTCTCTCTCTCCTTTTCTCTCTCTCCCTTACTACCCTTCTCCCTCTTGTGCTCTCCCTCTCTCTCTCTCAAAATGAATGGATAAACACACACACACAAAAAAGTTTCCATTGAGGACAAGTCTGGGTCTGAGTGTCTGAAGACAAGCCATATAACTAATTCTTATGGTTTGTAAGCCCACTCTCATTCAGTAAGATGGGCATCCTTTAGATTTCTGTTTCCACAGTATGGCAAACAATCTGAATACCCTGAAAATAACACCTACAAATGACAGAAAAGAGTATTTTAAATAATCTTTTAAATGCCTAGCTAAGTTTGTTAACAGTAAGAGACTTTCCCAGGAACCAAAAACAAAGAGGAAATGAAAATCAGAATGGTAAAAATGTGAAATATTCTAGCCGTCTCTAAGGGAAAGGCCAATCTTGGTAAGCTGGGGTGTTGATTTTACCCCCTACAGGAACACAGAAGAAAAGGCCATAGGTCTGTAGAGGCAGAGTTAAAACAAATATCCCCACATAACCAGAACCCTCGAAGGACTACATCCTCATTTTAAAAGGGTAGCCAAGCACAAGGAGAAGACTCAGGATTTTGTGCCATGGCCTGGGATCTGGATAGGGGAAAATATCTTCTCCTGATGCTGTCACCACAGGCTTCTTGGTCATTCACGTTCAGGGTTCAGATACACTGGATACACTGACGTCTTGGGGTCACAGGAAAAAACCACTGTGGAAGGATACACTCTCAAAAGCCATGTATAATTCCCACTGACGATGATCTCAGAACTCAAAATTATTAAATAAATGAGAAAGCAATTCGCCATAACTGACATGAAAAACTGTGGAAAATTGTTAACAATATTAAACAGAAATGAAAATGCTCAATAGAGGAGAAAATGCATTATGCTGGAACAATAAAAGGTTCTAATGTTAGTTCTTCAAAGAAAAAGTAAACAAATGGAGAGGAAAAAACTCATGAAAAAATGTAAATTCAAAATGTATCCACGCCCCCCACACACACCTGTGGTGGTTTAAAATATGTCCAAGAATTCTTTGATATTTCCCCCTCAAGAGTTGGAACTTAATTCCCTTCCTGAGTATGGGCTGGACAGAAACGACTTGCTTCTGAAGAACAAAATATGGCAGAAGGGGCAGCATATGACTTCTGCCACTCCATCATAAAAGGCTGCGTGGCCTCCTCCCGCTCTCTGGAATCACTTGCTCTGGGGCGGGGCGGGGGTGGGGTGGGGAGGGGGGTAGCCAGCCACCATATTGTGAAGACACTCAAGCTGTCCCATGGCTAGATCCACAGAGCAAAAAATTGAGACCTGCCAACAGCCATCAAGGAACTGAAGCTTTCTGTCAACAACCACATTAAGTGAAACCACTTGACAGTAAATTCTCCAGCCCTGGTCAGGCCTGGATAACTGCAGTCCCAGCTAACAGCAACGCTGCAGCTTTATGAGAGAATCTGAGCTGGACTCACCCAATTAAGCCATTCTTGAATTCCTGACCCTCAGAAACTGTGACACAATATTGGCTGTTTTAAGCTGCCAAATTTGGGGATCATTTGTTATACAGCAATAGACAACTAATACAGTTCTCTCTTTTAAGATTTAAATTTAAAAAGTCATATAGAGTGATGGAATTAAGAGCCGTAAAACAAAATATAAAAATTGGTTTAATGATACTTTAGAAAGCCGAAATAAAAGAGGGAAAAAAGCAGGCATTACCCAAAAAAGGGCAAGTTCTTTACAAATTTTGCAAGACAGATCAATATGGTTTGTAGATACCTATAAAAAAAGCAAAACCCCACAAGCATTAGGGTTATTAGAAAAGAAGAACTTTCTCTTTTACTAGATAAGGTAACCCAAGTTATTACACTACTCCCACAGAAGGACAATGTGATAAAAGAGAGAGGAGAGAAGAGAAAGAGAAATACAGGTATATGTCTTATGTGGCTGTGTAAGCAGAGAGCGCTGCAGACTACCCGAAGAGGAGTACACACATCTCCACGAGGAGGTCATTTGGTAGAAGTCAGGGTGCAGTCAAGAGTGAATAGAGAGACAGGGTCTGGGGTTCTTTGTATAATCATGTAAATCCCTCGCATGTACATTTGAGAATACTCAGGGCATTGCAAACGATCATTTCTCCCGTTGACCCAGCTGATCAGTTTAAATCAATCAATATTAACAAATCCATATTACTTTGTTACTTCCAACGTTTGGCTGAAATGGAAATAACAACAATCACGACAAAACTATTTCCGTAACTAAACTGGTCCTCTTGCTTCTTCCTGAAGAAAGCAGAAGAGATGCCTAAGGCCATGCATACATACTATCTGGTGGAACTATTTGACAATTGGAGAAAGGCTTAAAAAAAGGATGCTTAAAACGGAGGTCATAAAAGAATGAATGAAAAATTACAAGAGAATAAGACACAAATATAAAATGAAGGGAGGGGCACCTGGCTGGCTCAGTAGGTTGAGCGTCTAACTTCAGCTCAGGTCATGATCTCACAGTTCCCAAGTTTGAGCCTGGTGTCGAGCTCTGTGCTGACAGCTCAGAGCCTGGAGCCTGCTTCAGATTCTGTGTCTTCCTCTCTCTCTGCCCCTCCCCTGCTCATATTCTGTCTCTCAAAAATAAATAAAAACGTTAAAAAATTTTTCTAAATGAAGGAGACTTGAAATAGAACCAAGTAATTTCTAGAAATGAAAAATACAGTCCAAAAATTAAAACCTTATGCATGTACTAATCACAGCTGTAAAATCCATATACTATAGGAGGGTTATGAGTATCCTCAGTGCTCTACTGAAGGATTAAACAGTGCAAACTACAAGGTTGAGTTTAAGAGACACAGAGAAGATTTAATGTATATCTAATTGAAATTTTAAAGGAGAGATCAGAGAGACTGAGGTAGAAAAGATTTTGGAAGACAGAATTACTGATAATTGTCCACGCTTGATAAGTGAAATCCTCTGAGGTAAGCACTTTAAGACCTAAGCAAAAAAAGGCAATGCAAATCCGTATTTAGACACTAAAAACACCATAAATTAAGAGAAAAAAAAAAAATCTTAAAACCAATTAGAAAAAGGTTGCCTGAAAAGGATCAATGTATAGTGAGAGAAGAAGATACTACAGAAAAACTATAAAAGCTAGAAGACAATGCTGACAGCAAATATCTGTCTATGCCTCTTACACGACAAGTGAAGGGTGAGGGTCAAACACTGAGAGTTCAACCACTAGAAGACCTAGTACAGAACTTTAGGATGAAGGAAATTAAATGAGTAAGTATGAGAAAAAATAGTAGACAAATTAGTCCAAATTAAGACAACAAAAAGGGAAATAGCTTTTTGACTTCGGAAGAAATCACAAGCTTCCAGACATACTGTGTGTTCTACAATGCAAAATAATGCCACATACGTCTCACTTTTCACTGAATCTTTGAAATCAAAATGTCATTAATAAAAAAGTTTCTCACATATAAAGAACAGTTGTACTTAATACAAAATATACTCAGAAAAGAAAGAACTTTTCATAAAGCAGAAATGTTCTCATGTTCTTCCATCTGGCTTTCAAGTCTCTCTGTATCTGACCCCATCCCCCAAATACACCCCCCACATCAATAAGAGTGATGTTACCCGTCACACCTTCACATCACCGTACTGCTGTTTCACCTCCTAGAATGTACTTGTACCTCTTCTTTCTACCCAAAGTTTATGCATCAATTGAAAACCCATTTTCCTCATTAAGCCTTCAAAAACAATTCCAGAAAATCTATCATTTCCTTTTTCCTATTCCAACTGTAGTTAGCAGTACTTTAAAATACTATTATGTCAATCTTTATGGTAAAAGTAAAATGTATACCAAGAAGATACAGTAAAGTGAAGTGAGATGGAGACAGTAAAATTCCTACCCAAACAGTCTGTTAACATCTGTTTTATTACAATCAGCCTTCAAAATTACTTAAGAGGCCCTAACGGGAAAATCTGAGCCAAAATCCCATATAAAGAAAAATGCAACCTTTTCCAAAATATTTTCTCATAAAATTGACATCTGACTTATTAAGACATTACTTTACATTAATCTTTAAAAAGCATATCTCTAGTAAAAGAATAAACTCTGCAGCTTGTGACAATAACCCATTAACAGAAACAGAACAGGACGGGGAGAGAAAGAAAAGACAGTAAACGCTGTTATTTTACTTTACAAGTCTTTCTTACATACTCCACTGAAATCTCAATAAAAAAGTTTTAATAATTTTTAAACATTTTTATTAATGTTTATTTATTTCTGAGAGACAGAGACAGAATGCGAATGAGGGAGGTGCAGAGAGAGAGAGGGAGACACAGAATCCAAAGGAGGCTCCAGGCTCTGAGCTGTTAGCACAAAGCCTGACGTGGGGCTCGAACTCACCAACAGTGAGATCATGACCTGAGCTGAAGTCGGATGCTTAACCAACTGAGCCACGAAGGCACCCCAAAAAGTTTTAATAATTTTTAATACCCCAGAATCTAGTATTTTTAAAAAGTAAACAATTTAATTGATGCTTCTTGAATACACAAGAGCAAATCAATGATCTTTGTATTAATACCACGCGTGTATTAACTAGATATTCTTTTGGCTTAGCGTTAACTATCAAGGCCTTTTTTACATGTTATTTACAAGCTTGAGTTTGAAATTTTGTTTATTTATTTTGAGAGAGAGAGAGAGATAGAGAGAGAGAGAGAGAGGGATAGCATGAGCAGGGGAGTGGCTGAGCAAGGGAGAGAGAGCATTCCAAGCAGGCTCCACACTGTCAGTGCAGAGCCCCATGCAGGGCTCGATCCCACGAACTGTGAGATCATGGCCTGAGCTGAAATCCAGAGTTGGATACTTAACCAACTGAACCACCCAGGCCCCCTGAAACTATATATAATATGCCTTCTTTAGAAATAGCAACCAATTCAACTGCCTATAATTTTGTAACTTATAAAGCAAATGCTCCTTTCATCCATATATATCTTACATTCTTTTATATATCTAAATAATAATAAAACATTAGTTTTCTCTCCTGAAAACATTAATGCTTTAATAACTATATTTTAAGAAACTCTACTTAATCTCTATAAAACATAACTTTTGTCTTACCATGATAAATATCCTGTAAAGAACCACCTCCACAAAACTCCATGCATATCCAAAGTTTATCTCGCCTATAAAGAGAATATAAACATGTATCACATTTTCATGATGAAAATGATCTGAGGTAACAAGTACTTTAAGGTTGTATGCTATAACCTTGAAAAACCACATAAATTCAACGTGCTAAGAAAAAAAGCTAGTTAATCTCTATGAGTAAAAGAATTAATATAATGTGTTGTTATAACTCAATCCAAGGTTTTAATCCTTAAAATAGACCATTTGTAGGATATAAAAATGTCAGACACATCCAAACAAAATTCCCTCTAGTTAAAAACTTTCCTCCCCCTCCCAGTTTACCTACCTACTCCAAGACAGTATTATAGAAGTTAAATGTTAGTTAAAATGCTCAGACCAAAAACTATGTAGAAGATTCATCACAGAATGGCAATACATCTCAAAGCATATCACATTAATAGTGCTATCATCAACAAAACAGACAAAATGCAAATTTTACCATCACATCTAGTAAACAAAGGTCTTTCCAAAACAATCTGTTAAAATTTATCACTTACCTGTCTTTATATAGCATTTCCCTCTCACACTCAATTAAGATATCATAATCACAGTCACAAGAGAAATAATTAGCAAAGATTTGATAGCTTATTCCTTGTTCAATTATTCACAACTTCATCTCACAATGTACCAGGAAATATACTATTCTCAGGGGGCAGAGATGGAATAGAAAGTCTCTGAACCCAGCAAGTTCAGTTGAACACAGAAGATTCTACCTTAACATGTCTGTCTCTCTCCCCACTGCATTCACAGTGCTTAGAAGAGCCAGCAAATGAATATTTCATAAATGAATGAATACAAGAGTGACTGAAAAAAATAAACAAATTGATTAGATCAAGAGTCAGCAACTCTGGCCAGTGGGCCGAATCTAGCCTACTGTCTGATTTGTACAGCCCAGGAACTAAGAACGGTTTATGTGTATACACACACACATCTATATGTATGTATATGAATATATGTGTGTATATATATGTGCGTGTTTTAATTTAAATTCAAGTTAGTTAACATACAGCGCAGTCTTAGCTTCAGGAGTAGAAACCAGTGATTCATCTCTTACATATGACAGACACCCAGTACTCATCCCAACATATGCCCTCCTTAATGCCCATCACCCATTTAACCCATCCCCCACCCACCTCTCCTCCAGCAACCCTCAGTTTGTTCTCTGTATTTAGGAGTCTCCTATGGTTTGCCTCCCTCTCCGTTTTTATTTTATTTTTCCTCCTCTTCCCCTATGTTCATCTGTTAAGTTTCTCAAATTCCACATGAGTGAAATCATGTATTTGTCTTCCCATGACTTATTTCGCTTAGCATAATACACTCTACTTCCATCCATGCTGTTGCAAATGGCAAGATTTCATTTTTTGATGGCCAAGTAATATTCGTGTGTGTGTGTGTGTGTGTGTGTGTGTACACACACACACAACTTCTTTATCCATTCATCAGCCAATGGACATTTGGCCTCTTTGCATACTTTGGCTACTGTTGACAGCACTGCCATAAACATTGGGGTGCATGTGCTCCTTCAAATAGGCATTTTTGTAGCCTTTGGATAAATACCTATTGGTGCAATGCTGGGTCGTAGGGTAGTTCTACTTTTAATTTTTTGAGGAACCTCCACACTGTTTTCCAGAATGGCTGCACCAGTTTGCATTTCCACCAACAGTGCAAAAGGGTTTCCCTTTCTCCTCATCCTCGCCAACATCTGATGTTGCCTGAGTTGTTAGTGTTAGCCATTCTGACAACTGTGAGGTGGTATCTCATTGTGATTTTGATTTGTATTTCCCTGCTGATGAGTGATGTTGAGCATCTTTTCAGGTATCTGTTAGCCGCTTGGATGTCCTCTTTGGAAAAGTGTCAATTCCTGTCTTTTGCCCATTTCTTCATTGGATTATTTGGTTTTTTGGGTGTTGAGTTTGCTAAGTTCTTTATAGATTTTGGTACTAACCCTTTATATGATATGTCATTTGCAAATATCTTCTCCCATTCTGTTGGTTGCCTTTTAGTTTTGGTGACTGTTTCCTATGCTGTACAGAAGCTTTTTATCTTGATGAGGTCCCAACAGTTCATTTTTGCTTTTATTTCCCTTGCCTCTGGAGACATGTCAAGTAAGAAGTTGCTATGGCCGAAGTCAAAGAGGTTGCTGCCTGTTTTCTCCTGTAGGATTTTGATGGTTTCTTGTCTCACATTTAGGTCTTTCATCCATTTTGAATTAATTTTTGTGTTACGGGTAAGAAAGTGGTCTAGTTTTATTCTTCAGCATGTCGCTGTCCAGTTCTTCGAGTACATTTGCTGAAGAGACTGTCTTTTTTCCATTGGATACTCTTTCCTGCTTCGGTTTTTATATTTTTAAATGGTTGGGGGCAAAAATCAAAAGAAGAATTTTTCTTGACACATGACAATTATACAAAGTTCAAATTTTAGTGTCCATATAAAGTTTGATTGAAACACAGTGACACTCACTTATGGCTACTTTTGTACTAAAGCAGCGTAATTGAGTAGCTGTGACAGAGAAACAGACAAAGCCTAAAATATTTACCATATGGTTCTTTACAGAAAAGGTGTGCTGATCCCTGGATTAGACTGTAATTTGATTAAGTACACAATCCAGGCATGAATAACATTCTGTGAGAACCCAGAGGTAAGAATATCTAGGAAAGTCAAGGGAAATTTTAGGGAGGAGATATCATTTGTTGTGTCTTGAAGTTAAAGTAGGAATTCAACACCGAGAGACAGGGAAGGGGCCTGCTCAGAGAATGAAAATTTGAAAGAAGATGCTACACTTGAAAGACTATGGGTAATTTAATGTGAATCAAACGCAGACTACCTGAAGAGACAATGGCAGGAAAGGAAGCTAGAATAGGTGGGGTGACACTGTAAAACAATGCTTGGTTTATAAACTCCTCAGTTCAGTTACCTTCATCTGGATGGTCTCTACTTTGTCAATGTCTTTTAAAATGTAGCATCCAGAATCAAGTACTATTCTAAGTGTTGCATACAAAGTGGAGTTGCCGGGGCGCCTGGGTGGCTCAGCTGGTTGAGTGTCTGACTTTGGCTCAGGTCACAATCTCATGGTTCGTGGGTTTCAGCCCTGTGTTGGGCTCTGTGCTGACAGCTCAGAGCCTGGAGCCTATTTCAGATTCTGTCTCCCCCTCTCTCTGCCCTGACCCCACCCGTGCTCTGTCTCTCTGTCTCTAAAATAAATAAACATTAAAAAAGTGGAGTTGTTATCAGACATAGATCACACATGGTGGTGGTGAGAGATTAACCAGACCTACAAGGAGAGTGGACGTGGTTGAGTACATGCAGCATGTAACAGGGAACACAAGGATCCGAGCATGAACATCAGTACACAGTGAAAAAAATACCATGATTTTAGAGGCAAAGCTGACATAGTGAGGACCGGAAGAAGAAATCTGAAGTCACTCTAGTATCTAAAATTCACAGGTGGTCCACAGACCAATGAAACTGAGGCATGACAGTGGATGGTGAAGTATGAGCTAGCTGCCCAGTGGTCTGGTTTTACTAACTCTCAGAATACATGCCCGGGGCTGGCAGATGGATGTCTTATTCAAAAGGATGAAGGCATTTATGGCTGGTGATTGCAACACAGGGAGAAGTCTAATTACCCTTGAGAATCAACAATTATCTCCTTTATTTGAACACTTATATTTCTATTAACTGGGCTAAAGGCTATCTTCAGGTTCTTAGCAACTGCTCTAAAACCTCTGATTTTAAGTTTGAAGTTAACTAAAACCTCTGGATCTTTTTTATGTTAAAAAGGAGTCAGATGATTCTCCAGCTTCACATTTGTTTATCTGGTTCATTAAAACTATGCATAGGACTTTGTCCTTATTTGTTAAATCTCACATAAACCAAAGGTCCTTGTGGTACTCAATAAGTTTTCAGAGTGTAAAATAAAAGGGGTTCTAATAGCAAAATGTTTGGGAACCACTGCTCTAAAATATTTTCACATCTGTCCTAAATGAATCTTTCATGTAAAATACCTGACACAAGCATTTACAGGACAAGTAGCAGGGGTTCTTACATATCTTACAAAAACTGGGTGAATGGTTGTTCTGGGTCGGCTCAGAATAAAGTAACATGTAAATTGCTTAGAAAAGGGCCCAGGATATAAGCCCAATAAATGTAAGCTATTTTCTATTCCTTTTGTTATAATTCATCTTGTAGTCTATTTTTGTAAGTCACCTTAAGTTGCTCTGGAACTCAGTGACAATGTAAACACATAAAATTGGCATTTTCTTTTTTAAGGGGGAAAAAAAAGAGGGGCACCTGGGTGGCTCAGTTGGTTAAGCATCAGACTTCAGCTCAGGTCGTGATCTCATGGTTTGTGAGTCTGAGACCCGCATTGGGCTCTGTGCTGTCAGCTTGGAACCTGCTTCAGATCCTCTGTCCTCCCTCTCTGCCCCTCCCCTGCTCATACTCTCAAAATAAACATTTAAAAAAGAGAGAGATGGGACTGATAACTTGACTTCTTACTAAAGTCACAATAATCACCACTTCTTTCTTATGAATGTTCACTAATTATCTGATTAATAATGTATTCTAGAGGTTTGCTGGGGCTGATGGTGGACATCAAGGTTAACAATTTTCCAGAAATTTGTTTTTCCTTTCCTTTGCAAATTGGTCATTGCTGACCACTAGTCTTTTGGTACCTCTTCTATCTGTCAAAAGACACTCACTGATAGTGGATAACAATCCCATCTGATAACTTTTCACTGTAATAAGATATAATTTTTATATAAGTCTCAAAGCTCAGATTCATTTAAAGTATCTAGCTGCTCTACAATTATCTCCTCATCTATCTCCTGCTTCAATCCCTTCTTCATAATGATTTTCCTACCCTTTCCAATTGGAAAACAATTCTCCTCGGTAGAGAAAAGGGACAAAAGAAATTAGTTCTCCACTTTTTTACATATTTCAGTATTAACCATCCTCTATTTGACGCTGGTCTATCCCCCTTCCCAATCCTGCTTAAAACAATTTTCTAGTCATTCTACGTAAAATTACTTTCCAAACTTACAAAGGAAAATAAATAATGATTTAAAAACTATATATACTATATATATACTTTACTTTTTAAGATGTCTAAAATATATTTAGTTAAGTCTGGTATTATCAGAAAGGTTGAATATTCAGAATCTTTTAGAAAAAGTACTTCCATCTGTTCCATGAATGCCCTTCTTGAGAAGACAAATCTGCATCTACTTTTTTGGTCATTTACCAAGCCATCTGCCTAATAGGAAAGGACTTGACTCACTTGGCCCATTTCATGCAGGCCAATAAATACTAAAATCTTTGTCCCTAGATATCTGAATTGAAACAATTAACCACCAAGGTAAATACTCAAGGTATCACGATAAATTTTCTTGTAATTCTTTTCTCTTATTCTGTAAAGTTCTCTTTCTATAAGGAATAGAAAAATAAGTAAAGGGAGGGAAATTTTAATCTTCTAGTTCAATGTTTACTAAAGCATATAGGAATTAACATTCTAATTATTTCACTGAGCTAAAAATCTTACAATTTCTAAAACAGACTTTAAAAAAAATTTTTTTTTAATCTTTATTTTTGAGAGAGAGAGGGGGAGACGGAAACGGAAGGGAGGTACAGAACGGGAGCTGGGAAGGAACAGAGAGAGAGAGAGAGAGAGAGACCCAGAATCTGAAGCAGGCTCCAAGCCCTGAGCTGTCAGCACAGAGCCCAAAGCAGGGCTTGAACTCACAAACTGCCAGATCATGACCTGAGCCGAAGACGGGTGCTTAACTGACCAGCCACCCAAGGCACCCCAATCTTCCCACACTTTGTAACACATCACTGACTTAAAACTGATTAAACATTGTGGATTTATATATTTTGCCCAAATATAACATAATTTAAAAAGTAAAAGAAAATGTGAGCAAGATCACCAAGAATCCACAGCTCTAGAATGTCTGCTAGAAACTGGCATACCAAATCATTCTCCCTGGGATGGGACAGCTGGCCATGCCCCGATACTGCAGTCTGCTGATCCCTGTACTTAACTGTGGGTTATCCTGCTGAACAAAACATTTCACAATAACTACTCCAGTATATTCAGCAAAATAATTCAACTCCTAATCATAACTTTCAATGTGAAAAAGAAAAAGTTTAATAACTGCTAGTTGTTTTAATATAGGATAACTTTATTTAATGTGAACTGAATTTAAAATATTTTGGTGCATTTTCAAACAGACAAAATTTACTGCATTCCAAAAAGTTATAGGTAATTCATCTATCTACTTCCCCTTTAACAATGAAGGGTAGTTCTGTATTCGGGGATACAAGCTGACCTATTTCTCTATAGTTATACCTAACAACCCCCAGTTCAACCTACTAATTTCCAAAGAATGGGTGAGCAGACAGCAATCCTATGTGAAGTATGCTTACCATAAAAAAAAAAAATCAATGTGCACTTAAACCAGTTTTAGGAATGTCACATACCATATAGTCTTCTCTTGGAAATTAACAATGCCACGGATATGTTAAAGGCTCTGAGAAATCATGCAGTGAGGCAGGGGTAGCTGGGAGAAGGGAAGGAGGAACAGGTGGAGAGAGGAGAAGGAAGAGACGGAAGAAAGGAAGAATGGGGATGGAGGAAGTTAGGAAGTGGAGAAAGGGTAGGAGGAAGAATGGGATTTTAAAAAAAGCAGAGGAGAGAGGGAAGAGGAAAAAAAAAAAACTTCTTTAATTTTGTTTAGTTCACTACTTCCCCAAATTATTTTTTCCATAGACCCCTTGTTTTCAAATCACGTACTAGCATCCCTCAGAACTAATGTTCCTAGAAAACACCCTAGCAATTCTGGTATAAGGAGGCATCTCATAAGAGAGTTCCACCAAGTTTTCTTCCTAAAGCAGTGGTTCTCAACGGGGGTGATTTTGTCCCCAAAGGCATATTTGGCTTACCAAAGACATTTCGGGTTGTCCTAACTGGGAAGGTGTTACTGGCATCTAGTAGAGGCCGGGACACTGCTAACTACCCTAGCCAGCATGTGAAGTAACTGCTGTTACTACTACTCTGGTTGCACTTGAAGGAAACAAATGTTTGTATCAGTATAACTAGAAAACTAAAAACAAAATAGGAACATTAGTGGAAAACTGGTGAAATTAATAGGAAGTACCTTAGTTTGGCTAATAGTATGGTACCAATGTTGATTTCTTAGTTTTGACAAATGTACCATGATTATGTAAGATGTTAGCAATAGGGAATACTGACAGAACTCTTCGTACTATCTTTGCAACTTTTATGTAAATCTAATACATTCCAAAATTAAAAGTTTCCTTTTTTAAAAAAAGAGGGTAGCTAGGTACAAATTAAAATGAACTTAACGATAATCTTTATTTCCATAGTGTGAGCATTCAAAAAAGCATTTCCAGTTATTAAGTTCCCTCCCCAGTCCCACCTCTAGCTCTAGAAAAAAATTTCTTCCAGTTTTGATATAACTCAAGGGACAAACATCTCTTTCCTGGGTTACGACATTCACACTATAATAAAACGAACATCCTCACTGTCTCAATCCCCCACACACCAGGTCCATCCGCCACAGATACACTACTCTGTACTCTGTGTTCAAACCTTTAACAAGTATGCTCAATACCTACAGGTCCTAATTAAGGGATAAAAGATGCCTTTCTTTGCCAAACCTCCATGCCTTACCTACTGCAACTACAGACTTACCCTTTAAGCTCTAGTATGAAACTATTAGTTGCCTCCTGAGTAGTTCATGGTATTTTCACGCATGCATTTCCTTTGCCAGAAGTTATACTTTTCTCCACACATTAGATGCTACAGTAAATGCCTACTAACACTTTAACACCCAACATTTAGGAATCATATCATTCACACAGCTTTCTCTGATTCCCTTACTCTGACAAAATCAGATTTTCTACCGTCTTTACACTTTGCGTCTTATGTGGAAATTATTATTGTACCTAGCATACTATGTTGCAATTATTTGCTCATGAGTATTTCTTCTATTAGATTATAAACTCCTTAAAGGCAAGAATTATGTTTTATCTGTCTTTACATATCTAGAACCCAATACAGCACTCTATACATCCAAAGAAATGTAAAAACTTTGTTAATGGTGGTGATTTACAAGTATGTTATTATTATGTGATAAATTATGCTCATTGAAACTAGTATTCTTGATTTCAAAGGTTTAAAATCCCTGATCCAAATTAGTATTTTTTACTGCATGGATCTAATCTATTGGCTTATTTTTTGAGGAGCATTTGCTGTTTTTCAACCTCAACTTTAAGAGTTCAAACTGGAGAGAAGTATCTCAATTTTTTAAATATATTATGAAAGGATATGCTGGGCTAGGAATGCTTAGAAGGGACCTAAAGAGTCATTATTTACTTAAAAGAAGCAATAGTTAAGCTCTACTAGGATTAAAGAATAGGTCTATGATTACTTAACTCTGTTGTTTTAGGAACACACACAAATATACAAATAAAAATCTACACCAAATCAGGACTATTTACTTTTTTAAACTTCAGAGAGAAGTTTTGTCCATCCAGTTCTCATTGTACAGTATATGTACTTAAGTACTTAATAAACATAGGCTTTTAATGATATTGAAGAGAGGAACAGAGAATGTCCTATTAAGAATAACATAAGATACTCTGTTTTTTAGCAGCTCCGTTTCTGTATTTCTTCAGGAAATGAGGATGGCTACCCTGTTATAAAACAGGCTTCTGAACTTAATTACATGCTGGTCATCTATTCAGTAAATTCATAGGATAAGGCTGATTCCCTGAAGGGGAAATTTATTAATGGTAAAACCACACTAGCTCAATTTCTTCATTATTTTGGTCTAAATTTGTTGTAATAGGCTATAATGGCAATAAAATACAAGGAAGAAAGTTGCTAAGAACAGTACACATTTTAGGGGGTTTGTATCAAGTTTTAAAAAAATAAGCTCCCTGCCTTTTGTAAAATCATTCAATAATGAGAAGAAAGCCAAGAAACCATTTTCCCTTTAAGACTAAATCTGGCCTTCCTAGGCTGAGTACTATACAATACCAAAAAGATAGCCAACCAGGTACCTGTACATACCTGGTATCTGGTTTAAGTCCACCACCAACAATGAGTAGTTGGATGACCTAACGAAGTCATTGATGCAGCACCCCACTTTCTCATCAGTAAAAAGAGTGGGACTAGTGACAAGATCGCTTAGTCCCTTCCAGCTCTAACATCCTGCAAGTCTAATCATTAGTATTTCACACTCCAAATTTGACTGAGTCTGGACTTTAATTAGGGAAGAAGGGAAAAATCTCTATAGAAAAAAAGAGGTAGAGAAAGAGAAGATTAATTGTTGTTCTATGTTACACTACATTTGCTTTTCTATCACTTTCATCAGCTATGCCAGCTACAGAATAAAATCATCTACTTAAACCAGTATTTCTTACATTAGATCATACAATTCCACTAACACAGGTAGCTCTACTGAAAAAAATGACTCTAATGTTGTCTGTTTTACTTTGGTTTTGGGGCAAGTTTGCTCTTTGTATTCTTATATTTGGATTCAAAGAACCCCTTTAAAAATTTCATCTAGCTATACACAAAACATAAATTTGTGCACTTGCTCTAAGTATTTTATGCTCCAACAAAAAGTTTACTTTGAAAAAGATATTCAAGGGGCGCCTGGGGGGCTCAGTCAGTTAAGCGTCCAACTCTTGATTTGGGCTCAGGCCATTATCTCACTGTTCCTGAGATAGAGCCCTGGGTCTCTGCACGGACAGCATGGACCCTGCTTGGGATTCTCTCTCTCTGACCGCCCCCACCCCCCACACTCTCTCTCAAAATAAATAAATAAAATTCAAAAAGAAAAGACATTCAACATATAGTCAGAATACACATTTCCTAAAATTTTAAAGTAAATACAATTTTTGTTAAGCACAATCTAACTGGCTCTCTCCTGTACCATGTCTAAAAGTGAAGGTTAATGGACATGTTACTAAAGAGTTGCACTATTTTGCTACAAGCCAAAGCCAAGATTTATAAACAAAACTGGATACAAACTCATAAGTAATTCACCTTTTGGGGGTAACAAGAACAAATGTTTTGCTGCCTAACCTGTGTGGGAAGTCTCTTGCCTAAGTAACACAGTCAAATGTCCAGTTTAGTGTTAGGATTTTTGGGGGGCAATGGGAGGGACCTGAGGGAGTGGGGGTAGAAGTTTATTTGGTCAGCTCTTTTGGCAAGGAAGCAAAAGGGCTAAGTCAAAAGTCATGTGATCTATGAACACAGTATTACAGAAAGAACGTAGAACCTTACTGTCAATAACTTGAAATTGGACTGTAAACTAATTACTTGATGTTGAACTCTCTCAAGCATCTTATTTGTAAAATGGAAATAGTATGTACCATAGAGAAATACTGGTAATAGTGTTGCTGAAAAGATCAAATGAGGCACTAACATGATAACACTTAAAAACAGTTCAGAAATAGTAATAGTAACAGCAGCAATAGTAGTAGTAATAGGAGTTAATGTTTATGGAGCATTTATTTTATTTTAATCACTGTTGGAAACACTACGTGTTTTACTCATTATCCTCGTAGCTATCACATCTTGTATCTATTATTATTATTCCTATTTTATAGATGAGGAAATGGAGGCTCAGAGTAGTTAAGTAATTTGCTGTGAGGCACACAGTTAATAAATGATGGAATCAGGACTCAACCAATCCAAACGATCTGACTCCAGAACTCTTAACCACCAAAGATGCTATTGTCTTGATGGCAGAAAGACCAAGGTGCCATATAAATGCTATCCCAGAATAATAGGTTAGCCTTTGAATGGTCCCATAGTTCCTGATGACTCAGACCATGTTTGAGAAAAACTCTTAGACCAAAGACCTGTTTGCCCTCGGTGGGAAAAGTATTTTGTGATGCTTCTCCCAACTGAGTATAAGTAGGTCATTTTGTTAGGAGCAACAACAGTAAAAAAAACAAATTGTCCTGAAGTGATGATTTTAACGTATTAGCAGCAATCAATTATTTTTATCACAAACTTCACTGAGTTTTAAGAGATTGTTTCTTTGACCTGATACAGTAATTGTCTGTGTTGGGTCTGCCCATAAAGTAAAAACTGAATCAGAAATTGTGTTAGGTATTATTTGAACCACTTACCATTAAAGTGGTTTTAAATTGGCTGTTATAGAACTCATTCAAAATATATAATAGTCATTGACCTGGTCGTAGTATCTGTCCCTACATAAACTAACATCTCCACTAAACCTACTCTTCAACCTTAATGAAGATGGGGCAATCAAAACTGTTCAAGAGTGGTTAGAATCAAGAAGAGCTGGTTTGGTTGGCTTTTCGCAAGCTGGAAAGAGGGGGCAGAACTGCCCTGTCTTTTCCATATGCTGTGCCTACATCAGGAGAGAAGTGTTTTTTTAATACCTGGGTCGTATGACAATGGAAGCTGTGGTAAGCTACTTACTTATATATCCCACAGTACATCCACCAGAATAAAACAGTAAGGGTTTTTTAATACATAAGGAAGAGAACATTCGTCAATCCTCCTTTTGGAAGGAACCTTAAAAACAAGTCAGTCACAGCGTTCAGCTCACAACTGCACAGAGAAGTAAATGGAAAAACAGGATTTGACCTTGAGGTCAACCCCTATGGACTATGACCTGGGGAACCCAGCGTGGTCCTGCCAGACCAAAGCAAGAGACTGCAATTCACAGTGTAAGTTTACTTTACAACCTGGGAAAATAAGAAGTTAGTGAAATAATTATAGTTCCTAGTCCTTTGGACAAAATGAAGGGAAGGGATGATGCAACACCCTGAGCTAGAAGCATAAAAGAAAAAGTTTCTAATAAAAACCTAGCAGTTAGAGATGCTCCTGACTTTCTAAATATACCCAAGTCTGTGAGTAAGGGGCAAGAGAATGGCATATTTAGATCTCTGGTCTACCACGCAAAGATTAACCATAAAAGTTCATTTTTACTTGCGAGTTTCTTCACTGAAACCACATCCAGAATTCCCAAGAGTACAAGAGACAAATCAGACTATGATATTGATTACAGAATGAACATACACAGGTCAGAAATAAAAATTTCATTCACACAAAAATATCCTATCTTCAAAGCATGAAGAAAACTACAAAGCATGCTATTAGAGCTAACTTTATTTTGTTAAATGTATTAGGTGATGGGAAACAAAAATGTACCTGAGATAGCTTCCAAAATAAGCAACAATATTTGGGTGTTTACAGTCTTTCATCATAATAATTTCTTGCTGTACAACTGCAAAATCTTCTCCTAGAATAAAAAACAAGCATGTCGAATATTTAGTAGGTAAGTTTCAAAATGTCAATTTGTTTCAAAACATAATAATGTTACTGATGTTATATTTAATTACACTTTCAGTCTTTAGTTAACAAAAAGTACAGTGATTAAAAGTGTGAACTCAGGCCCCAGACTATCTAGATTCGAATACTAACTCTGTCCCTTACTAAGCTGTGTTAATTTGAGCAAGTTACTTGACCTGTGCCAATTTCTTCCTCTGCAAAATGGGGATAAAAATAGTAATAATTTGTCCTAAGACTGTTGGAAAAACTAAATGGGCTAATTTGTGTAAAATGCTTAGAATGGTGCCTGGTACAGAGTAAGTGCTATATAAACATTTGTTATTATTACTATTACACACTGGACATAATCATCATATAATTCACTAGTAAACATACACAGCTTTTTTCCTTTATTACCAAATAACATTTAATATAATGACAGCACAAGGAAGTAGTTCTTTTTAAGTTAGGGCAGGAACCCTTATGCACCAAGAGTGTCAAATATACCTCCACAGGCTCTTGGCTGAGAGAGCCACCCTCTAGCAGCACTGGGTTACCAGATGGCCCACATACACAGGCTTCTCCTATATTCAACTGCCTTGTTCCAGCCACATTCGGATGCAGAATGGAATTGTATTTAGCCTGGTCAGACTATTAGCATATAATCTCCTTCCACTCCCTTCTTGCCCAAATTCTCCAAAATAAGATCTGGCAATCCTATAGCAGTGTTGCATGGTATGGCTCCTGAATGAACACTTGTGATAGAAAGAGAACTGCAGTGAATGCAAATGTGGTGAACCAGGGACCAGTTAGAAGGGACAAATGGTAGTCCTTACATCTACATGAAAGTAGCTTTGCACTACTTTCAGTTTTTAAAAGCTTTATATACTATGAACAGCCTCATTTTCAATATATATTAGT
Source organism: Herpailurus yagouaroundi (assembly GCF_014898765.1). Taxonomy (NCBI): domain Eukaryota; kingdom Metazoa; phylum Chordata; class Mammalia; order Carnivora; family Felidae; genus Herpailurus; species Herpailurus yagouaroundi. The sequence continues at coordinate 32,589,259 of NW_024412419.1, forward strand.
GGCAAAGTAAGAAACAGATTCCCTAAATTACAGCTCAAACTGTAAGTATGAGGTCATTATGGCAAGCCCTGACATTTCTTGCCTTGGCAGTTTCCTACTGTAAACCTAATTGAGACTTGAAGTAGCCTAGCCACGAACCATTTGAACCCAATGTCAAAACCCACTCTACTGTCCCAGTTACAAGGGAAGAAATAAAAGAGAAAAGGCAGTATGTCAGATTCTTAATTTCTGCAATGAAGTAAATACAAAATCAAAGATCTCCAAAGGGAGAAAAGAAAACTTATATGCTTCCAAATTTTCAGAAGAAAATCACTGAACTAGGATTCTCTTCTGACTTTATTCCCCATCATTAAGAATTCCTGATATTCATCATATTAAGAAAAATCCAATTTGCAACAATAAATTAAAAATCTAATTAGAAATAATAAAGCCAAATAAAACTAATACCAAATTTCAGGGACATATTAAATACTTTGAAAGTTCTAAATTTTGCTTTTTCACCTGCCTCTCAATTATGCATTTCCCCAAAGCAGTGAAGGGCTTACACGAGATCAAAGTTGATCTAGTTTGATGGTCAGAGGATAACAGCTGTTGTTCTGGTGGTAGTCATTCTACAACCTCAAAGGGAGATAGCTTTAGAATAAAGTTCATCTGTAGAAAGCATTGAGGAGAAACAGGAAAACAGGGGAAGGAAGAAGGCTTGCCTGAGCCACCGGAGCTAGCCTCATCTGACTCTGTAAGCTTCAGATATACCTCCACGTGATCAATAAATTCCCTGTTTGTATTGTTTAAGCTACCCTGAGTTGTGGTTTCTGTTACTCACAACTGTATCACATCTTCTATGGTGATCTTTGCACATATCATAGCCCTTATGACACTGCATCAGTGCATGTCTATGTTCTCACTAGAATATCACATCCTCTGGAACAAGATTATGTCTTAGTCATCTTTGTATCCATAGCCACTAATATGTGATCAATAGAACTGTTGCCTGAATGAATCTGTAATACCACATAATTCCTCTACAAGCTGACACTAAATCAAGAATGCTGCTTTTGGTTTAATTTCAACCAGTTATTACCATGTTTTATATAATTAATTGCTTATTTGCTACTCTCATGTTTTACAAAAACCTGTGAATGGCTTTAAGTCTTCAACTACCCTCTTTCCCAGAAACTGGTGTTAACCCAAAGTGCTTCCTTTTTTCTTATCAAGTCATTTCTATGTGCTTAGGAGAATGGCTGAGTTAAATTCAACATTTTGGGGGGGGGGGGGAGTAAAAAAAATCCACGATTTGATTTTAAAGGTAACTGAAAAAGGGTGATTTGGGTAGGAAAAAAAGAAAACAGAGTTTTAATACAGCAGTAATCCAAAGAAGCCTTACAGTAGATTTAAAGCGCTTTCATCAAAGCTCCAGAGAACTATATTTCAAAGAATAAATTAACAGGCACCCCCATCCCAAATCCTAGCACATTTAATTGGATACTGTAGACTGGGATGGTTATACCAGACAACTTCTACAGATTCTTTCCAATTCTGAGAGTCTAGGATTTTATGTAAAATTTTAGACACTGAAGTAAGGAATATATTTTCCAAAAAAATGGCAGAGAAAGAGAAGGCAAGGAAAAGGAAAAAGGGGGAAAGGGGAAGGGAGAAGAAAAGAAAAGAAAAGAAAAGAAAAGAAAAGAAAAGAAAAGAAAAGAAAAGAAAAGAAAAGAAAAGAAAAGAAAAGAAAA
>NW_024412419.1:32591004-32628125 GCF_014898765.1 Herpailurus yagouaroundi
AAGAAAAGAAAAGAAAAGAAAAGAAAAGAAAAGAAAAGAAAAGAAAACCATAACTGAGAAAAACAGGCAAACCTGTAAGTAGACCAGATCATGAATAAACAGGCAGAAAAACAGAAACTAAGACATGAAAATTTCTCTAAATAAACATGACGCACATTGTGTTCAATAAATGTTAACTATTTGCAGGAGGCTGAATAATGGCCCTAGAAGGGTCCTAATCCTTAAAACTTGTCAATATGACCGTATATGGCAAAAGGGTTTTTACAAGTGTGATGAAATTAAGGATCTTGAGATGGGGAAATTACCCTGAATTCTCTGGATCATCTAAGTGGAATCACAAGTGTCCTTGTAAGAGGGAAGAAGAGGGAGACTTGACTATAAGAAGGCAAGAAGCAAGTTGCTATGCTTTGAAGATGAAGGAAGAGGCCAAGAATTGAGTGCAAGGAATGTGGCTCTAGAAGCTAGAAAAGGCAAGCAAAGAGATTCTCCCTTAGAGTCTCCAGAGAGAGTGCAGCCCTGTTGACACTTGGCTCTTGACCCAGTGAAACACACTCTGGATTTCAGAATTCCAGAACTCTAAGAGAAAAAGGTGTGCTTTTCAAGCCGTCAAGTTTGGTAGTAAGTTGTTACAGCAGCCACAGGAAATTAACACATTATTACTATCAACATTATTACTGTGGCAGAGCTGGCTAGCCATTCTCAATCTGTGTTCTCCTTCCGCAGTGTAGAAGTTATTGGTGAGAGACAATCATCTAGTCAAAGATGACACTTCCTTCACAGTGAACACTCATGGGCCTAAGGACTAGTTCTTGCCAATGGAAACTGAGCAAAAGTAATGTGTCCTTGTTGCACGATTTATTTCCCTATCAGCAAACTACATGACACTGTGAGGCCCCAGGAATTGCAAGAAGTCTGGGTCCCTGAGTCACTAAAAGGAAGAAAGTCATCCAACAACTTGAACATCTGCACTGAACTATTATATAAACTTGATTATGTTAAGCCATTCATATGTTCTAGTTTAGTTATTACAGTAGTCAACATTATTCTAAGCTGATAGAATTATTACCATCCATTTATGAAAAACGTTGTCCAAACTGTAGTAGGTGCTTCACAAATGTTTTAGAGTTTTAACAAACTTTTTTTTTTTTAACAAAAAAAGACTCAGTTCTTCCATTTAATAAAGAACAGATACAATGACAGATAACAATGAACCAGATTATAGACATTTCTATTTGGTATACAATGCTTTCCTGTAAACAGCTATATTTAGTCAGGCGTGTGAGAACAAACGAGGAGACTTCAATGCCATGGAGGTGGGTCTTTCCCTGAAAACTACAACAAAACACAGAATCCCTAATACCTCCTTGCCTTTTAGATACAAACTGACAATCACTGTATTTCCAAAATTTCATAAAATTCTTTACTTTTTCTTTGACAAAATAATACTTAAGTCAAATATCCAACTAACTGCTTTTTTGGTATGCCTCGTTATTTTCACTGGTGTCAACTGTGTATGTTTTATAAAGTACATTAACACAAGCATTTTGAATTAATAAACTACTTACTTTTTTACAAAACTGTAATAAGAATTCAGTAATATAATTATACAAATATTGTTGTTCAGATAAATATTGTGAAACTGTCATAACGGAACTATTTCACTTAGCATAATACTCTCCAGTTCCATCCACGTTGCTACAAATGGCCAGATTTCATTCTTTCTCATTGCCAAGTAGTATTCCATTGTATATATAAACCACATCTTCTTTATCCATTTGAAGGTTGATGGGGGGTGGGGGAAAGAGGAAAGTGGGTGATGGGCATTGAGGAGGGCACCTGCTGGGATGAGCAGTGGGTGTTGTATGGAAACCAATTTGACAATAAGTTATATTAAAAATAAATAAATAAAACAAGATAAATAAATGCAAAAAAAATAAAACATGAAAAAAATGGAACTATTGGTTAAGAGGTAGCAATGTCATTTGGTCTGTGTAACAGCTTATGGATCTAATTCCATCCAAGTCGTTGTATGAAGGCAGTTGACATGTCCCTTCACACTAAACGGAAGTACAGTTTATCTGAAAATCAAACCAGGAAAATTTAAGGATTATCTTGCATTGGGAAGTGAACCAAGAGACAAGTATGTTCGTGTCTTCAAAGAACCAAGTCTTAGTCTATCTGTAAACTGTGTATTCTATTTCCCTAGTTCTGCTCCCTGTGAAGTAAACACAAGTTTACAAGGCATCCTCAATTTCCCTTGGTGTTCTTATTTTGTTTCCTGTATCCTATTTTGTTTCTTTGTTTTCTTATTTTCCTTCAGTCATCTTTATGTCTTTCTTCTAAGTGTTTGACATCTTCACAATCCTAGTAAGTTGTGATGGTTTTCCAGAAATGTCTTGACAAGTGTCATTATAATAAAATAATTCTCTGCATTATCAACAGTTATTTAACACAGCAAGTTAGAATTTAAAATACTTTTATCATTTTTTTAAGATTTTTAAAAACAAGTTTTCTCAACTTGTTATAGATACGATTTACCTTCTAGTGTAGAACTCTGTAATGAGGTGTTTGTGTGTGTATATATGTACATATAGGCACATATATGTATATATATACATACATACACGTACATATATATGTATTTGTGAAACTATATATATATATATATAAATCAATATATCGTTTGTAAAAATACCTAACACTTTACAGTTGGATAAAGATGAGTAGGTTTTTTTTTTGTTTTTTTTTGTTTTTTTTTGTTTTTTTAAGGGGGAGAGGGGCAGAGAGAGAGGGGGAGAGAATCTGAAGCAGGCTCCACGCTCAGTCTGGAGCCCGATGTAGGTAGGGCTCAACCCCATGACCCTGTGATCATGACCTGAGCCCAAATCAACAGATGCTCAACTGACTGAGCCAGCCAGGTGCCCCCAGTTATTCTCTTTAGGTGGTGTTTCTTGAGAATACATTCAACCACCACCATACACTGAGCAGCAAATATGATACAAGTGAGAATGTGCTTAGAAACTACAGGTAGAGGGGCGCCTGGGTGGCGCAGTCGGTTAAGCGTCCGACTTCAGCCAGGTCACGATCTCGCGGTCCGTGAGTTCGAGCCCCGCGTTGGGCTCTGGGCTGATGGCTCAGAGCCTGGAGCCTGTTTCCGATTCTGTGTCTCCCTCTCTCTCTGCCCCTCGCCCGTTCATGCTCTGTCTCTCTCTGTCCCAAAAATAAATAAACGTTGGAAAAAAAAAAAAAAAGAAACTACAGGTAGAGTTCCAGAAATGAACAATACTTTCCTTGACTTTAAGAAACTTACAGGGACATGAAATCTGTACTATAATAACTATAACAGTTTAAACTCAAACCTTAAGTAATTCCTTTATTTCTATAACATCAAATCTATACTTTGCTATTGGACTCACCATGTTTAGCACAGTGTCATAATTAGGGACATGTACTTTGGAATCAAAATATTGATTTATGAAACCTGATTTCACAGCTTTCTGGCTGTATGATCTTGGGCAAACTCATTCATATTCTTTTTCTGAATTCAGGTTCCTCATAAAATGGAGATAACAGTGTCTCCCTCTAATTCTCTTATTGGAAGGATTAGATGAAAGAATACTTCAATGCTTAGGACAAGGCTTCACAAATGTTCGTTACTATTATCTCCCAGTATGATTTGTTGTTTGTAATTTTACATTATTTCTCCTACTATTCTCCCCCTTCACTCGGCTTCAGCCACACTGTCTTCCTTGCTTTTCTCCCTGAATAGCATAAACGAGCTCCTGACTCTCAGCCTTTACACTTTCTATTCAGACTACCTCAAGTGCTCTCTTAACCCAGATGGCTTGCTTCCTCACTTCTTTCAAGGCTCTACTCATCTGTTGCCTTCAAGGTGAGACCTTCTCTGATACCCCTATACAAAACAGCAACCCACAATCACAACTCTACAACTGCTCTTACAGTACATTACTGCCCTTAGTTTTCTCTGTAGCACTTGCCATATCTAACATACTGTATGTCTACTTAGTCACTGTGTCTCCTAACACATAATAGGGGCACTGAATATGAATGAGTCAATTAATTATTCTAGAAGTACTAAGAAACTGAAATCCACAACAGAAAAAAAATAGGTGGATAAACAGTAAAAATACAAAATTCTCATTATTAGTATATATGATATGTTCCCAGAAAGCAAGCAAATAAAAATCGACTGAAAAAACAACCAGAAACGATTTTTTAAAATGCTTAAATTAACAAATTAGAATACATCAAATCAAATTATATATCTAAGGATAAGCTTCAAAATGTGTAGGCCACAAATAAAGTATTTTGGGAGATAAAACATCTAAACAAATGGAAAGATGGGGTGCCTGGGTGGCTCGGTCAATTAAGCGTCTGACTCCTTATTTTGGCGCAGGCCATGATCTCGCGGTTCATGGGTTCAAGCCCTGTGTCAGGCTCAGCGCTGCCAGCCTGGAGCCTGCTTGGGATTCTCTATCTGCCCCCCCTACCGGCCTCAAAATAAATAAACATTTTTAAAAAATGGAAAGCACTTCACTTTTGAAGAGAAGACTTTATTATAGTAAAGATGGCAACTGTCTATTGAATTAATCCCTGAATTAATGTAATACCCAACCAAAATACCAACCAAATCTTTTTTGAACATAAAAAAATTTAAAATTATATTCATCAGAAAAGAAAAACATGGGAGAACCATTTTGTAATGGTATTACTTTAAAATAAGTAGCTCTTATTTAAGAATGGATATGTCCAGGAGAATTCTCACCTTTTTTTTGATTCTTTGTCTACCCTGGATCATGTTAAATGTCTTCTGCCAGAGTGGTAAGGAAAAGAAATAAAAAGCATCCAAATTGGAAAGGAACAAGTAAAACTATCTCTGTTTGCAGATGACATGATCTTATAAGTAAAAAACCCTAAAAACTCCAAAAAACAGACAACTATAAGCATTAAAAAATTCAGCAACATTGCAGAATATAAAGTTAACATACAAAAATCAGCTGTGTCTACATACTGGAGCAATAAATAATCCAAAAAGAAAATCAAGAAAAACCTCAATTACAATCTCATCAAAAAGAATAAACTAGTTAGAAATAAACTTAACCAATGAGGTGTAAGGCTTGTATACTAAAAACTAAAGGCATAAATAAAGTCCATGTTATAAACTGGAAGACTTTATATTGTTAAAGTGTCCATACTAGCCAAAGTGATCTACAGATTCAACGCAATCCTTATAGAAATCCAGTGGCTTTTGTTTTGTTTAGTTTTGCAAAATAGAAAAACACAACCCTCAAAGTCATATGAAACAACCACAACGGATCCTGAATATACAAAACAATCATGAGAAAAAAGAACCAAGCTGGAGAGCTCACATTTCTTGATTTCAAACATGCTACAAAGCTATAGTAATTAAAATAGGGCAGTACTGGCATAAACACAAACATATAGACCAATGGAACAGAACAGACAGCCCAGAAATAAACCCACACATGTATGGTCAACTGATTTTCCACAAGGGCATGACGACTACTGAATGGGGATAGAATAATCTCTCCAATAAATGGCGCTGGAAAAACTGGATATCCACATGCAGAAAAATGAAATTGGACCCTTATCTTACACCATACACAAAAAGCAACTCAAAATGGATTAAAGACTTAAACTCAAGACCTGAAAATGTAAAACTTCTACAAGAAAACATTGGGGGAAAACTTCATAACACTGGTCTTGGCAACGATTTCTTGGATATGACACAAAAAGAACAAGCAACTAAGGCAAAAATAGACAAGTGGGACTACATCAAACTAAAAAACTTCTCGCACAGCAAAGAAAACAATCAACAGAGTGAAAATGCAAACTACAGAGTGGGAGAAAATATTTGTAAGCCAGGTATCTGATAAGGGGTTAATATCCATAATACAAATGGAACTCCCATAACTGAAAAGCAAAACATTCCAAAAAACCAAAACACCCTGATTAAGAAATGGGCAAAGGACTTGAATAGATATTTCTCTAAAAAATATGTACAAATGGCCCACAGATACATGAAAAATGCTCAACACCATTAAGCATCAAGGAAATGCAAATCAAAGCCACAATGAGATATCAACTCACAGCTGTTGGGATGGCCATTATCGAAAGAGAGAAAGAGAAAGCGAGAAAGAGAAGGAAAGAGAAACAGAAAGAAGTAAAAAGAAAAAAAGAAAAAGAGAAAAGAAAGACGGGGAGGGAGAATAGAAAAGGAAAAAGAAAACAAAGGAAAGAAAGGTTGGTGAGAATGTAGAGAAATCTGAACCCTTGTAAACTGTTGATAGGAATGTAAAATGATGCAGCTGCTACGGAAACAGGAAACCGGTTCCTCACAAAAGGAAAAAACAGAGCTACCATATGATCCAGCAATACAACTTCTGGGTATTTATTTATTTATTTGTATTTATTTTTCTTAGAGAGAGTGAGCATGAGTAGGGTAGAGGAGAGGGAGAGAGAAAGAGAATTTTAAGCAGGCTCCACGCTGAGCACGGAGCCCAATATGGGGCTCGATTGCACAACTCTGGGATCATGACCTGAGCCAAAATCAAGAGTAAGACACTCTACCAACTGAGCTGTCCAGGCACCCCAACAGGTATAGAGGTTTAATCATGCAAGATGAAAACGTTCTAGAGATCTGCTGTACAACATTGTGCTTATAGTTAATGCTGTACTATACACTTAAAAATTTGTTAAGAAGCTAAATCTGTGTTTTTTTTGTTTGGTTTGGTATTTTTTAACCACATGCATGCACACACATGCACACACAATGTTCTATGGCCAGAAAGAAAATTTAAACTTAGATTATGGGAAAGAAGTACGATTTCCCATGTCCATCTTATGGGTACTTCACTCATAAACATTCCTGCTTCCATTCTATTTTAAACACAGAGAGAGGTGCCTGGGTGGCTTAGTTGGTTAAGCCTCCGACTTCAGGTCAGGTCATGATCTCATGGTTAGTGAGTTCGAGCCTCGCCCTGGGCTCTGTACTGATGGCTCAGAGCCTGGATTCGGATTCTGTGTCTCCCTCTTTCTCTGCCCCTCCCCTGCTTGCGCTCTTCCTCTCTCTCTCGCTTAAATATAAACAAACATTAAAAAAGAATTGTTAAACACAGAGAAATGGCAATGTCCATCCATGCTACATGTATTTTATAACCAGTTTTGAGTTGCCTTTTAATTTGATTTATGGTACCATTCAAAATACATAATTTATAAAACTCCATTTCATATTATAGAAATAATAAATGGAATTAATAGTATTTCAGTAATCTATGGCTCTCTTCCCAGAACTGTTATTCTCTTAAACAAGCTGTCAACTACTGTCTCAAACCATCAGGGTACCAGGAAATACTGAAATCCAATTACTATCCTAAACTACCATGAAATCTAATGGCTAATTTTAAAGGGATAAGAAAATGACTTTAAGTAATTACAATATAAAATTGTAAAATATTTTTTGCAAACCACAGAACTAGTACCCAATTCTTAGTTTTGGGGAGAATACTCAAATTACAAATTAAAACCACACAGAAATATAAAGGAAGTATCTAATAGTTCCAAGGATTTCTAGATATTCCAATATAAATGAAAAAATGAATTACGATAGCAGTATTGGTATTTTTAAGGATTGCAAATAAGAAAATGACTCTTCAAATAGATGATCTAATGAAAATAACTTATAGTTCATTTTTTGTTTGGCCATCTTTTAATAAGTGTTTATGATTAACAATGTTTAAAGTAAGTATCACTTACATTTGCATAAATGGTTACAAATCAACTCTGAACTTGAGTTCAATAGGATCAAGAAATTTCCTTGCTGAAACTAAACAGTGGAAGATTAAAATATCCTGACTGGTGTACCAGAACAGTTTCCATCATCATTCCATGATTAGGTATATTTGGTTTAAAGAAAACAGGATTCCCACTCCTAGGGGAAAGAAAACAAAAACAAAAACTCCTAATACAGCGTTTCTCCATCTTGTTTTCCTAATGGCCTTTCCCGATGAAATTTTAATGCCATAGATATTCTATGTGTGTGTGTGTGTGTGTGTGTGTGTATCTGCACTGTATACATAAAAAGAGTAAAAAAATTTTTCACACCCAAAGAACGAAATTCTACCCATTTCATTTTAAATAAGTATTTGAGAAAACATTCCCCAATGTGAACGGATGGTCTCCAGGTAGTGGGGTTAGACTGACTTAACCAGAAATTCCTAACTAACCTTCTAGGTCTCCTTTTCTCTTACCTGGATCCAGCTCTTCTTTTGAGAGCCCAGTTTATCAACGTAGCTCTAATGGAAGATTCAAAATAAAGGAGGTACCCATAACTCAGTAGTGAATTCCCAGTACCAGTCCTCTGGATTATATCCCTACTACTTTATTGAAAATTATAGCAGCATACCTAAAATTTCTTTATGTAAAGTAGGTTTGTAGCAGGCTTGAAAGCTGGAGTAAGAACAAAAAGGAAACACAAATCATGGTACAGATTTTAAACCAAGCAAAGAATATAATGGGCAATAATTTTTCTATCTTTACCATGCTTACAACAAGAACCACACTTTACTGTTTAGGGATAGTTCTAAAACTTCGAGCTCTCTAGTGTTCTGGTTCTCTCTCACAAGGCTTGGTTTAAAATACAATTTTCTATGGCTCCTGATCCGGAGGCTATGTAGGCATAAGTCACAGCTGAATAAAACTTAAGAAAATATCAGTTCCCAAAATAAAAACAGTACAGCAAAACTATTCTCCCCATAACCTCAATTTGGACATACACTGTACCTCTTTCCTTTTCCGTAGTAGCCTATCAGTCATGTTTCAGTCCTGTTCCTCCTTCTGCCCTAAAATCTCATGCAGTCATCCCTGCCTTTCATGCTACTCAACTGTGGATGTTGTAAGAATAACAGGTCTTCTTACTCCCAGGATCTCTCTTCTCACTCTGTCCTATTCCTATGTACACTGTGCTACTAACCTGTAAAAAAAAAATCTCACAGTCTGCAGGGTAAAGTCTAAATCTTTCAGCTACTATTTACCGTTCTCCATAAACTATCATCAATCTGCTTTCTACATCTTATTTCCCACTATACCCAAACAGAGCAGGCCGGGTATGTCAATACCATCTCTGCTTTCACAGTATCCTCATATGAAATACCCCTATTCTCCTATAGCTAGCAAAATCCTAGCCAGCCTTGGAGGCTCAGCTGAACTGTTCCTTTCCTAATTATACCAAGTGAAATGAACCTTACAACCTCTACGGAACCCATCAAATGAATCAGGATATATGTCCTATTTGTGTCCTTTCACAGAGCATCTTGCCTAGATACGCCCCATCTAGAGTATTTCACAGAGTAAACGACTAGTCAAAGCCAGCTATTCATTGACGTGGGAATCGATTAAGTGTTTCTAGTCACAGTCCGCCCATTCCTTACTGTCAGCACAATTCAAATACACACACACCTGGCTCAATCCCTGTAGTTAGGTTGCTACAAAAACACTCTCTAGTTCATTTTCACATTGGGTAACAAGCTCTATGAAGGCAGGAACCCTGTCTTTGTATCTTCTATCCTAACTAAATTGAGTGCTAAATATTCATGCAGCTAAATCCACTGAACAGACACACAGGATTGGAAATGAGGAAGAAATGGCAGCTATATTAAACAAAAAGTCCTTTGTTATTTGTTTTAATTTTGAGCATTATGACCCTTCAATTGTTAAGTACAGAATCTGTCTAGTATAGTCAGCCTCAAGCCCATAACATGCCTCTAATATATTAAAGAATGGTTAAGCAACCTATGATTAATCTTTGAAAATTATCATAAATGATGTAACAAAGACTCTCTTCACGATGGCAATAAGCACAGTGCAACACTGAATAAACAACAGGTGGTAAGGGATCTACTACTAACGCACTCCAGGGACACAGAAAAGGAGCCAGATAAATCATTTCCCTGGTGCCTTCTACTCTATGATGAAAATAAAGAGGAGAAAGCACCTCTCCTACCTCTCAGGACAGAAAAAAACTAATGTCAAAAGCAGACAGGAAAGAAAACTTATAAAATACAACTTTGGAGAACCATGAAGAAATAGTAGAGTGAGGTCTTTCCGGTACCTTTCACACTTTCAGAATTTTGCTCTACAATTTAATAAGGGTTGCTCTCAATGAAAACAAAACATAATACCCTATTTTTCTTACTGCAAATTACCCTGCACACCAACCTCTATACTTTTCATTATGTTGGAAAAGGAATGAATTTCCCCATGTAGAAGAAATGAGCTTCTCCCATGAGTTGCTACCTAATTAATCAGTATTCTCTGCATTTACGTTCTACTTTAAAAACTAGTAGAATCGTGGTGCTGCAAGCAACACCACAAATGAGTAATTATGAGGAACTGTAATTAAATCCTACATTTTAGTGTGAAAAACTGAACAGTGGGCCAAGAATCAGAGGAATCAGATCCACAAATAAAACGTGTGAGTTTGGGGGAATTATAAATGCGGTGCCTACTTTTTCACAACAGGAAATATAAGAGTCAGGCTTAAGCAATTGTTCAAATAGTGCTTCCCCAACACCACCTATTCTTTATGACAAAAATTTTGAAAGCTGTGAAACATCTGATAACCATTGAGAAAGAAGACCTAAAAAGTTCCTTACGGCTCTAACAATGACTTTAAAACACACAAAGGAAAAAAAAAAGACTCAAGAGACCCACAATGACACCTTATAAGAACTGCAAGGTGATTTCTATTCTACTAGCAAGCTCTGCAATGAGCTCTCATCTTGATCCAATTTTAGTTTTCTTTTCAAATCAGTCTCCAAGAGTCAGCAGTGTGCTAGTCCGATCAGGTTAAAGACCGCAGGAACAAACCTGGAGCCTGATGCATTGCAATGAGGAAGACTGCACAGCAGAGGAATCCTGAGCCATCTCACAAAACAGAGGAAAGGTAACAGTTATGAGATTTGGGGAGGAGTGGAGTTTAGGTGAAATTTAAACTAAGCAGTGCTGTGACAGGCTTAGAGCAAAGCAGAGCGGTATGTAAAACGGGTCTACTTCAGGACTGGACTGCAAAGAGAACCCAATGTCCTCTTTCCTTAGCAACTGTGTGGATGATGTATCCAGAAACCCCTTATCTGAAGCTGTGCAACTCAGTTGTAGGTCAAGATTGCTTCTCATATCAAAATGACTTAAAATTCTCCAGACAAGAGGGGGATATTTTACTTTTACAGATATAATTACACACAGCCAAGTTTGACAGTCTATGATTTTCAAGAACAAAGTTTCTTGGTATATAAGCAAGCCATCGTCACTCAAAGGGCTTATTACGACACTTTCCAACTGCATTATTGTTGGGAGAAACATTGTGTAAGGCTTTCTGTGTGTAATTCCAGCCTGACAAACAGCCGGGCAAATTTTTACTTTCTCCATTAGTTACTTGACATTCCCGTCTCCATTTTGTGTCAGAGCGTGAAAAACTGTTTACATTATGCTCTTTAGAAGGCAGAGTTTACTTGCTGGTTTATCTTTTTTTTTTTTTTATATGAAATTTATTGTCAAATTGGTTTCCATACAACACCCAGTGCTCATCCCAACAGGTGCCCTCCTCAATGCCCATCACCCACCGTTTGCTCCCTCCCACCCGCTGGTTTATCTCTTTTTTTTTTGTATATTATTCATTAATTTCTCCACAAAAGATGCCCAATTTGGGCAGATTTACAGGTTTTGAAGAAACATTTATATCTTACCCAGTGAAGTTCACTATTCCTTTAAAGTGCAGAGAAATCACTTAGCTTGGTAAGTGGTGGCTCTACCAACAAAGGCTTTCATGTACTAGCTCTAGGTTAAGTAAACATCCAGCTGAACTTGATACTACAGTTTCCACACCACTGCCAACTCCTGAGAGCAGGGAGAGGGCAGGTTCTGGGTCCCACTGCCAGGGTGCAAATCCAAGATCTACTCTATTCAGGCAAGCATTTTAAACTTTCAGTGCCATCTGTTTCCTTATCTATAAAAAACAGGGATAATAATACAATGATTAAATGAGTCAACAACCAAAGCATTCGGACGGAGCCTGGCACAAAGTCTGTAAATATTAGCTATTTACTGGCAAAAAAAAAAAAAAAAAAGAATCCTGGTTTAAACCGACCTATCTCTAAGAAATCTCTAAAGTATCTTCTGTCCAGTCTCCTAATCTTCCTCATTAATTTGATTTATCCAATAAATATTTACTGAGTCTTTAATAGGTGCCAGGCAACTTACCAGACACTGGGAATCTTATGTTAAAGAAAATGAATATGAAGTTTGCCTTCACAGAAATTATAGTCTTGTGAAGACTTCAGGACCACCACATTCTTACCAACAGTTCTTTCAACTTTTTTCTACTAAAAATAGACGCTTCAGATGCCTGGGTGGCTCAGTCGGTTGAACATCTGACCCTTGAGTTTGGCTCAGGTCATAGAATTGAGCCCCACATCGGGCTCTGCACTGAGTGTAGAGCCTGCTTGAGATTCTCTTTCTTCCCCCCACACTGCCCCTCTCCTGTGCTTGCACGCTCTCTAAAATTAAAAAAAAAAAAGAAAAAAAAACAACACACACCCTTGTTGCTGAGGAAAAGATATCATCTCAAAGAATTGCTATCACTATAGACAGTTCCTTTAGAACAAGGCCCATGTCTTGGTGCTGATAACTCTAGTGCCTAACTATAAAGGGTCTTAACAATGTAAGAGTCAACAAATATTTTGTGGCATTTCCCTAATTCTTGGTTCTATAATTCATTTTTTTTCCAAATTGAATTTTACCGGTAATGTATACATTTAATGCGTCTTTCTCCCTCATCATCTACACACACACACACACACACACACACACACACACACACACACACAGCAAAAAAGCTATTATAAATCAGCAGCACATCTTACAACTAGGGTGACCAAGGACTGAAGGACTCTTAAGGACTCCCTGGAACATGGCACTTTCAGTACTAAAAGTGGAAAAAATCTCATGCAAGATGAGATAAACTGGTCATCAACTTACAGCTGATGGTTTTGGAAAAGTACAGTAAGTACAACTGCATACAAAAAATGAAACAAAAAACAAAGGCTAACCAAAATTTCACAACTTCACAAGTTCTGACCACATAAGCTAAAGAACCTCAACATCAACCTTCCTCCTGAGCCTCCCTGCTCGGTCCCCTTCCTCCCGCTTCCTTGCAAGTTGTTGGTTAAGGGGCTTAGGCTACTTTAGACTAAGGAGGTTTCCAAGGAACAGCACTGTTAATTACTTTTCTTCCCCCACTCTATTTTTGTTCCCAATTCATACCACACCTTCTTTTCGCAGATATCACTCCTTAAGGAGACTTCTTTTTCAATTCCAAACATCATCTTTAATCTTTCTTACTCTTGCATTTTCTTCAACCTTTTCCTAGTTGCCACCTTTTCTCTTTGCTAAGTGAAAAAACTAGCTGCCTTAGCAGTCTAACTAGTATAATTAGTTACATGGCTGTAATCAGTAAGAGCCCAAGATTCTATTTTTAGCTGTTTCTAAATTTAAGTATTAATACAGCAATAAGTATTATGTTCTAGCAATTATTACTACGAGTACTATTTTTGTAACAGTTTTAATGAAATATAATTCACCCAAATGAAGTGTACAATTCAATGGTTTTTAATATACTTCCAGGACTGTATGACCACCATCACAATCGATGTTAGAACCTTTTCAATCTCATTGGCAGTCACTCCCATTCCCATCATTCCTCCCCCAGCCCTAGGAAACTAACCTGCTTATACAAATTTGCCATGATAGACATTTCATATAAATGGAATCATACCATTTGTGGTCCTTTGTGACTAATTTCTTTCCATTGCATAAAGTTTTCAACATTCATCCATACTGTACATGTATCAATACCTCATTCCCTTTTTTTCCATTGTGGATATACCACATTTTATTTATCCATTCATCAGTTGATAGGTATTTAGGTTGTTTCTACCTTTTCGCCATTATGAATAATGCTGCTCTGAATATTCATGTACAGGTTCGTGTGTAAATGTAGGTTGTTTTTTATTTTATGTACATACCTAGTAGTGGAAAAACCAGAACATATGTAACTCACTAACAATTTTGGGGAGCTGCCAAACTATTTTCCAAAGTGGCTGCACCATTTTACATTACCACCAGCAATGTATGAGAGTTTCAATTACTCCATGATCTTATCAACACTGTTACTTTTTTTATTACAGCCATCCTTATGGGTATAAAGTGGTACCTCCAAATTTTGCATTTTCATAATAGCTAATGCTGTTGAGCATCTTTTGAGCTCATGCCTACTGGCCCTTTGTAAATTCTTTTTTGAAGAAGTGTCTACTTGAATCCTTTGCCTGTTTTAAAAAAAAATTTTTTTTTAACCTTTATTAATTTTGAGAGACAGAGAGAGAGTGAGCATAAGCAGTGGAGGGGCAGAGAGAGAGGGAGACACAGAACTTGAAGCAGGCTCCAGGCTATCTGCACAGAGTCCAACACAGGGCTCAAACTCACGAACCATGAAATCATGATCTGAGCTGAAGTGGGATGCTTGACCAACTGAGCCATCCAGGTGCCCCTACTTTGCCTGTTTTTAAATTGGATTGTCTCTTTTTTTTAATTGAGTTGAAAGAGCTCTTTATATATTCTAGATCCAGTCCTTTAATTTACAAACATTTTTTCTCATTCTGCACACACTGTCTTTTCACTTTGTTAATTAATGGTCATTTTCCAGAAGAAAAGTTCTTAATTTTGATATAAATCTAATTTATATAGTTCTTCATCACTTTTGGTGTCATATTTAAGAAAGCACTGCCTAACCTAAGGTTGCAAAAATTTATTCCTAGGTTTTCTTCTAAAAGTTTTATAGTTTTAACTCTCACATTTAGTTATGTGATCCATTTTGCGTTAATCTCTGTATGGTGTGAGGTTGGAGTCCCACATTCACTTTTAGCATCACTTATCTAAAAAACTATTCTCTTCCCCACTGACTTGTCTTGGCAACATTCCCAAAAATCATGATCATAAATACAAGGATTAAATTCTGGATGCTTAATTCTACTGCACTGATCTACATGTCAATCCTTATGTCAATACTACACTGTCTTGATTACTGCATCTTTGTAATAACTTTTAAAATGGAGCAGTGCAAGCCCTTCAACTTTGTTCTTTTTTTCAAGACTATTTTAGCAATTCTGGGACCCTTGCATTTCCATATGAATTTTAGGGTCAGCTTGTCAATTTCTGCCAAAAAGCAAGTTGGGATTTCAACAGAAATTGTGTTGACTCTGTATATCAATTTCAGGAGTAATGCCACCTCAACAATATTAAGTCTTCCATCTATAAATATGGAATGTCCTTCCACTTATTTAGATCTTCTTTGTCCAATGTTTTATAGTTTTCAATGCACAAGTCTTCCATTTCTTTTGTTAAACTTATAAATATTTTAACCTTAGTTTCTAAGTATTTAATCTTAATTTGATGCTATTGTAACTAGATTTTCTCACTTTCATATTCAGAATGTAACTGCTTGTGTATAGAAATAAAATTTTGCATATTGATCTTGTATCATGCAAACTTACTGAATTTGTTTTCAGTTTTAATAGTATATTAGTGGATTGATTCCTTAGGATTTTCTAGATACAAGATCATATCACCTGGAAATACAGATAATTTTACTTCTTTGTTTCCAATATGGATGCCTCTTATTTCTTTTTCTTGTTTAACTGTCCTAGGAAGACCTACAATGATGTATATATAGTTATGGTGAAAATGTACTTCCTTATCTTGTCCTTGATATTACAGGAAAGACATCTTTGCCTTTCATCAAAGACAAAGTATGGTTGCTACCTGTGGGTGTTGTATATATGCACTTTATCAGGTTGAGGAAATTCCTTTCTATTCTTACTTTGTTCAGTTTCTTTTTTTCATCATGAAAAGGTTCTGGATTTTGTCAATTGCCTTTTTGGCATTGTTGAGATGATTTTTGTTCTTATTCTAATAATATGGTGTATTACGTTTTCAGATATTCAACCAATTTTGCATTCCTGGGATAAATCCCACTTGGTCATGGTGTACAATCTTTTTTTTTTTCCTATTTTTTAATGTTTATATTTTTAGAGAGAGTCACAGAGTGTGAGTGGGGGAGGGGCAGAGAGAGAGACACACACACTGAACCTTAAGCAGGCTCCAAGCTGTAAGCACAGAGCCCCATGCAGGGCTCGAACTCAAGAAATGTGAGATCATAACCTGAGCTGAAGTCGGAAGCTTAACCAACTGAGCCACCCAGGTACCCCTACGATCTTTTTTACACATTGTTGCATGTAGTTTGCTATGATTTTGCTGAAGAGTTTTTCCATCTATATTAAGACTGATCCGTAGTTAACTTGTAAAATCTGTTTGGTTTTGATATCAGGGTAATATCGACCTCATGGAATGAGTAGGGAAGCGTTCCTTCCTTTTTTTGTGGGGAGGGTTGTTGTGAAGGATTGGTGTTCCTATTTAAACATTTGGTAGAATTCACCAGTGAAACCATCTGTTCCTGGATTTTTCTCAGTGAAAAGTTTTTTGATTACTAATTCAACTGCTATTTGTTATGGGTCTATTCAAATTTTCTATCTCTTCTTGAGTCAGTTTTGATGATGTGTCATTTTAGAAATTTGTTCATTTCACCTATGTACCTCATTTGTTGGCATTCAGCTGTCCATGGTATTTTCATAATCCTTTTTATTTCTGTAAGATTGGTAGTAAGTTCCCCTCTTTCATTCCTGATTTTAGTCATTTTAGTCTTCCCTTTTTTCACTTTTTTCTTTGGTTTAACTCAAGATTTGTCAATTTTGTTGATCTTTTCAAAGAACCCATTTTCAGTTACACCAATGTTCTCTACTGTTCTATACTGTATTTATTTATCTCTAATCCTTATATTTTCTTTCCTTATGTTTGCCTTTGGTTTAATCTGGTCTTTAATTTCTTCCTCTTTTTTTGGCTTAAAATTTTTTTTTTAATGTTTATTTTTGAGAGGGGGGTGAGGGGCAGAGAGAGGGAGACACAAAATCCAGAGCAGACTCCAGGCTCTGAGCTGTCAGCAAACTTGAAACTTTCTTTTTTAATACAGGCATTGACAGTCATAAACTCCCCTCTAAGCACCGCTTTAGCTACATTCCATAAGTTTTTTTTTAATTAATTTATTTTTTAATTTACATCCAAGTTAGTTAGCATATGGTGCAACAATGATTTCAGTAGATTCCTTAATGCCCCTTACCCATTTAGCCCCTCCCCCCTCCCACAATCCCTCCTCAACCCTCAGCTTGTTCTCTATATTTAAGAG
Source organism: Herpailurus yagouaroundi (assembly GCF_014898765.1). NCBI lineage: Eukaryota > Metazoa > Chordata > Mammalia > Carnivora > Felidae > Herpailurus > Herpailurus yagouaroundi. The sequence continues at coordinate 32,608,394 of NW_024412419.1, forward strand.
TCTCCTAAGTTTTGTCCCCCTCCCTGTTTTTATATTATTTTTGCTTCCCTTCCCTTATGTTCATCTGTTTTGTCTCTTAAAGTCCTCACGAGTGAAGTCATATGATATTTGTCTTTCTCTAATTTCACTTAGCAAATACCCTCTAGTTCCATCCACATAGTTGCAAACAGCAAGATTTCATTCTTTTTGATTGCCGAACAATACACCATTGTATATATATATGCCACATCTTCTTTATCCATTTATCCATCAATGGATATGTGGGCTCTTTCCATTCTTTGGCTATTGTCGATAGCACTGCTGTAAACATTGGAATGCATGTGCCCCTTTGAAACAGCACACCTGTACATACGTTTTTATATGTTGTACTTTCATTTTTATTCCTCTTAAAGTACTTCCTAATTACCCTTGTGATTTCCTCTTTGAGCCTTTAGTTAACTAAAAGAGTGTTATGCAGTTTCCACATATTTGTGAATTTCCAAAATTTCTTTGTGTCACTGATTTCTAACTTAATACTATTCTCGAAGAACATACTTTGTATGACTTTAATTCTTTTAAATTAATTCGGGCATGTTTTATAGCCTAGCATATGGTTTACCCTGGAGAATGTTCTATGTATGCTTGTGAAGAATATGTGCTCTGCTACTGTTGGGTGAGGTGTTCTACAGATGTATATCAGGTCTAATTGGTTTATAGTATTTCTATTTCCTTGTTTATTTTCTACCTGCTTTTACCATTAATTATTAAAGGTGGCATACTGGGGTATCTGGGGTGGCTCAGTCGACTAAGCATTCAACTCCCGATTTCAGCTCAGGCCATCTCATGGTGAGTCCTGACATCGAGCCCAGCTGAATATGGAGACTGCTTAAGATTCTGTCTCCCTCTGCCCCTCCCCTGCTCGCTCTCTCTCAAAAAATAAAAATAAAACAAAAATGAATAAATAGAAGTGGGGTATTAAAGTTTCCAACTATTATTGTTTAAACCATTTCTCTCTCCAGTTGTTAGCTTTGCCTCATATATTTTGGGGCTTTGTTGTTAAGCCAAGTATTGTCTTCTTTTTTTCACAACAATATATAGAACTTACCTTTTGAATTAATTTTGTTTGCTTTTTATTATACACTATTTCCCTATCCCCTAGCCACAGGCACCCACTCTTCTACTCTGTTTCTAGGAGTTTGACCTTTTTTTACTTTTGTTTTTTAGGATTCCACACCGAAGAGATACCAGGCAGTATGTGCCTTCTCTAACTTACTTCTTAGCATAATGCCCTCAAGGTCCATCCAGGTTGCTTTAAATGGCAGCATTTCCTTCTCTCTGGTGGCAGAGTAACATTCCATTGTGTACGTACACACTACGCCTTCTTTGTCCATTCATCGCTGACAGACATGTAGGTTGTTTCCAAATTTAGCTATTATAAATAATGCTACAATAAACATGGGAGTGTGGATACTCTTCAATATCCTGTTTTCATATCCTTGGGATATATACCAGAAGCTGGACTGCTGGATTGTATAGAGTTTCTATTTTTAATTTTTTGAGGAACCTCTATACTGTTTTCCGTAGTGGCTGCGCCAATTTATAGTCCCACCAACAGCGCACAAGGGTTCCCTTTTCTCCTCATCCTCACCAACACTCATCTCTTGTCTTTTTTATGATAAAAAACTAAAAAGCTTCTTTCTGCACAACAAAGAAAACCATCAACAAAATAAAAAGGCAACCTGTGGAATGGGGAGAAAATATCTGCCAATCATGTCCAATAAGGAGTTAATATCAAAAACCATATAAAGAACTCACACAAGTTAACAGGAAAAATAATGTGATTTAAAAATGGGCAGAAATACTGAATAAACATTTTTTTCCAAAGAAGATACATACAAGTAGCCAACAGATACATGAAAAGGTGTTCAATATCATTAATCTTTAGAGAAATGCAAATCAAAACCACAAGATGATACCATCTCACATCTGTTCGAATGGCTGTATTTTATAGTGAAGACCTCTGGGACTACAATGTCCCTTTTTAACATATCAAGAAAACATAGGCTTTAGTAGAAGCAAGAGTCTTAAAAGGAAACTGAACTTTCTTCCATACTGGCATTATATAGAAGTACAATAAATATTACATTTGTAGTAGCAGCATTTCATGTTAAATACCAGGAATCACTGGTTTGCATTACACATCTGGAATCAAGAAGACTTTATGCAAAAGGATGAGATTATGGATGACATATCTCAGTACTGTTTTTCTCTTTTCTATAAAAGTACTATTTCTAACTTTAATTAAACATTTATCTTAGTATTACTGGTGTTTTTTTTTTTTTTAACCTACTTTGTGAGTAAGGCTGAAGATAAATTATGAATATATGCTTGTTATCCTCGGAGACTTTGGAGGACAGGTATCATGGATGCATAATTAACATTACAGGGACAGGAATTTCACTAATGAACAGTTTTTGAAAGAGACAAGTTTACCTACATCAGAGTACTACCCTTGTCTAGTTCTCTTAACACTAATTTTCCCATAATTCTAATTTCTAGAGAAAAGAGAAACTTTTAATCCATAAAAACTGATGGCATAATGTTTTCAGGCAATGTTCTAATGACAGTTCTTGAATAGTAACACAGCTGTGTTAATGGAAACAATTAAAAAATGGTTTATTTCTAAACTTCAGTTAGGCACATAACACCGTCCAACAGTCACATCACTGGTAACTAGTCAGTTTCTTCTTCTATTTCCTACAGTGGCTCCTAAACAACAACAAAAAGTCATTTCCATTATTTTTCAGATATCCTACTTATCCACCTCTACTTCACTCTCAGCTAAGGACAAAGCTTCCTCCATCTGAGAAAATGGAGGCCCTGTAGTAGAGATCTTCTTTTACTACCTTCTACTCAACCTTAAAGCTAATTTATATTTGTGCCCACTCTTGGCCCTTTATAAAGATATGATCCCAAAAGAGGTACTCGCTTCCTTTTCAAAAGAGGTACCTCCTGATCCTGTTTCTTCCAAGCCTTCCCAGAACGTTGCTTCATCATTTATTATATTCTCTTTGATACCTTTATTCTATCACCACTCCTTTCCTTTCAGTCTACAAATATGCTCAAACTTACTTCAATGTAAAAACTCTCTCTTAACCTTCTTCTCCCTTGTTAAACCAGTCCCCTTATTGCTTTGCACAGCCAAAGTTCTTAAAAGAGTAGTCCCAGGTTTGTTTCCTTTTCATGACTTCCATGCATTCCTCAACCCAATCTATTTTTCATTCCAGGACTCTGCTAAGATTACTCTTGCAAAGGTCCGTGTCATTCTAAGATCCAAATCCAAGGCCTCTTATCAATTCTGAAGCAGCATTTAATATTAGCAATGCCTTCTTTCTTTTTGAAACTGACTACAGCTACTACCTAACACCAATGATTTTCAAATCCAGGCATCCAGCCAAGACCTCTCTCCTGAGCCCCAGACCTGTAGATCATACTGACAACTATACATATCTACAAAAACAATCTCTAAACACCTCATAATCAACATGTCTCAAATCAATGGAAATACGTTCTCTCTTCATTCTACTTCCTAAATACCTCTCCAACCAGCCCTACTGTAACTACCTTGGTTCAAATCCTCATAATAACAGCCAAATTGCCTCTTGGGGTAGACTACTATTTTTACCTCTAATTTACCTTCTTGGACATATAGCTGTCAGGTTAAAGAACACATTTCCTAGCCTCTCATGAATCTGTGTGACCATGTAAGCAAGTTTCCAGGAATGGACAATGAGCAGAGCTGGTGTGCGACTTCCAGACTCATTAGTTAAAAGTTGCTTGCCTTAAAATACTTGTCTCTCGGTTCCTACAAGAAAAAGATGGACACACCAATGACCCTGCTTCACACAGCAGGTGAATGTGTGTTCTACTGGGTGATGGCATAAAATGGAAGGAACAGGCATCCCTCAAGAAGCTCATGTAACAGTACTAATGCACCAGTCTGGGCTCACTTCAGAACTGTTACATGAGAGAGAAACAAATGTCTATCTTACTCAGGTCATTTTGGAGTTTCTTTGTATGGCAGTTAACCTGAGCCCTAATACGCTTCCCAATATAATTCTTAACTGGTCTCCCTATTTCCAGTATTAACTTACATTTCAGTACATTTGTCATTATTACTGCCAGTTATATTTAAAACACAGGATAAATATTAGTCTTCTCCCTAATAACCTTCTATGACCCACAGCTCCAGACATTTTGGCATAGCATAGAAAGTGTCATGGTATACATTCTGGCCTTAATATCTTTCTAGCTTCCATCCTTTATGACCCACTCCCATCCCTGACCATGCTCCCAATTCCCCACAGATACTTTAAGCTCCAGCATCATTAGACTTCAACTCTCTCCAGTGTATGAGAAAAACAAAACATAACCCAAAAGCTCTGCAAAATGAGAGAAAGAGGAAAAAAAATTACTCTAAATTCTGATAAAGCAACCAAAAAAAATGTGCGAGCAATGTATATATGTTATGCACACCATCATTAAAATGATGAACCTCAGCATTTAAAGATGCACTGCACATTTCAAGGGCTGAAATGTCAAAGCACCAAGACCCATGAGAAAAAATAAGTAGCTATTTTAACTTACAGATAATACATACTTTTGAGGTGAAATCCATATAACAAAGTGTACAATTCAGTGGTATTTAGTACATTCACAATGCTGTGCCACCATCACCTCTAATTCTAAAACATTTTTATCACCCCTAAAGGAGACCCTATACACTTAAGCAGTCACTTCCCATTTCCTCCCTCTTCCCCAGCAACCACAAATCTGCTTTCTGTCTCTAAGGATTTACTTAGTCTGTATATTTCATATAAATGGAACCATACATCAAGAGACCTATTATGTCTGGATTCCTTCATTTTGGCAGGTTTCTGAGGCCTCCTTGTAGCATTTTTCAATATGGATGACATAAATTTTTCAAGCAGCATTATTTGTAAATGCAACACCCTGGAACCTAAATGCTCACACATGGGACAGTGACTGAATTAACTTTGGTGTGTGTGTGTGTAATGGACTATTTTGGAGTGATTTCCCAGACATGTTGCTAAATGAAAAGAACAAAATTCAAAGAGATATCTATAGTATGCTACCCTTTGTGAAATAAAAAAAGAAAACAAGAAAATATTCATATACCTGTCCCTTTGGGTAAAAAACAAAACCAAACAAACAAACAAAACAGCACAACAAAAAAACATGGAAAGGATAAACCCGAGACCAAAGACAGGGGTGAGCAGGAACAGGGTAAAAAGGACAGAAATACAATACTTCCTAAATATTCCTTTTTGTATAGTTCTGCCTTTTAGAATCATGTTAAAGTTTCATATGCTCTAAAAACACTCTAAAAGAAAAGAAATAAAATCAAAGATGAGGCAGGCATCCCCCAAATGAATACAAACAGAAATAAATGAACTGGCTATATATCATGGGTTGAATTGTGTCCCCCCTCCCCCAAAATATGGTGAAGTCTTAATTAACCTCTAGTACTTGTAAATGTGACCCTACTTGGAAATACGGTCTTTGCAGTAATCAACTCAAGATGAGGCCTTTAGGGAGATCTCTATGACTGGTGTCCTTATATGAAGGAAAAATTTGGACACAGGGAGCACAGTATGTGATGACAAAGGCAGAGATTCAAGCCTTCTACAACCCAAGGCACTCCAAAGATTGCTGGCCATCACCAGAAACTGAAGGAGAAGGATGGAACATATTCTCTCCAGAGCTTTCAGATAGATTCAACTCCACTGATACCTTAATTTTCAATTTCTGGCCTCCCAGAACTGTGAGAGAATAAATTTCTGTTTCTTTAAGCCATCTAGTTTGTGATATTTTGTTATGGCTGCTCTAGGAAATTAATACACCACACAGACTTCAAATGAATAGCATAAACACTATGAAAGGGTAAGGGTGGTAGGGAACCAAACATGAGAACAGTATATGTTCTAAAGATAAACAGAACTCTGAACAGTGACTTCTAGTTAGTAGTTGATTTCTCAAAGAGATATGGATTAACAATTTTGAAATTACTTCTGTGTTCAAGGATTAAGCAAAGGAATGAATATACTGTGGATAATGGAAACTAGGTTTCTCTACTGGAGAAGAGAGTTACAAACATGAACAGGAGAAAATGAACCATGTGGTGTTAGACTGGTATTGGTTTTAGACAATCATATGGGTAGAAGGGAGGGGGGAGGTGTGGGTAAATCCATATTCGTGTGTGCACATACATGGGACCTCTATTTCCCAACTCCATCCCTTAAGGCAGCCTAGTAACAAGGATACTTCAGTAGCAGTAACTATACCTAGAATCCAAAACAAAGGCTCAAGAACTCTTTCAGATTAAAGGCAACTCAAGAGACCTGGAACTGAATGCAACACATCATCTTGGATTTTCTTTTGCCTTAGAAGGGTATTATTGGGGCAACTGACAAAATCTGAGTAAGGTCTGGGGTTTAAATAATAGGTATCGTATCAGTCTTAATTTCCTGATTTTGATCACTGTACTCTTATGTAAGACAATGACATTTCATCGTTAAAGGAAATACACACTAAAGTATTCAGGAGAAGAGTCTATCTTTTAATGTAGGAAAGCATATAGCAAAAATAATAAATTGAGTATTGAGAAATCTGGGTGAAATACCAAAATTCTTTGTACTGTTCTTATAATTTTTTCTATCCTCTGCAATTACCTTAAATAAAACACATAAAAATTTTTAGTTAAAAATTAAAAATAAATGAACACGGGTTCAATAAAGAGGCAAAACTTTCAAAGAACATTGCTGGAGAACCAGGAATTATTCTCAACATTCCATGAAGTATCTGTAAGGCAATATACACAATAGCACAGGCTCTAGAATAAACACAAACCTGGATTTGAATTTGCTTCACTGTTACAAAGCCCTAAGGCAAATTAATCTTTCTGTGCCTCTATTCTACATCTGTGAGATGGGGATGATAATACCATACCTACTGCAAGGTGTTACTCTGAGGATGGAGACAATGCATATGAAGAGTTTAGTATAGAGTCTGGCATGCAGCCGTCAGCAAATGTTCAAAAAGTGGTCGCTGTGACTTTTATCACCATTATTGTTATTGTTATGTGGGTATGTGAATGTCAGAAGAAAAATTCCACCATCTGGAAAAATACTAATAAGAAAGTGAATTCCTGTTAAACCAAGTTCTGCATATCATCATTTCCTACATTTCTGGGTGTACTTGAATTATGTTGCCAAAATCTCCCCTATACCTCCTCTGACATAGAAAACAGAAAACAAACCTAATATGATAGCTGTGCTTTCCCCACCAGCATTTCAGAGCCTATCAATGCCACTTACATAGATGACATAGACTTAATTTTAATACTAAACATGTACATATTAAAGGATCGATCTGAAACAAAAAACAGAAAAAAAAAAAAAAAAGAGACAAACTAAAGAACCGACTCTTACAGAAAACAAACTGATGGTTACCAGACGGAAGATATGGGTGGGAGATGGGGGAAACAGGTGAAGGGGATTAAGAGTACACTTATCACGATGAGCACAGAGCAACATAGAGAACTGCTGAATCACTACATTGTGCACCTGAAACTAATATAACACTATATATATTGGTATATATATGTATGCTAGCTATACTGAAATTAAAATTTTTAAAAAGAATTTTATTTATCATGAGACTGACTTAATTTTATCTTGCAAATAATAAAAGCTTTTCTCCATTTTCTCCAGAAATTAGGATGGGTAGCCTACAAAAGGCTATAAAGTTACTTTTTCGGCAAAGTATAAGAACTTTAGCAACTGACCTCATAAGCGTGTTTTTTTTTTTTTTTACATCAAAAAATGTTTTTGCATTAAAAAAAATCATCATTCTGGAAACTCTAGCCTTTCCAGTATCTGACAGTATCAGTGTCTGACACTTAAATAGCTGATCACTGGGGCGCCTGGGTGGCTCAGTCGGTTAAGCGTCCGACTTCGGCTCAGGTCACGATCTCGTGGTCTGAGTTCGAGCCCCGTGTCCGGCTCTGGGCTGACAGCTCAGAGCCTGCAGCCTGCTTCCGATTCTGTGTCTCCCTCTCTCTCTGCTCCTCCCCCGTTCATGCTCTATCTCTGTCTCAAAAATAAACAAAAAAAAAAATTAAAAAAAATATAGCTGATCACTAGTACTCATTCAATAACATACCTACTGAGCATTTATGTGCCTAGAACTATACAAAGTCTCAAGGTTATAATTTTAAAAAAAAGCCACCTTCACCAAGGATTTTATAGCCTACTCTGGACAGAATATTTAAGTTCAAAAAAGGCAATTCTAGAACTTGGTTTCATTGCATTTGAGTAGTCACTGTAAAGAAAATAAGCTTAAGGAAATAATTTCCCAAGCTTGCCTTATTCCACAGCCCCCAGATTATCACAAAGAAAAATCTAACTCAAAGTGCATAAATGTCTCTAAGGAGGTCTACTGTGTTTAAGGGGTGTGTGTGTGTGTGTGTGTGTGTGTGTGTGTGTGTTTGTGTGTGTGTGTTGGGACAGAGGAGAACAATAAGGGATAGTATTAAGTCAGCAGACAGTTTAAGAAATCAGTTATTGCATTTGTTTCCTAGAATGAAAGAAAACATAATAGCTTACTTAATTTTATTAATTTCAATTTCACAATACATGAAATTATACTTTAAAAATTTTAAGTCTCTATTAATAAAAATAATAGCTATTTTAAATGCTTTAAATGTATTAAAATACTTAATTTTCACAACAACCCTATGAATAGGAACTACTGCTATACCCACTTTGCAGGAGGGTATAAAAACAGGTTATGTAATTTGCTAAGGTCATGGCGCTTACTGTGATGGAGCCTCAATTACAACCAAGGGACTCTGGGTCCAAAGTTTACATTCTAAACCATTATTCCTTCACCATCATACCACTCTTTGATTCTTGCTACCCATCACAGAAACTCTTCCAAAATAACAATTAGACTTCAAAACTAAGCACTTATTTAGTAATTAACTTTTCAGAACATAAATGAGAACCAGGCATAGACAAAAAGTAACTTGATCAGGCAAAAGAGAGGACTCAAAGCTCAAAGGAAAGTTCTTCTGATAAACTCATAGCATTATTTACTTTTTCAGTAAATGCCATTTTAACAAATCTAACTGTCCAATCTCCTGGCCGCCAATGCAAAAGAAACAGCAGATAAAGGGGGCAGATATAAAGGGCTGACACTTCAAAATCAAGAACTGTGTCTTTTCATTTATCTTAATGCATGTCAGTAAATGTTTATTGATAAAAACAAGCAAGAAGTGACACCAAACGATAGGAAAAAATGCCGCTGAGAGCCTTTCTCTGGGAGGCAACATTTCTCTGTCATGAGGTGTTGAGGATTTAACTTATAACTATCAGTTACATCATGGTGAGTACACTGCTCTCAGCATGCTATTTGAGATAAGTGCATTTGAGAAATAACTTACAAACAACAGTCAAAATAATTCTTGCAATTTAAAGGAGGATTTTAGAAAATTTACCTATATTGTTATTTTCCACTGTCACTGAATACATTATTTATCTCTGTCCAAACATATACCACTATCAATCCTATAAAAATATTGTTTGAATCAATCTGCCTCAAGAACAAGTATTATTTTAAAATCTAGTTTCAGAGGGCACCTGGGGGGCTCAGTTGGTTGAGCGTCTGACTTAGGCTCAGGCCATGATCTCACAGTCCGTGAGTTTGAGCCCCGCATTGGGCTCTGTGCCGACAGCTCAGAGCCTGGAGCCTGCTTTGGATTCTCTGTCTCCCTCTCTCTCTTCCCCTCCCCCACTCATGTTCTCTCTCTCTCTCTCTCTCTCTCTGTCAAAAAGAAACATTAAAAAATTTTTTTAAATAAATAAAATAAAATCTAGTTTCAGTGTGGCATTAGCAACAAAATAAATAGGCAATTCCTTAAATTAAAACAGAAAGCCCAGAACAGACCCAATTATACCGAAGGACTAAGATGCTTGACTTAATTATACAAAAAAAAAAAAAAAAAAAATCAAGTTCGATCTTTACTTCAGGTGATACACAATAATTCCACATGGATCAAAGATTTAAATATTGAAAAAAGTACAATAGTCAAGTGAATATAAAATATGCACACACATAAAAATAAACAAGGGGAATGAGCAAGACCTTCAGAGCATAAAGAAAAATAGTGATAGGTTTAGCTACATATGAATTAAAAACTTACCTGTATCCAAAAGTCATCAAAATTTTAACGGCATACTAGAAAAAAAATTGCAATTTACCAAAGGATTAAAACCTGTCATAGAAAAAGACCTTTAAAAAAAAAAATCAATAAATAGGGGCGCCTGAGTGGCTCAGTCAGTTAGGCATCAGACTCTTGACCTCAGCTCAGGTCATGATCTCACAGTTTGTGGGTTCAAGCCCTGAGTCTGACTCCACAGTGACAGCATGGAACCTGCTTCAGATACTCTCTCTCCCTCCGTCTCTCAAAATAAATAAATAAACATTTTTTTAAGTGTTCTTTTTTTTTTTTAATTTTTAAAAAATGTTTACGTATATTTGAGAGAGACAGAGTACAAACAGGGAAAGGGCAGAGGGAGAGGGAGAGGCAGACAATCTGAAGCAGACTCCAGGCTCCGAGTCGGCAGCACAGAGCCACGGAGTCTGATGTGGGGCTCGAACTCAAGAGCCGTGAGATCATGACCTGAGCTAAAGTTGGACGCTTAACCAACTCAGCCACCCAGACACCCCAGAAATGTTCTCTATTAAAAAAAAAAATCAATCAATAAAAGACAGGTATCTCCATAGAAAAATGGGCATCCTTTGATCTCACAGGTCATCAGGACCTCCTCTTCATCCTCCAGCCCTTCTTCAGGCTCCCTTCACCTTCACATTCTAACTGAAAGCTGGCTTTCCCCTAGGATGCCGCTTCCTCTTTAGTCCTCTCAGGGTGTAGAAATTTGCTCACGTCCTGCAGGACCTAGAAGTGGGGTGGATATCCTCCGTCCTCGCTGTTGCTTCCAAATACCCCTTCCCCTTTTCTCCTTCAAAGCCCAGCCTCTCCTGAAGCGGCTGCTGTCACAGGGTATCACCTCCTACTCCTTGTAGCTGCATTTCTGGAATTCTTAGCCATTCTCCCTCACACACTGACACTGTGGCACCTGGCTCATCACTACTTCACTCATGTTTCGTGACCTCGACATCCTCATAAATGATCATCAAAACACCCAGGCCTCTTGGATGCATAACCTGCTCAGCTATAACAATCTCTATTTCAGCCCCACCCTATTCACATGGGCATCTCATCATCCTTCATAAGCATACCACCTTTAGATATTTTTTTTAATTAGATGCGGTTTTTTTTAATGTTGATTATGGAGAAAGAGAAAGAGAAAGAGAAAGAGGAAGAGGCAGAGGAAGAGACAGACACACAAACACACACACACACACACAGAGGGAGAGAGGGAGAGAGGGAGGGAGAGAGGGAGAGAGGGGGAGAGAGGGGGAGAGAGAGAGAGAGGGGGAGAGAGAGAGAGAGGGAGGGAGGGAGAGAGAGAGAGAGAGAGAATGAATGAATGAATGAATGAATATATCCCAGGCAGGTCTGCCCCATCAGCAGAGTCTGATGTGGGGCTCGAATCCACCAATCGTGAGCTGAAACCAAGAGTCAGATGCTTAACCGACGGAGCCACCCAAGTGCTCCAACACACCACCTTTATTTTTTTTAAGTTTATTTATTTATTTCAGAGAGACAGACACAGACAGTAGTACAAAGGGGGTGGGGTGGAGAAAGAGCGAGAATCCCAAGCAGGCCCTGTGCTACCAGCGCAGAGTCCAACGCAGGGCTCCAACTCCCAAAACCAAGAGATCGTGCGAGCCAAAACCAAGAGTCGGACGCTTAACCGGCTGAGCCACCTAGGTGCCCCTCCAATGTACCACCTTTAAAGCCTCTATTTCAAGTATCCCATTCAGGTCATCCAATCTTTCCATATGACTGACTAAAGTTCTCCCATTCCAACAATTTTCCAATCTCGAGGATTGTTCTCATTGAGCTTATCATTTTTTACTATCCATACCAATTTCTTGTCCTTCTCTGCCCAGACTCCATGAACAAGCAATATAACCACTCCTTTACAATCACCCTTAACTCCTGAGACAGACCTCTCTCCCTCCATTATACTTGCCAGCAAAATTACAATGATACCTCAGCTTTCCTTTCCCTTGTACCATAGCAATATCTACAGAGTACAAATTTACAGCTTCGTATTTCAATGGGTCACTGATCAATGCCAGACCATCCTACTCTATGTATCATTTTCCAGTCCCTGAGACTATTTCACGTATTTTACCTCCAGCACTACATCTCCAGTACACCCTCCAACTCTCACTCTGGGCTGATAACCATGCCCTATAGTTCCAAAAGGAAAATGGGCCCAATCAGGTAAGCTTCCCACTATCAACCCACCACCGAACATGCGTATACTTGTCCTCTGCCTTATCTATTAAAATGAATCATTTCTCCTTGCTCTCAGATTTATACCTTGGATCCTACCTCTTTTCATTTTCTCATACTTTATTCCTGGAGTTATCTGCAGTATCTTCCGCAACACCAATTTCTTCTTCTCTACTGGTTTATTCTCAATGGCACAAAACATAACTTACCATTATCTATTCTAGACAAACCCTCCATAACCCCAGGTCCCGCTTTAGCTAATGCCCCATTTCTCTGCTACCCTTTCAGCAAAAGGCATTGAGAGGCGGATCTTTCCTGCTACCTTCATTTCCTTTCCTCTCATTCTCCCCTTAACTTGCTCGAGCAGCCCACCAATGTGATGTTTGTCCAAGTCTCCAAAACCAATGTTCAAGTCTCCATCCTGATCTTACTCCACATCTCTCAGCATCATCTGACAGTTTCATCTCCCTCCTTCCTGAAAGACTTTCTTCCTTGAGCTCCCAAGACAAAACACCCAGCAGGTATTTCTCCTAAGTTGTTAGCTGTTCTCAAGTTCTCTTAGCTGGGTTCTCCCCGTCTGGCAGGCCTCTAATATTGCAGTCATCCAGGGTTACAACCTCAGCCAGACAGCCTTCTCTTCTCTCTACTTTCTTCCTATGGCACTTCATCCACTACCACAGCTTCAACTACCACCTATATGCCAAGGACCCTTAAATTTGTATCTCTAACCTAACTTCTCCCACAGCTTCAAATGCATATGTCAAACTGCCTATTTAACATGTGCAACTGGTCATCTAACAGATGTCTAAAACACACATAACAAATACAGAATTACTAATAAAACATACAGGATTACTTATTCCATCCACCCTTTAAGTCCTCTCCATTTCACTAATAGTACTTATAGTACCACTTCATTGCTCAGATGTCAAAAATTCTTTAAAAGTTTTTCTAGTACACTTCAAATAAAATCTAATCTCTTTACTACTCCCCAAGGCCACCTGTAATTTAGCTTTCCAACCTCATTTCGTTTCATACGCCCGCTGGCTCACAATGATCCAGCCATATAGGCCTTCTCTCTGTCCTCAACTGCGCTGCACTCATTCTTGTCTCTGCATCTGATCTTGGCTACCTGCAATGCTCTTCCCCACGCCTGTCACGGGACTGTCATCTTCTCATCATTCAAGTCTCAACCCAAATGTCATCTGCTCTGAGAGGCCTCCCATGACCACACTATTTTCAACATTACCTTACTTTAGTTCATAAAGTATTTGTTTACATGTTTCACCACATGTTTACTGTCTCTTTGAACTAAAATATAAGCTTTTCAAGGGTACGAGTCTGCCTTATTTACCACTATTTGCCGGACAGTGAGACCATAGACTGGCACATAGTAGACACTGAATACATTTCTGTTAAATAACTGACATGAACAAGTTCTTCACAAAAAAAATCCAATTACCGGAAGACAAAGAAATGCCAATTAATTAACAGGTATCAATTTCTGCCCAGTAGTAAAGATTTTATTTTAATGATACCCTTTGTGGGCAAAAGTATAGGGGGAAAAAAACAGGAAATTTCAGGCACAACCTTCCTAGTATATATCGTAACTCTTAAAAATGGACACATCTTCTGACCAGCTATGAATTCATCATGACAAAATCATCATGTATAAAAACAAAAGATATCCTCGCAGGTACACAGTAATGCTGTTTCTAACCGTGAAAACTTATGTGTTACAATCATTAGGGACTGAGTAAATAAATGTGATTTATATAACCAACTACTATGCAGCCAACTAAAAAAACACTGGCATAAAAATGTTAACACGGAGAAATATTCATGAAATGCTTTCCAAACGAAAAGCAAATACACAAAATAAGTCCTTTATATGAATACAGTGTACTCATATACACATACATGTGTTTACATGTAAGGCAGGCGATGGCCAGGCCTGCTACAGGTCCGAGGACACTGCAAGAAATGGAACACAAAAGCACAGAACAGTGTCACAACAAATAATTGCCTTTTCTAACAGCAGCTGCACCACTTGCTGACTACAGATGATGTCACTCTCCAAGCCTGAAAGCATACATGATGGCAAACTAGGTTTTGTGGCTGACAAATTACTCACTGCACAGACCACCAGTGTAGCCCACCCTCTGCGAGGACCTGGGGACGCCCCGGTGAGCCATGTCCACTCACGTGCATCCTTATCTTATTTGTCCTCTGTGGTGCCTGTTCACTGGTTCATGGCAGGCAAGCAAATTAAGCCAATCTCAGTCGTGTACTCTTGCCAATCTTTGAACTTCCACCAGCCCTTTGTGGTCTACATAACTGTGTGGTTCCTATATGTTTATGTATGTGTGGGTGTTTGTATATAAACATACAAGAAAATCCAGAGAATCATCAGAAGTTGACAGTGTTCATACACCTGGAATAATGATGAACGATGCTTAGTTTCTTCTTTTTATTTAACTGTATTTGTTGACAGGGTTCACACACTTGGTAGAATGATGAATGATGCTTAGTTTCTTATTTTTTATTTAATTGTATTTTTTTTTTTTTACTTTCATTACACTCTATGTTAACTAACTGGAATTCAAACGAAAAGTTTAAAAAAATGTTACAGGCTTTGGTTAATCAAAGGATGACTAAGGAAACCAAATATAAATTAAAGCCACATGAATAAGACTGTAAGTCCCAGTGACATAAACACACTAACTTCACATTTAAGCAAACAATTTTGTCCACATGTCTGAATAAGTCTTCATTTAGTGTCAGGTTCAAACTGGATATCAGCTGCTTAAAAAAAAAAAAACAAAAAAACAAGGAACAAAATAACAAACTTGGATGTAATTCTTCATTACATACACTTAAGTATTTCAGATTTGGTTTTTGTTTTTCCAAAAATCATAGACAGTCCATCAGAATTTTAATTTAGAAAAATGTAAACATGCCACCATGAAGTTGTCTCCCTCCACCACATTCCAAATCCAGCCTGAATCTTATCAATCCTCTCAGGCTAACTACCAATTCGCAGAAGAACATATTAAATGACACCACAGGGAGGCAATCAGCAAAATCCAGACTGAGGGAATAATTCTACATGACAAACAACCTAGTTTTTTTTCCGACAAAAAATTGCAAGGAAAAAGAGATTTTTTTTTAAAAAAAGGAGAGATAAAGAAGGAATATACAAATATAAAAGAAATTTGAGACATATCAACTAATTGCAGTACGTGGGACTTATTTGTTATTAGGAAACTTATTAAAGTTGTTGAAAGACAACAATGGTATTGTGGTTATATATTTTGATCACTTTACTGAGGCATATTTTAAAATCATGTAATTCATCCATATCAAGAGTACAATTTAATAGTTTTTTTAGTAATCTATGAAGGTGTGCATCCATTACTGTAAACCAGTTTAGAATATTACCCCAATAAGATTCCTCGTGTCCATTAACTGTTAGTCCACACACACACACACACACACACACACACACACACACACACAAACACACACACAAACACACCAGCCCACTAATCCACTTTCTGACTACAGATTTGCCTCTTCTGAACATTTCACATAAGAGGAATCATACACTGTGTGGTCTCTCATGTCTGGGTCCTTCCACTTAGCATGTTTTTAGGTTCATTTATGTCATTGCATCCATCAGCAGTTTGTTTTTATTGCTGAATAATATTTCACTTTATAGACATATTTTGTCTCTTCATTTACCAGCTGATGGGCAGTTCTTTCCAACTTCAGGCTACTGTGAATAATGCTACTATGAACTTGTATGTGAAAGTCGTGCAGGCAGATGCACAAGAGAAGAACTGCTGGGTCATTTGGCAAATTAATGTTTAACTTTTTAAGAAAAACGCCAAACTGTTTTCCCAAAGGAGATGCACCATTTTATGTTCCTGTAAGGGTTCCTGTTTGTGGTTATACTTTGAGTTCTTATCCTTTAGCCATACATGCTGAAATATTAATGATTTGATATTTGGGGTCTCATTCAAAATTACGAATGGGAGAAGGAGGGTGGTGGGTATAGATGGAATATGGTTGGTCATATCTCAAGAACTGGAGTACTGTTAAGTAGTAATAACAGCTACTTACTATAGAAGGTACTACGGTACTTTGTTCCAGACACTGTTTTAAGTGCTTTAGATATATTAGCTCATTTAATCCCTACAACAACCTTAAGAGGAAGCTACTGTTATTAGTTCCATTTTAGAGATCAAGAAACAGAACCAGAAAGCTTAAGCAATGTGGCAAAGCCAGGACTACAATCAAAGTAGCCTGGCTTTAGACCTGTGTTTTTAAACACCAGGCCATATATGTCAAGCTCACCAACAAGTGATATGTGAAATTAAAGTATTCAAAGTCAGGTGGCTTCTATGAAAATCTAGGTAGGGAATCCAATGTTAAGTAAACTTAAGGGTATATGTAGTAACATATAAGTGATAATAACCCTGTTATCTCTGGATAGAACATGAATGATTTTTCTTCTTTTTATTTAATTGTATTTTCTACTTTTAAAACAATGATCAACATATACATGACAGTTTAAGATTCACATCCTAACAACAGAAACATTGCATTAATCAGAAAACAAAGGACTTGATCAACAGAAAGATTTTTCAAGTTCCTAATTTTTTAAAGGAAGTTTTAAGAGGTACTGAACAGGTACCGTGTACCAGACACTAAGTTCAGTGCTATGGACACAAACTTGACCAAAAGCCTTGGAACAAAGAAAGGCATTTCTAGAATGACAATACAGATGTGGTTAAGTGCTCTTAGAGCAGAGGCAGGAAGACCTGAAACAGGAGACACTAAACTGATTGGAAGGAATGATGTATGTACAAATTGCTTCTAATTAGAGACGACTTCATCAAATAACAGAGCCACTCCTTACTGATTACAAATGAAGACCCTGCTTCAAATGCCAAATCTTCACTTTTTTTTCTTACCTCAGATTTCACCAACTTTAAATATCCCCTAAAAAACAGAGGAGATTCAAAGAAAAAACTATCTTGTATGTTAGAGTATTAATTAGACTATACAAAATCTGTAAATATGTGTAACTGAGAAAGTATTTTTTCATTCATTATATTTAAGTGTGGTTTGATCACAGTCCATCAACACATCCTTAAATTTCATCTTAATGGCACTTCTAAAAAGTCTACTGATGATCTAAATCAAGGGCAGGAAAACTACAGCTGCAGGTGGCCTGGTTTGCCAAGAATGGTTTTTACATTTTAGGGGGAGAAAGGAGACAGAGAGGGAGGAAAGAGGGGTAACTGTATGCAGAGACCACATATGGTCCACAAAGCCTAAAATACTTTACTATCTGGACTTTTCAAAAAAAAAAATGCCCTCCTTAAAACAACAAAAACAGAAACAAAAAACTACCAAATGGATTTCTGCTCACACCAGGAATAAAACCTGTTTTTACCAAATTCATGTATTATCAATTTGTTGTGAAGGAAGCCATCAGAAAGGCAGTACCATCACTGTGGAACTCAGTCTAGACACTTAGCACAACTACTTGTTTATGATAGAAAAGAGAAAAAAAGAGGAAGGATTTTAAAAAAAAATTTTTTAACGTTTATTCATTTTTGAGAGACAGAGAGAGACAGAGCACAAGCAGGGGTGGGGCAGAGAGACAGGGACACAGAATCTGAAGCAGGCTGCAGGCTCTGAGCCGTCAGCACCAGAGCACGAACCGCAAGATCATGACGTGAGCCAAAGTCAGACGCGCAACCAACTGAACCACCCAGGCGCCCCGAAGAAGGACTTTTAAGAGAGGATAAACAAGGGTATGTAGTTAGCTCAGAAAGACATGGGTTTTGTAAAGGGTAGGGGATTTCAGAGAGAAAATATAGCTGAAGCAGAAAAAAAAAAAGGCAGAGTCATCTAGGGGCTCTACAATAAGCTGCTCAAGTTGGAAGGTAACTAGTATTACAATATTAATGACTCATAAAATGGGAGGGTTAGGTCTACTGAGAAAACAGAGGAGACCCAGAGAAGCTACCTGCCCAAGTTCACACAGCAAGAGTGTGGGACAGAAAGAACTGGACTACAGGCACTCCAATCTCAGTTCAGTGTTTTCCCCCTGGCATCACAATGCCCTCTCAGTATAGGACAGTGCTAACCTAGAAAAACAGCACTAGAGACTGGTGACAAGTTCGCTCAACTGAGTTAGAAGGAACAATCTCTTCAGGAGTTCTCCTCCTCCCCCCATTATGAGTTATTTTTTCAAGAAGAACTGAGTCAGGTGTCTACAGAACTCAAAGAGGAGGAGGAAAGAGTAGACCCCAGTTCTATTTCCCAGATGTTAGGAACAATCAGAAAATGCTGACCAAACATTATTAAAATCAGCCTTAAAGATATGCGGTGGCTTACAGCAATAAGAAACATCAAATTTCAGTTTACCTGGTTCCAGTTTTATTACTTTAATTGCTGCCAATTCACCAGTGTTAACATTCCGTGCCTAAAAGAGAAGAAAAAATAACTGTAAAAAAAAGTTTTCATGAAAAACTTTATAAATGTCATTTTAGTTTACTGTTTATTTTCAGTTATACAGAGATAATTTTTAATGCAAGAACTGTAAAAGGGGTTTATATTTACAAAGCAAACAATATATTCTTTACAATGAATGCCAACATTAATTCAAGTGTAAATTTAATAACAGTGATAATAATAATTAACACATACAGAGACTTCAGGATGTGCCAGGCACTGTCCTAAGTATTTTTTATTAATTCATTTATCCTCACAACAATCTTATGAGGTAGGTACTAATATTATATCCACTTTGCAGATGACAAAACTGAAGCACAGACAAGTTAAAGAACTTGCCGAGGCCATATTGCTAGTAAGCAACAGTAATGATTCTAATCCAAGAAGACTGATTTCAGAGTCTGAGCTTTTAAGCATTACACTTTATTGCCATTCATTCTAAGTCCATTTAAAATTTTGAATTCATTAACCAGCCTTAAACTTTTAATCTTAAAAATCTGAGAATATGAAAAGCTAATAATTTATAAGTATATAATAATATAAATATAAAAACAGCCCCCCCCGCGCATCTGGTTATTTTTTTTCCCTTTTTTTTTTATTTATATATGAAATTTATTGTCAAATTGGTTTCCATACAACACCCAGTGCTCATCCCAAAAGGTGCCCTCCTCAATACCCATCACCCACCCTCTCCTCCCTCCCACCCCC
>NW_024412419.1:32628525-32630649 GCF_014898765.1 Herpailurus yagouaroundi
GTTTTGTTGGTTGTTTCCTTTGCTGTGCAGAAGCTTTTTATCTTCATAAGGTCCCAGTAATTCACTTTTGCTTTTAATTCCCTTGCCTTTGGGGATGTGTCGAGTAAGAGATTGCTACGGCTGAGGTCAGAGAGGTCTTTTCCTGCTTTCTCCTCTAAGGTTTTGATGGTTTCCTGTCTCACATTCAGGTCCTTTATCCATTTTGAGTTTATTTTTGTGAATGGTGTGAGAAAGTGGTCTAGTTTCAACCTTCTGCATGTTGCTGTCCAGTTCTCCCAGCACCATTTGTTAAAGAGACTGTCTTTTTTCCATTGGATGTTCTTTCCTGCTTTGTCAAAGATTAGTTGGCCATACGTTCGTGGGTCTAGTTCTGGGGTTTCTATTCTATTCCATTGGTCTATGTGTCTGTTTTTGTGCCACGCGCATCTGTTTAAACACAGCTGATGGTACAATCAATTCAGTGCAGTTCAGTACAAATCAAGTATATTTCACAAGCCATATACTAAAAATAAAAATTATTTAAGAGATCAATCAATAACATTAAATTGCTGGTATTTACAACTGTAATTATGTAATAAGCTGAAGCTGTCTTTTCAATTTGTATGCAAATGGCAGTAATTCTTTGTCAACTTAAAATGTTTTATAGTTTGATCAGAACTTTCAAAATACTTGCAACTGTTATAACTGTTACATAAAACTCACTGAAACTTAACTTTCATATCAGCCAATGAAGATCAATACACACAATTCACTGATCATAGAAAGATACAGTCCTGTGAGCTGAACTGCAACACTCATATTTTTTTTAAATTTTATTTATTTTTAACTAATCTATACACCCAATGTGGGCCTTGAGCTCACAACCTCAAGATCAAGAATCACACACTCTGCCAACTGAGCCAGCAAAGCACCCCACAACACTTTCTTATTAATGGATTGGTGAAGATCAGTGAATCATCTACAAGTAATGATAGCAGCATTAACAATAGAACCCTTCTAAGAATACTGGGGCATTAAAAAGGTCAGATGATAATCTAGGAAGGTAGATATGGGGCACGACCATTGCTGAAATATAAAATTTAACCTTTTAACTCAAAGGTATTAAAAAGATCTCCCCCTACTTGGGTGCCTGGCTGGCTGAATTGGAAGGGCATGTGACTCTTGATCTTAGGGGTTATGAATCTGAGCCCCATGAAGACTGCAGAGATTACTTAAATAAACATTTTTATAAAAGAGAGATCTCTCCATATAAATTAAGAAAAAACTGTAACTGAAATTTGTAGGGAAAATTCATTCCTTCTGAAAAAATTCCCATAACCAATGAACACTTACCATGGCCAACTTATTATAAGCAGTACAAAACAGATTTGAACAGTTACTTCAAACTAAACTTAGTTTCTGTTAAATGAGAGAGACATTTCAATATAGTGCTAGATATGTGCTCATTCCCTTCTCTTGAATGAGAAGATACACGCGCGCGCACACACACACACACACACACACACACTGAAACAGAAATAAAATCAGAACACCATTCTGGGAGCATTTTGTGAAGGGCCAGCAAAGTGTACCTGTACAATACTCAGGTATATCACAGAAACAGGACTCATAAATCTTCTCAAACATTATCACAACTACTTGCTTTTTTTCCTCACACTTCATGAACCTGCCCTGTCAGGCTCCCCCTAGACACTCTGTCCTCTAACCCCCATCTTTTCTAGCACTTCTCCAAATAAACTAAGACAAGATGCTACTCTCCCCACTTCTCAATTCTCCATTTAAAAATCCTGCCATGGTTTTGTTTTCTGTTCACCCAAAGAAATTCAGGGGCGCATGGGTGGCTCAGCTGGTTAAGCGTTCAACTTCAGCTCAGGTCATGATCTCACGGTTCATGAGTTTGAGCCCCGCACTGGGCTCGCTCCGAGCCTGGAGCCTGCTTCGGATTCTGTGGTCTTCCTCTCTCTCTGCCCCTCCCCCATTCATGCTCTGTCTCTCTGTCTCTGTCTCTCAAAAATAAATAAACATAGAAAGAAAGAAAGAAAGAAAGAGAGAGAGAGAGAGAGAGAGAGAGAGAGAGAGAAAGAAAGAAAGAAAGAAAGAAAGAAAGAAAGAAAGAAAGAAAGA
>NW_024412419.1:32630659-32647078 GCF_014898765.1 Herpailurus yagouaroundi
AGAAAGAAAGAAAGAAAGAAAGAAAGAAAGAAAGAAAGAAAGAAAGAAAGAAAATTAGAGTATGGGTGATTCCATTACAGAAGAGCAGAGAGAATATGAACTCACAAAAAGCCAGGATGATTTTTTATAGCTGAAATTTTGTTCCTAATTGACCACAAGAGGGCACAGTGTCTACTGACAACACAAGTTACAGAGAGTGTCCAAAATGGCTACTGGACACAATGTACAACTCTCTTCTAAAAACAGATTTACTAATAGTTAACACCAGCACATATTTAACAGAGAAACTGGGACAGCACACTATTTATCAGTAGCACTTATCAGACTGAAGTCAATGTTTACTACAGGCGTGACTTCAGATATAATTTTTCAAAATTTAAATCATTCCAGAATTTTAAGGATAACAAACGAGTCCTTAAAATTATGATTCTTTAGAATGAACAAAAAAACAGAAGACACCTAATGATTACTACTTTTTTTTACCTTCTGAAACATTTTCCAGTATGTAACTTTATTTGACAGAACTAAGGTAATTCACAAAAAGAAAAATTACAACAAAAAACCCAGACAAGTTGAATTTCTGAGCTTTTCTGCATCAAAACGCAGCAGACAGACATTTATTAACAAAAAGTCTTTAAAGCATTATGATTCATCAAGAATCTTGGTTTTGGGGTTCATGGGTAAGCTCAGTTGATTAAGCAAGTGTCAGATTCTTTGATGTCAGGGTCCTGAGATCGAGCCCCATGTGGATCAAGCTCCACACCCTGCATGTAGCCAGCATAAGATTCTCTCCCTCCCTGTCCCTCCCCTGCTTGCATACGAGCTCCTGCGCTCGCTCGCTCTCAAAAAAAAAAAAAAAAAAAAAATTCTTGGTCTTCTAGCTAAATCATGTTTTGCTGTCTCTAAATTTACAATGGTCAAGATTATATACTGAGTTAAATATAAAAAGTAATAGTTATCTCCTATACGCTGCAACTACTAATCTTTCTGCAATCACCCAGAGCAATTTATTAGGAAGAAAATGAGAACAAGGCAAATATTATAAAATATTGCCATGTACAAAGTTAAAAAAAATTTTTTTTAAGTTTTATTTACTTATATTGAGAGAGAGAGAAAGTACAAACGGGGAAGGGGCAGAGAGAGAGGGAGAGAGAAAATTCCAAGCAGGTTCTGCACTGTCAGCACAGAGCCTGATGCAGGGCTGAAACCCACAAACCATGAGATCATGGCCTGAGCCAAATCATGAGTCAGATGTTTAACTGAATGAGCCATTCAGGCACCCCTAAAGTTAAAAATTTTTAATTGAGTATCAATAATGTGAAAATTTCAGACTTGCTCAGGGCAGAAAACTGAGGATAAATATTCTTAGCATCTAGACCTAGGAGTTGTCTGCCACATCATTGGCTTGCCCACCATTCTTCACTTATTTTGAAAGTGATATTCAGATCATGTTGTTCTTGAACGGAAAACTCTTCAGGAATACACACCATTGCTTTAAAGACAAAATTCAAGGGGCACCTAGGTGGCTCAGTCAGTTAAGCATCTGACTCTTGCTTTGGGCTAAAGTCATGATCTCGCGGTTGGTGAGATCTAGCCCTGCACAGGGCTCTGCACTTGGGATTCTCTTTGCTCCTACCCAACTCCTGTGTGAAAGGAAGGAAAGGAAAGAGGAAGGAAGGAAGGAAGGAAGGAAGGAAGGAAGGAAGGAAGGAAGGAAGGGAGGGAGGGAGGGAGGGAGGAACCCTTTTTATAAAGACAAATCTCAAATTCCTTGTCAGAGAATTTAAATTTTTCACTAATTACAACACTTTTCGTAACAGCTTTTATTGAGATATAATTCACATATCATAAAGTTTACCCTTTCAGTGCATACAATTCAGTGGTTTTAAGTACATTCACAGTTTCATAACCATCACTGCTTTCTAACTTTGGAACTTCTCATCACCCCAAAAAGAAACCCTACACCAATCAATTAGCAGTCACTCCCTATTCCTCTTCCTCCCAGTTCCTGACAGCTACTGGTCTACTTTCTACCTCTATGGAGTTGACTACTCTGGATAGTTCATAAAAATAGGATTATACAAAATGTGGTCCTTTGTGACTGGCTTCTTTCACTGAGCATAACGTTTTCCGGTTCACTCATGATGTATTGTGTATCAGTGCATGATTCCTTTCGTTACTGAATATACTCCACTGTATGGAAGTACCACAATTTATTTATCGATTTGTCAGCTGAAGGATATTTAGGCTATTTCCATTTTGGGGCTATTATGAATAATGCTTCTATGAATGTTAGAGTACACATTTTTGTTTCTAATTCTCTTGGGTACAGACAGACCTAAGAGGGGAAGTGCCGAATCACACGGCCACTCCATGTTTAGCTTTTTGAAGGACTGTCAAACGTTTCTCCAAAGTGGCAGCACCATTTTATATTGTCACCAGCAATACACAAGGGTTCCATATCTCCACATCCTTGCCAACATTTGTTGTTACGGTTTTTATTTCAGCTGTCCTAGTGGGTGTGAAGTAGTATCTCATTGTGGTCTGAGTTGCAGTTCACTAATGACTAATGATGTTGAGCATCTTTTTATGCTCACTGGCCATCTGAATATTTTCTTTGGAGAAATGTCATATTCAACTTTTGCCCATTTTTGTGTTGTCTTTTTATTACTGACCTAGAATTCTTTATAGATTGTGATGTAAGTCTCTTATCAGTTACATGATTTGCAAATATTTAATCCCAACCTGTGGATTGTCTTGATTTTCTTGATGGTGTTCTTTGAAGCACAAAAGGTTTTAGTTTTGATCAAGTTTTTAAATTTATTTTTTGTTGCTTGTGCTTTTGGTGTTATAGCTAAAAAACTAATGTCTAGCCCAAGGTCACAAAAATTTTTTTCTTATCTTTTCTTCTAAGCATCTTAGAATTTTAGCTCTTCCATTTAGGTCTATGATCCATTTTGAGTGAATTTTGGCATGGCGTCCAGGAGAACTCCAATTTCATTCTTTTGCGTACGTGTATCTAGTTGAGAAATATAGCATTTTAACTATAAAACTCTCTACTATATTGCCCCCATCACTTCCTAATTTGCATTTTTGTGCTGCAGCCAAACTAAACAACTTGCCATTCCCCAATGCTATCCACACGTTTGCCCTTTGGAACATACTGCCGAGATGAATGCTTGCCCCAACTCCTTCCTGGGCCTAACTCGTAGATAATCCTTTAAAGCTCAGCTTAGGTCATCATCACTTCCCCCATGCCTTTTTCCCTATCTCTATTCTGGCTTGGACATCCCAAACACACACACTCCCAAAGATCCTGGGTAACCTTTCTCAAATGGGAGTGGGCCTGGTTAGGAAAGTCCTACAGATCTAGAACTGGTCTCAGTTTAGAGGGGATTTTGCAAACTGTTATGATTCAAAGGTATCCCAGAAGTCAGCCTGGTTCAGTCAGCCTTTTAGAGGCCATTCATGATGGAATTTGGGAAAGGATTTTTTTTTTTTTTTTAATTTTTTTTTCAACATTTATTTATTTTTGGGACAGAGAGAGACAGAGCATGAACAGGCGAGGGGCAGAGAGAGAGGGAGACACAGAATCGGAAACAGGCTCCAGGCTCTGAGCCATCAGCCCAGAGCCCGACGCGGGGCTCGAACTCACAGACCGCGAGATCGTGACCTGGCTGAAGTCGGACGCTTAACCGACTGCGCCACCCAGGCGCCCCGGGAAAGGATTTTTCTGAGATAATTTCATGCTGACTACTGCACCGTCTCCAACTATCAGAAAAATATCCCTTGAGTGTGAGAGTGGGAGTAAACAACATAATCCAGAAGCAATCGTTAAGAAGCAAAAAGTATGCTACATACTATATAAAGTGAGTTAGAGACCATCACTACCAATAAAATAATCTGACCATCGACTATGACCAAGCACTTCCAGGTATTCAGAGCTTCTACCTTAGAAAGGTTTGTCTGACATGAATATGAAGAAGAAAGGTTCAGAAATGGGAGTGAAGATATGTGAAGTTTAGTCCTGCCAGTAACTAGCAATGGGATCTGAGCAAGTGATTTCCCTGTGTCTTCTTCCCAATTATGTTCCCGCAATTTAAAAACAAGAAAGTGAATGGGGCGCCTGGGTGGCTCAGTCGGTTGAGCGTCCGACTTCGGCTCAGGTCATGATCTCGCGGTCTGTAAGTTCGAGCCCCACGTCAGGCTCTGTGCTGACTGCTCAGAGCCTGGAGCCTGTTTCAGATTCTGTGTCTCCCTCTCTCTCTGACCCTCCCCCGTTCATGCTCTGTCTCTCTCTGTCTCAAAAAATAAACGTTAAAAAAAAAATTAAAAAAAGAATAAAAACAAGAAAGTGAAAAAAGGCTATTTCTAACGTTCCTTACAAAGGTCAATGTTTACATCGAATAATTTAAGTCTAAATTAACAGATTCCATATACTAAACTAGCTACAACAACAACAACAACAACAAAACACCACCACTGGTTTTCAATCAACAGATTTAAGACAGGAACCATAAATCTGTACTTAAAGCTACTGAGGTACTTCTGACGTCCCACCAGGTCTGGAGACATGGTATAAAACACTGTGCCATGAGTTTCATAAAATAAATACCAACTTCTAAGTCTGAAAGGGGTGTTACAGGGATGGCTTTATGAAGGAGATTACCATTTAATCAGAGGTTTGCAAGATGGGCTGGATAACAACAAACACAGAAGAGGGATGGGAAAGAGGGCATAGAAAGAAAAGCATGAGCAAGGGCACTGGGACAGAAAACACGGGCTATTTTGAGTGTAAACGGAGGGCCAAGCCTCAGGGTACCTCCCATATAAATACTCCCTTACAGAGGGAGATGGCTAACCCACAGTCCCTGCTGAAGGAATAGTTCTGACTGCTTTTCCAGTTACTTGAACGAGTGTGAGCCTACCACAAGGGCAACTAAATACACTAGAAGACTGATAGCCAGAGTGATCTCAGTCCCTGGTTTGCTTAGGACACTCCTAGTTTATGCCTAAGTCCTAACAGAATTCTTAATAGTGCCCACTTTCATTCTCAAAATTATAATTAAATTTTTATTTAATTTGAATGGTAAAACACAAGGTCACTCCACCAGTAAACCCTGAGCTGACATGAAGAAAGGCTATAGGCCAGATTCTCTAACATAGGGGACTCAGCAAACATACCCGTTTTTTTGTTTTTTTTTTTAATTCCAGTGTTCTTTTAGTTTCAGGTGCACAATACGGTGATTCAGCAGTTCTGTACATTACTCAGTGCTCATTATGATAAAGTGTACTCTTAATCCCCTTCACCTATTTCACCCATCCCCTCCATTCACCTCACCTCTGGTAACCACCTATTTGTTCTCTGCAGTTAAGAGTCTGTTTCTTGATTTCAAACAGGTCCATTTTTATAAAGTTTTTC
This sequence comes from Herpailurus yagouaroundi, assembly GCF_014898765.1. Taxonomy (NCBI): domain Eukaryota; kingdom Metazoa; phylum Chordata; class Mammalia; order Carnivora; family Felidae; genus Herpailurus; species Herpailurus yagouaroundi. Next base: position 32,636,082 of record NW_024412419.1, read on the forward strand.
TAGAACACAGCCATGTTCATTTAAGTACTGTCTATGGCTGCTTTCACAATACAATGGTAGAGTTGAGTAGTTGAGAAGGAGACCATATGAAGTACCTGAAAGACCTACTATTGGGTTGTTTACAGGAAAAACTGGCTGACTCTCACTCTACAACAGCGTTGTCCAACAGGACTTTCTGCATTGATGGAAATGTTCTGTATCTGCATTGTGCAATAAATAGACTGCCACATGTAGTTATCGATCAACTAAAATGTCTAGTACAACTGAAAACCTGAATTTTATGTATTTGTGCATACAGTATAATATTTATATTTGGGAGTTTTAATTTTCTGAGGCATTACTACATTTAAAATGTATTAGTTTCAGGTGTACAACATAACTTGATATATGTACATACCGCAAACTGGTTACCACAATAAATTTAGTTAACATCTACCACCACACACACTTAAAAGTTCTTTTTTCTTGTGATGAGACTTTTTTTTTTTTGCAAAGTTTTCTGTTTATTTTTTTTATTTATATATGAAATTTATTGTCAAACTGGTTTCCATACAACACCCAGTGCTTATCCCAAAAGGTGCCCTCCTCAATACCCATCACCCACCCTCTCCTCCCTCCCACCCCCTGATGAGACGTTTTAAGAACGATTCTCTCACCATCTTCCAAATATACAATACAGAACTGTGATCACTGTAGTACATGCTGTAGATTACATCCCCAGGATTTATTTAGCTTATAACTGGAAAAAATCAACTTTAAAAAACATAGTTCTAGTAGTTTCAACACACGTATAGACTTGTATAACCATCATCACCAGCCAGAAGCAAAAAAGTTCCATTACTGCAAAAACTCTCTTGGAAGTTATATTCTTGCCTCCCCCAACCCTTGGCAACCACTGACTGGATCTTTGCCACTACAGTTCTGTCTTTTCAAGAATTTCATATAAATTTAAACATTCATTATGTAACTTTTTTAAAAAAGGTTTAATGTTTATTTATTTTTGAGAGATATGCAGAGCATGGGCAGGGGAGAGGCAGAGAGAGAGGGAGACACAGAATCCGAAGCAGGCTCCAGGCTCTGAGCTGTCAGCACAGAACCCGACGCAGGCCTCAAACTCACAAACTATGAGCCAAAGTCAGACGCTTAACCGACTGAACCACCCAGGCGCCCATCATCATGTCACTTTTTGAAACTCTCTTCTTCCACCAAGTGGCTGCATGTACTTTTGTTCGTTCCTTCTCATTTTTTAGTAGTTTTCTATTGTATGGATATACCACCATTCATCCTCTAACCAGTGAAAGCTAGCTATAATACTAGCTAGTTTTAGTTTTTGGTGACTATGAATCAAGCGTCCTAGAAATTTGAGTACAGGTTACAAAAATACCCAGGAGTGAAACTGGGTCATATGATAGGTATATGTTTAACTTTGTGAAAAACTATCAAACTCTTTCTAAAGTAGCGGTACCATTGTCCATTTCCAGCAGCAATTTATGAGTGTCCCAGTTGTTCTACATCCTTGCCAGTAACTGGTATTGTACTTTTAATTTTGGCCATTCTAACAAGTGTATAATGGCTTGTAGTGGTGGTTTCAGTTTGCACTTCCTAATGGCTAATGATGCTGAATATCTATTCATGTGCTCACTTGCCATCCTTTGGTGAAGTGTGTTCTAATCTTTTTCCTATGTTTTAATTGGGATGTTTATTTTCGTATTGTTGAGTTTTGAGAGTTCTTTATATATTCCAGATACAAGTTCTTTTCATTCTCTTAATAGCATCATTTGCAGAGTGTTATGGCTGAATTGTGTGCATTCATTCCTAAAATTCGTATGTTTTAGTCCTAACCCCAATACCTTAGAATGTAACTGTATTTGGAGACAGGCCTTTTAAAGAGGTAATTCAGGTTAAATGAAGCCATACGGGTGGCTCTAATCCAGTAGGGCTAGCATTCTTACAAGAACAGGAAGGGATCCAGAGATGTGCACGCACAGTGAAAAGACCATGTGAGAAACAGCAAGAAGGTGGCCACCTGAAATCCATGGAGAGACTGAGGAGAAGCCAACTCTACCAACACCTTGATCTTGAATTTCCAGTCTCCACAACTGCGAGAAAATAAAATTTCAATTGTTTGAGCCTCCCAATCTGTGGTACTTTGTTATGGCAGCCCTAGTAAACTAATACAGAGAGTAAAAGTTTATATTTTTTATAAAGTCTAATTTATCCACTATTTTTTTTCATGGATTGTGCTTTGGTGTCATGTCCAAAAAAATCTTTTTGCTCAATCCCAATTTTCTCCTATGCTTTCTTCTAAAAAAGTTTTACATTTAGATTTGATACATTTTACTTTAATTTTTATTTAAGGTGGGACACTTAGGTCGAGGTTTTTTGTTTCTGCAGGAATATGTCCAACTGTTCTGTTTGTTGAAACGACTATCCTTCCTGCATTGAACTGCCTTTCACCTCTGTCAAAATCAGTTGGCTTATACCTGTGTGGGTGTATTTCTGGATTCTATATAGATCCACTGATCTTGTGTCTATCCCTTACTAATACTACATGCAGTCTTGATTACTGTAGCTTTACAAAAAGTCTTAAAAATTAATTATGTGATTCCTCTTTTTCTTTTTCAAAGTTGCTTCAGCTATTCAAGGTCTTTTGCCTTTCCCTATACATTTTAGAATCGACCTGTCTGTATATATATTTTTTAATCCTGCTGGGATTATTTGGAATTGCATTAAATCTATAAATCAATTTGGAGAGAACTGATATCTTTACTATGTAGTCTTCCAATCCATGAACACCAATCTCTGTTTAGGTTTTCTCTGGTATCTTTCATCAGTGTTTTACAGTTAACAGCATACAGATCCAACACATTATTTTCATTTTAATAGCCATGTGTAGCTAGTGACAACTATATTAGACATCACAGGTCTAAAAAGTGTGAACTTGGAAATCCTGAGAAACAGTACCACTACACAACGTAACCCAGTGTGAAAACTATGCCATAAAATTATGCCAGTGTCTTAGCAAGCAAGACCTTTGGCAAAGTAAAGATTTGAAGAAGTAGAAAAGATACTATGAGGAGGTAGTTAATAAAGAACAGAGAACAGAACAAATGCGCAGAAAAAAATTATAAGAGACTATGAGAAAGGAACAGATCTCCAAAGCTGCCTTGAGTTCCTGACAACTTTCCAGTTTCATATCACATGTTATCTTTACAATAGCCTCTATTTTCCAGAATCACCTTAAATCGCTCTTTATTTCTTAAAACCAGATTTTTATTTATTTTTTTTTTCAACGTTTATTTATTTTTGGGACAGAGAGAGAGACAGAGCATGAACGGGGGAGGGGCAGAGAGAGAGGGAGACAGAGAATCGGAAACAGGCTCCAGGCTCTGAGCCATCAGCCCAGAGCCTGACGCGGGGCTCGAACTCACAGACCGCGAGATCGTGACCTGGCTGAAGTCGGACGCTTAACCGACTGCGCCACCCAGGCGCCCCTAAAACCAGATTTTTAAAAAAATTTTTTGTTTTATTTTAGTGACAGAGCATGAATGGGAAAGGAGCAGGAGAGAATCTCAAGCAGGCTCCACACTTAACATGGAGCCACACACGGGGCTCAATCCCACAACCCTGGGATCACGACCCGAGCTGAAATCAAGAGTCAGACGCTCAACTGACTGAGCTACCCAGGTGCCCCTTTAAAACCAGATGTTTAAAGATCTAAATTTCTGGGACTATATGGTGCTAATTAAAAAAAAAAAACAACAGATTAGGACTATCATGCTAACTTTTTGTGAAAAATGCACTCAGCAGGGGTGCCTGGAGGGCTTAGTTGGTTAAGTGTTCGACTTCAGCTTAGGTCATGAGCTCAGGTCATGATCTCATGGTCCAGGAGTTCAAGCCCCACCTCTGGCTGTCTGCTGTCAGCGCAGCTCCCCTTTTGCAATCTTCTGTCTCCCTCTTTCTCTGCCCCTGCCCCACTTGTGCTCTCTCCCAGTCTCTCAAAAATAAACATTAAAAAAAAAAAAATGCACTTAGCACATGACTGCATGTAGTGGAAAATAATCTGTGCATGATAAAAGGCAACATAATCAATTATACTTCAAAGTTTAATTCAGAATTCAAAGTGGGCTTATTCTGTATCAGTAACGTTTTTCAATGGCAGACTACAAATGTCAATTTAACTACTAATACGGTTAAAACTTAACAGTGGCATTGAGTTTGGGAAAACATAAGGGTGCAGATAACCAAATTCCAACTTCCCATTATAGAAGCAACAGCAGCAGCATCTCTGGCCCAGTGGTGCTCAAACCCCAGTGTAAATAGAAATTACCTGAGGTTTTTGCTTTTGGAAATACATTAGCTGAGATATGAGAATCCCTCATATTACAAATACCTAGATAAAGCAAATAAGATACAACAAGTAAAGTCTTTATTTTGAGAGAGCAGGGGGAGAAGGGTAGAGAGAGAAGGAGAGAGAGAATCCCAAGTAGGCTCCAGGCTCAGCTCAGAGCCCAAGATGGGGCTCAAGCTCAGGAACCATGAGTTCATGGCCTGAGCTGGAATCAAGAGTCAGACGCTTAACCAGCTGAGCTACCCAAGCGCCCCACAACAAATACTCTTTTTTTTATTTATTTATTTATTTATTTATTTATTTATTTATTTATTTATTTATTTTTAATTTTATTTTTGGGACAGAGAGAGACAGAGCATGAACGGGGGAGGGGTAGAGAGAGAGGGAGACACAGAATCGGAAACAGGCTCCAGGCTCTGAGCCATCAGCCCAGAGCCTGACGCGGGGCTCGAACTCACGGACTGCGAGATCGTGACCTGGCTGAAGTGGGATGCTTAACCGACTGCGCCACCCAGGCGCCCCACAAATACTCTTTTAAATGCACTGCTAAACTCACAAGAAATCCACAGACAGCAAAAATACCTGTTGAATGTGTTTATTTAATGAAATTAGAGTGGTGCGCAAGAGCTAAAACCATGATCTTAGCTCAAACTTCAAATATAGAGAATTGAGGGGCGCCTGGGTGGCTCAGTCAGTTGAGCGACTGACTTCAGCTCAGGTCATGATCTCACAGCTTGTGAGTTCAAGCCCCGCGTCGGGCTCTGTGCTGACAGCTCAGAGCCTGGAACCTGCTTCGGATTCTGTGTCTCCCTCTCTCTCTGTCCTTTCCCCACTCGCACTCTGTCTCTGTCTCTCTCAAAAATAAATAAACATTAAAAAAAAATTAAAAAAAAACAAATATAGAGACTTGAATTTTAATTTTTATTAGATGTGATGGAAGGTGGAACTGAGACCACTACTTAAAACCAGCAATACCCGTGAAAGGCCACACCCTTCAGTGAATGAGTAGGTATGGGGGCTGGGCATGTCTGGCCACTAACAAAGAGAGCAAATAAAAACACAACCATATGAATCAGGACTTCACTGGAATGGGGTTCAGTGAAAATTATTACAAGCCTGTTCTCAGTTAAGTATAAATTTATACTTCTTACAAGGACCAGGGCCTCAAGCCAATAAATGAATTTCAGCTGTTTCTAGGTTGGTGGCACCTGTCAGAAAGAGAAGCAAATTCTCTGCGTGAAGTCAAACATACCTTCAACCTACATCCCATATTTAGGAGGTTCCTAAATATGACTATTATCCAAATAGGAAATTAACAAAATTATCAAACCAAAAGGAAACAAACTACCACAGCTAAAAAGCTATAAAAAACAGAATTAAACCTGCAAGAAATTCAAATTTTGGAATTTACAGATATATAATATAAAATTACAATTAGGTATGCCTTAAAAGTTTACAGAAATTGGGGCACCTGGGTGGCTCAGTTGGTTGAGTGGTTGACTTGGGCTCAGGTCATGATCTCATGGTTTGTGAGTTCAAGCCCTGCATTGGGCTAACTGCTGTCAGCACAGAGCTGGCTTCGGATCCCCTATCTTTCTCTGCCCCTCCCCTCTCCCACTCTCAAAAAATAAAATAAAAATGTACAGAAATAAAATATTGAATATATAGGCCAGAAATAAGAGGCTAACAAAAATGACTAGGCAGACAGGAAAAAAAACAAACAAACAACAAAAAAAAAACACCTAATAGAATTTCTGGGGAAAAAATATATAATCCTTGAAATTAAAAACCTAATTGGAATAGAAAGAATCAGTAAACAAAATGACTGATCTGAATCAGGAAAGAAAGCCAAAGAAATAAAAGACATGAAAGAGATTAAGAGACATCTTAAAACCATCCCGTCTCATTAAATCTCATCTCAAGAAAGAGAGATTAACTTACATTTGATTAAAATTTCAGAAGGAAAGAACAAGAAAAAAATGGAGAAGCAGCAATACTTCAAGGGACATTGGCTGAAATTTTTCCAGAATAAAGAGAGGATGCCAGGGGCGCCTGGGTGGCGCAGTCGGTTAAGCGTCCGACTTCAACCAGGTCACGATCTCGCAGTCCTTGAGTTCGAGCCCCGCGTCAGGCTCTGGGCTGATGGCTCAGAGCCTGGAGCCTGTTTCCGATTCTGTGTCTCCCTCTCTCTCTGCCCCTCGCCCGTTCATGCTCTGTCTCTCTCTGTCCCAAAAATAAATAAACGTTGAAAAAAAAAATTTTAAAGAGAGGATGCCATATTCAGGAGACACTAAAAGTCCCAAGAAGGATAAAAAAGAAATCCACATCCAGACACATCAGATGAAACTGCAAACCGCCAAAGGCAAGGAGGTGATCTTTAAAATCAGACAGAGAAAGGTTCCTATAAAGGAACAATTAGACCTCTCAGAAAAATAATAAAGGTCGGAATACTACTCTGGTAAGAGTAATTAAGTCATTTAGAATTGCATTCCTAGGTAAAAACATCATTCAAGAAATAGGACAAAAAAAAAACCCATACATTTTTTGATAAAAACTGAGTTTACCACCAAAAGGCATGGAATATATCCTTCTAAAGGTATAGTTCAAGATTTTAAAAAAAGTTTCAAGACAGTCTAAATGCCAAAAGGAGCAAAAATAAAGTAATTTGGCAATCTTGGGTTGATATAAACAAACACTGATGACTGTAGAGAGCAATAATAATAATGTCTAATTTATGCCATTTTTAAAAAGATAGAACTCAAATACTGAACAAATGGCATGTAAATGGAAAGGTGTGATTGATATTAAAGGGCACTCGGGAATGTGTATTATTTAGGAGGTGTGTAGAGTTAGCGAGTAATGTGAGGTCTTCAATTAGATACATGTATTAATAAGAGTAACTTCTAGAATAGTAGAAGAAGTATACAGCAGTGATGCTTAATTAGGGCGGACACTAGCCCCCTGTGTTAGAAAGGAAGTGTTTGGGAATGTGTGAAGGCATTCTGGGGATGACAACGCACTTGATAGGTAGGAGCCAAGGATTTTAAATGTCCTGCTGTGCCTATAAAGTGCCACAGAGTAAAAGTCTTAGCCAAAATGTCAATAGCCCTATAACAGTATGAAATAACATATACAACTACCAAAAATGGAATTTAAATAATTCAACATGGAAATTAAACAATAAAAATCACCTATAAATGTGCTTCAAGTCACAAATTCTTGGGCTTCACCTATAACAGATTCTGAATCAACAGGTCTGTGACGAGACCCAGGAACTTACAGTTTTAATAACCCCCAAGCAACTGTGATACAATCCAACAACCACACTCTGAGAAACATTACAGCTTAATGAAGGGGACGTGGCAGGTGAAGAGGGTTTCAGAGACTCCCAGTACAGGCAGAGGTTCCAGAGCAAGCACGGCCCACTGCTGAGGAGAGATCCAGCAGCAGAGGGTAGGTGGTGGCCATTCACCTGCACATACCATTAGGAGTCCCCAAATCAGAAACTGCGGATCAAGAAGAAAAGAATTTTTCTAAATTTAACAACAATAGAAGTAGAACAATGCTTTTCCACTACATAAAATAAAATGTTCTTTAATTACTGGAAATGAAATTACAACAGAATGACTCAGGACACCATCAATAAACAATTCAATCCACAAACCATAAATGAACCACCTGTAAAGCAGATGGTGGGAAGGCCTGTCTTCAGAAGCCCCGGCCACACTCTGACCTACACTCTTTGAGTAAATGCCCTTCATTCACTAATTCCTAACATCTAGGATGCGACTGCCACAGGACAGCAGAATAGTATTTCTGAAAGATATTAAATATATTCTGGAGGGGGGTGGGGGGAAAGAGTTTCTTGCACTGAAAATAATACTATATATTCTCTTTCTAGAGATTAACAATGTACAACAGTACATTAAAAGAGTCTGAAAAGGGACACCTGGGTGGCTCAGTCGGTTAAGAGGCCGACTTCAGCTCAGGTCATGACCTCACGGTTTGTGAATTCGAGCTCCACATCAGCCTCTGTGCTGACAGCTCAGAGCCTGGAGCCTCCTTCAGATTCTGTGTCTCCCTCTCTCTGCCCCTTCCCTGCTCATGCTCTGTCTCTTTCTCTCTCTCAAAAATAAACATAAAAAAAAAAAAGTCTGAAGAGTTTACAGTAAGGAAATCCATTTGCTTTTGACTCCACTCTCTCACCATGATTTGATTAAAAGGAACTCCCAATTCTTCCCCATTTTCATTAGCAAATTTAAGATTTAGAAAATGATGTTCACTTAAGTAAATGTTTTTTATTCCCTGCTGTATCCTCTGGCACCTAGGACAGTGTCTCAAACAGGAACTCAAAAGATGTTTGCCGAATGAGTAATTAATATCAGTTGCATGCTGGTAAATGTTTAAACAATCAGTTTGGGGGAAAAGGAGAGAGCAAGCCTTGATTGGTGGTATTTTACATTGTAAACACTCCCACCATGGCTACCAGAGCTTGAAATCTCTGAACATAGAGTGGGAAAGAGATGCTCATAATCTCACTAGCACAAAAAGGCTCCAGAACATTAATGATTAAAATGCTAAGTATAGTTTATTTTATGGAAACACAGAGTTAACACCTCACAAACTAGTATTCCTGAGGAATGAAGGCTGACTTTTCCAGGTAATGGGATGCTACGTTAGGTGGAAAAATGTACATTTTTTTTTCAATTCAAAGAAATACTATATATTTATTGTGTGGTACAAAACTTAGCATTTTCTGTTAACTCAGTATTGTCAATTACCTATAAACTGTCATAAAGTGATGCTTTCAAAGGTTACAGAGATATACAAAGCTAATTGTCCTTTACTAAATCATGGGTTCTTAACCTGGGACCCAAGGATAGGTTCAGGGAACCCAAGATGCCTCTGACACGGAATGCAAACTGATAATATGTTAATGCATCTTTCTGGAAAGAAATTCTATAGCTTCCATCAGGTATCTCAAAGTGTCCATAACCCAAAGATTAAGACCCACTTTTCCAAGAAAGGAACTGAGAAGAACTACAAAAACAACCATAAAACAAGTAACAAAATGGCAATATGTACATACCTATAAATAATTACCTTGAATGTAAACAGACTAAATGCTCCAGTCAAAAGACACAGGGTGATGGAATGGATAAAAAAGCAAGACCTATGTTTGTGCTGCCCAGGAGAGACTCATTTCAGACCTAAAGACACACACACAACAAAAGTGAAGGGATGGAAAAAGCATTTAGTATGCAAATGGAAGTGATAAGAAAGCCAGAGTAGCAGTACTTACACATCGGACAAAAAAACACTAAAAGACTGTAACAAGGGACAAAAAAGGACACTATATAATCACAAATGGAACAATCCAACAGGAAAATATAACAATTGTAAATTCTTATGTACCCAACACGAAAGCACCCAAATACATAAAGGACCTAACAGTGAACATAAAGGAAGTAACCAAGAGTAATACAATAATGGTTGGGGACTTTCACACCCCACCGACATCAATGGACAGAGCATCCAAGCAGATTATCAACATGGAAACAGTGGCTTTGAATGATACGCTGGACCAGATGTATCTAATAGATATATTCAGAACATCCCATCCTAAAACAGCAGGATACATATTCTTTTCAAGTGCAAATGGAACATTCTCCAGAAGAGATCACATATTAGCCCACAAATCTCAGCAAATTCAAAAAGACTGAAGTCAGACCATGCATTTTTTTCTTTTTTTTTAAATGTTTGTTTATTTTTGAGAGAGAGAGAGAGGGAGAGAGAATGAATGAATATCCCAAGCAGGCTCCATGCTATGCTGTCAGTGCAGAGCTCAATGTGGGGCTCAAATCCACAAACCGTGAGATCATGACCTGAGCTGTAATCAAGAATCTAATGCTTGGGGCGCCTGGGTGGCTCAGACGGTTGGGCGGCCGACTTCGGCTCAGGTCATGATCTCGTGGTCCGTGAGTTCGAGCCCCGCGTCGGGCTCTGTGCTGACAGCTCGGAGCCTGGAGCCTGTTTCAGATTCTGTGTCTCCCTCTCTCTGACCCTCCCCCGATCATGCTCTGTCTCTCTCTGTCTCAAAAATAAATAAACGTTAAAAAATTAAAAAAAAAAAAAAAAAGAATCTAATGCTTAACCGACTGAGCCACCCAAGGGCACCATCCATGCATGCATCTTTTCTGACTACAACACTATGAAAGTAGAAATCAACAACAACAACAAAATTCTGGGAAGAACACAAATATATGGAAGTTAAATAACATGCTACTAAACAATGAGTCAACCAAGAAATCAAAGAGGCAGTCAAAAAATACATGAAGGCAAATAAAAATGAAAACACATGGTCCAAAATCTTTGGGATGCAGCAAAAGCTGTACTAAGAGGGTAAGTTTATAACAATATAAGCCTACCTCAAGAAGAAAAAAATCTCAAATAAACAACCTAACCTTACACCTAAAGAAACTAGAAAAACAAGAAAAAACAAAAGCCAAAAACGGTAAAAACAAACAAACAAAACAGAAAAAAGAAACAATAAAGAGCAGAAATAAATGAAATAGAAACTAAAAAAAAAAGAAAAATCAATGAAATCAGGAGCTAGTTCCTTGAAAAGAGCAACAAAATAAACTGC
>NW_024412419.1:32647088-32677914 GCF_014898765.1 Herpailurus yagouaroundi
ACACACACACACACACACACACACACACACACACACACACACACACAGAGTGAGGGGGAGGAGAGAGAGCACGCATACTCAAACAAACAGAAACAGAAAAGAAAGGAGGGGGCACCTAGGTGGCTCAGTCAGGTGAGCATCCAACTCTTGATTTCGGCTCAGGTCGTGATCCCAGGGTCATGAAATCGAGCCCCACACGGGGCTCTGTGCTGAGCGTGGAGCCTGCTCAGGATTTTCTCTCTCTCTACCCCTCAGCCCCACTCCCCCTCTTCGCCTCTCGCAAAACAAAAAGATTTTTAAAAAGAAGAGAAAGAAAAGAAAGGAGAAATAACCACCAACACCACAGAAATACAGAGGATTAGAGAGAATATTAAGAAAAATTATATGTCAACAAACTGGACAACCTAGAAGAAATGGATAAATTTCTAGAAACATATAACCTCTCAAAACTGAATCAGGAAGAAACAGAAAATTTGAACAGACTGATTACCAGCAATGAACAGTAATCAAAAAATTCCCAAAAAGTCCAGGACCAGATGACATCACAAGTGAAGTCCACTGAACATTTAAGAAGAGGAGTTAATACCTGTTCTTCTCAAACTATTCCAAAAAAAAAAACAAAACAAAACAAAAAAAAACAAAAAACAAAAAACAGAAGAGGAAGGAAAGCTTCCAAATTCATTCCACAAGGCCAATGCTACCCTGATACCAAAACCAGATAAGGACACTACAAACCACAAGAGAACTACAGGCCAATATTTCTGATGAACACAGATATAAAAATCCTCAACAAAATATTAGCAAACCAAATCCAACAATATTTTTAAAAACAAAATCCAACATTCACCAAGATCAAGTGGGATTTATTCCTGGGATGCCAAGGGTGGTTCAATCAACGTGATACATCACATCAACAAGAGAAATAAAAACCATATGACCATTTCAATAAGATGCAGAAAAAGCATTTGACAAAGTACAACATCCATCCATGACAAAAACCCTCAACAAAGTAGGTTTGGAGGGAACATACCTCAACATAATAAAGGATATATGAAAAACCCACAGCTAATATCACACTCAATGGTCAAAATTTGAGAGCTTTTCCCTCAAGATTAGGAACAGACAAGGATGTGCACTCTCCACACTTTTATTCAACATAGTACTGGAAGTTACAGCCATAGTAATCAGACAAGAAAAAGAAATAAAATGCACCCAGACTGATAAGGAAAAAGTAAAACACTATTTGCAGATGACATGATGCAATATATAGAAAACCCTAAAGGCTCCACCAAAAAACTACTAGAACTGATAAATGAATTCAGTAAGGCCACAAGATACAAAATCACTGTACAGAAATCTACTGAACTTCTATACACCAATAATGAAGTAGCAGAAAGAGAAATAAGAAAACAGTCCCATTTACAATTGCATCAAAAATATTAAAGTGACTAGGAAAAAATTAGGAAGTGAATGACCTGTGTTCTATAAACTATAAAACAGTGATGAAAGAAACTGAAGATGACCACAAACAAATGGAAAGATATCCCATGCTCTTGGACTGGAAGAATAAATATTGTTAAAATGTCCATACAACCCAAAGCAATCTACAGATTTAATACAGTCCCTGTTAAAATACAACAGCATATTTCACAGAACTAAAACAATCCTAAAATTTCTATGGAACCACAAAAGATCCTGAATAGCCAAAGCACTCTTGAAAAGAACAGGAGTAGAGGTATCACAATCTCAGATTTCAAGATATGCTACAAAGCAATCAAAACAATAGGACCTTGACACAAAAACAGACACATAGATCAGCGGAATAGAATAGAGAGCCCAGAAGTAAATCCACAATTACATGGTCAATTGATCTTTGACAAAGGAGGCAAGAATATGCTATGGGAAGAAGACAGTCTCTTCAACAAATGGTGTTGGGAAAACTAGACAGCTATATGCAAAAGAATGAAACTGGATGACTTTCTTACACCACACACAAAAATAAACTCAAAACTGATTAAAGACTTAAATGTAGCACCTGAAACCATAGAAATGCTAGACAGAAGAGAGCACAGGCAGTAATTTCTCTGACATTGGCTATAGCAACATTTTTCTAGATATGTCTCCTGAGGCAAGGGAAACAAAAGCAAAAATAAGCTATTGGGACTACATCAAAATAAGCTTCTGCACAGTGAAAGAAACAACCACTGAAACTAAAAGACAACCTAGTGAAAGAGAGAAGATATTTGCAAATGACATATCTGATAAAGGGTTAGTATCCAAAAAATATAAAGAACTTATACAACACCAAACCCAGTGATATGAGGACATACATATGCTTTTTTTTTATGATACAAACATAAATATATTCCGAAGAGAGACAAACTTAACTTCATCAAATCAATGAATGCTACTTTCATAAAGCACTCCTGGCGATATTAGAGGCACACTATATAAAATTATTCTACCATTATTCTTCCTTTCAGTAAAAAGTCACCTATTATTACAGGAGAATCCCCAATAGGAATACCATAATTTCCACATTTCTTCTGTGTTCCTAAAACCCTTCAAATGCATCTCATTTGCTTCTGTTACTGCTGGGCTTTAACTTCTATAACATTACCATAATCTCAGAGGATAAAGTGCAGGAGGAGCCAGTGGAAGGTAGGACAACCTCTAAGGCCATATTGCATTACAGCAGGCCTGAAATGATGATCAATGAAGCTGAAATAATTTAATGGGAATGGACAAAAATGGTTAAAATTCTATTTCATCCCAAATTTTCCAGTTTGTGGTGTCCAGAGCCAAAACAAGAACCACACTATGTTTACTTAAGCAATTATTTTCAGGAATAAACAGCTATGGTCTCTGTTGCACTTCCAATCCAGAGTCTAGAACAGTCTTCACATGAAAAGCCACCATGGAGCTGGGCCATTCCTCTCCAATAAAGCTGGACCTGACTTCAGTCAGGCTGCAAAGTATCAAGACCGCATATCCTCAAGTAAGTTATGAAACACCTTAGCCAGATGGACAGGAAAAAGAACTTAAGAGCAGATTATGGAAAACAGAAGACCAGTTCACAGAACAAGACAAGGGTAAATGTGGTCACGAGGCCAAAAACAGGCACAGCAGTGGCTACATATCCAGATCACCAACAATAACTGGAACTGATCTCCCTGGTGCTGCTGAATATTATTTTCAGGTACCACATTTTGACAGGATAGCTTGTGGTTTGCCATTATAAGCCCACATAGGTCTTTAAGGGCTGAAGTAAAGAAACTGGACAATGAGCTCCTACTGCCCTTGGTCAGTGTTATAACCTCCTCCCAAAGTCAATCTCACCTGGAAAGAGACTTTCCTGTGAGTCAGATGAAATGTAAATCCATTAAACTGCTGAGGTAATGACTCTCTATTCTCCCAGAATAAGAAACTCACAATATGGAACAAATACCTATGAATTCATAATACCAGTCTTTTAAAAAATCTATTTTTTAAAATTAGAAAAGTGAACATTTTCACTTTTATTTTTTATTTATCCTACGGGCAAACTACAATAATCCTTTTAGAAACTCTTATTCTATTAAAATAAACAGATACGTAGGCAAGATGATACATATATGCATGCAAATACTAATACATACAAAGGCAATAAAGACAGTGGTTATATACATGTTCTAGGAGTTTAAGTCTGATCTCCATCATTTATTATGAATACACACATAATGCATTTATTAGCCTATATGACCATAAGCAAGTTCTTCAACCTCCATGTGCCAGTTTCCTCATCTGTAAAATGAAGATAATAAATGACGTAAACTATATAAATGAGGTAGCTGTGAGACTTAAATTAGTCAGTACTTATAAAGTGCTTAGAACAAAACAGGTAAATATAAGTGCCCACTATCAACTACTATTCCATTATTAATCAAGCCTCCATATAAATGCATGAAATTTCATTTTATATTTGCAGCAGGGCAGGTAATGTTTATTCTCTTTGTTACAATGTTCTGTTCACTAAGTATGATCAGATAAGCAAATATTTTCATAATCAGAAAAAAATCTTATTTAAAAAATTGAACAATTTCAATGTGTACCTAAGACCAAAGACACAGTGTGAGATTTTTGTACTTTTGTTTTCCACTGTCTTAACTCAGTGAAGTGATTCTCAAGATTTGGATAACCCAGGAAAATACTGAGACATCTACATGAATCTGCTTAAAATGAACTCTATTAGGTATATTCAGAAAAAAAATAGTAATTCCATAAAAAAGCCATTAAAATCAAGAAGCTTCATAGTTACGTGTCTAGTTAAGATGACATTTATGCAAACCAAATAATTATTATATAACATAAAAACCCATCTTTTAAAATTATCTGTTTTACAAATACAAATTTTCATGAAGCTGTTATCCAACAGTAGAGACTGGTACAGTTAATCATACCGTTTAACTCCAAACTCGGTCTGATCATGTTGACATGGTATATATCCTACTACAACATTTAAGGACTTAGCTAAAAGGTTAGAGCAAAGGTAGTAAAGCAAGTAAGTATGTCACCTCAAACTGTGCATGACACAAACACACTATCATAATAATTATCCAATAATATCTCAGTTATAAGAACAGACCTCTTGTAAATCTGAGCAATGAAACAGCTCCAAAAGCATGACTCAAAAAAAAAAAAAAAAAAGTTTATTTGGCATTTGTAAAGCACACTCTAAGCAGCCAGCAACAATGAAAGGGCTAAGAGTGAGGAAAACCTAAGGTCATAACCTGATGTACTACTATTGCTTACATTCTGATTGGCCAGTGTGAGCAACAAAAGGTTAGAAGCTCTACACAAGTGCTGAAGAACAGAGGCAAAGAAATCAGTAGAGGCTTCTTGTGTTGGTAAGATGCTAAAAGAGAACAGAGTAGCAAAGAGAAAAGGTAAGAGGCAGTGACAGCCAGTGATGACAATCACAGGAAGTCAAAGGTCAGTATGGTCAAAGCGTTGCTATAAGAGCACAGAGTATCTGAGACTACTAAGTCATCTGTTCACAGCCTAAAAGAGCAAAGGGCATGCCATCCCACTGCACATTAGCAAATTTTCTCTAGAAAACATGCAAAGAACATTTAAAAATACATCTGGAAGTGAAAACGTGTGATTAACCAAGGAAAATTTTTCAAAGATTAATGAAGAGGATATTGCTGTATCAAGTACCAAAACACATATGAAAAAGACACAATAATTAGAAAAGTGTGTTTCTGGCACATGAATAGACCAATAAATCAATGGAACAAAAGAGTCCAAATTTAGAATATGATAAAGACAGCAATTCAAATCAGCGGTGAAAAGACCCTTTTAGAACAACTGTTTATTCAGGTGGGGGGAAAAATCAGACTCCTTTATCTCATGCTATACACAAAAATAAATTCAGGTGTTGTAAGACTTAAATATAAAAAGCACAATTACTGAAATAGTAGAAAAAAGATAGTGCATTTTGATAATCATGGAGAGAGGTCCTCTCAAAACTAACATGAAGAAAATCACAGAAAAAGAAGCAACATATCTCACCAGATACAATTAAGGATTCTACATGGCAAAATAAGTAGGTAGAAAATGGATGAAGGATGATACAAAATAGCAATCTGTAGAAGAAATATAAATAATAAATATTTTTAAATTATTAAGCCCAGTTAAAATCAAAGAATGTAAGTTAAAATAATAAAATGCATATTTTGGCATATCAGTTTGGCAAAATTCAAATAAATTAATGACTTGAATACATGACATGAATGAAAGGAAAAAACAGGAGTAAAATGGACATCCCCACATATTTAAAGGAGGGTACTGGGAGAATAATTTTTAAAGAAATAATTTTTTACTGTCACCATTTTAAAACATATATCCTTTGACCTAATAATTTCACCCCTAACAATCTATTCCAAAAATATTCTAAAAATGTACAAATATGTGTATGTATTCACTGCAGCAATATTTATAAAATGTAAAAACAACCTAATGCTGATTACTAGGAAATGATCAAATAAAATTATGGTAAATTCATACTATGAAATGCCATAGGAAGTAGAGCCTTATGTATGGACATGATTTCCATAACACGGTACTGAATTAGAAGAGCAAGGCGCATAATGATATAAACTACATGTATGAGTATATAGTGCACACACAGAATTCTGCACACAGAATTCACACATGTATAGAAAAGCTCTAGAAACATATATATACAAGGAACCAGTGGCTAGATGTAGGTAACAGGAAGGGAGAGGTAGAAGGAAGGGACTCTCACTTATTTTGGTGTTTTTTGTTTTTTGTTTTGTTCTGAGAGTGAGGGAGAGTGATGGAGACAACACAAGCACATGGTGCAAAGAGGGGAGAGGGAGAGAAAGAATCTTCAGCAGGCTCCACGGGGTGGGGGGAGGGAGTGGAGCCCTATGAGGGGCTCTATCTCAGGACCATGAGATGGAGCCCAACATGGGGATCTCTCTCACTCTCAGAGATCATGACCTGAGCTGAAACGAAGAGCCCGCCACTTAACCAAATGAGCCACCCACACACCCCTATTTTAGTGTTTTGATTTTTTAAAAAGTCATGCATTAGAAACAGAAAAGGTGAAGTGTTAAAAAGTTGTGCTAATAACTTTTAAAAGCACCACAACAATCCACATACAAGATAAAAACTGCACACAAGAAACTGAGGATGTGATTCATCTACGATTTAGGCTAAATTATTCAGTGTTGGCAGATTCTCAATCTCTGAAGGCTTTAAGCAGTATCACTATACCATGCACAGAGCCAAAGAAAAGCACAAAGATTTCAGTTTTATGGTTTTCCATGAAAAAAAGAGAATGTCCCTAAGATTTCTTATTGAAAGGCATAGATTTATATGAGGAATGCAACTTTACTAAACCATATGTATTTCCCAGTTAGGAATCCTGGCATTTCAAAGTAAGCATATTTAAAGTTTAAATATTGTAAGGCAAACAGTTCATGACATTGACAGAGGATTATGTTACTTTCTCAGAGCCCTCATTTCAGGTCATGATCTATCTCAACAGTTTTGCAACACCGATACCAGTTTCTTTCAGTCATTCTTGACAATTTCCACTCCAGCAGCAATTCCTAGTGTGAAGCAGATGAAAACTAGCAATCTCTTTTTTTTTTTTTCAATAAACTAAGTTTATTAGAGTAAGGTAGAATATAAAGGCAATTTTTCATCTACATACATTCTTTTTTTTAATATGAAATTTATTGTCAAATTGGTTTCCATACAACACCCAGTGCTCATCCCAAAAGGTGTCCTCCTCAATACCCATCACCCACCCTCCCCTCCCTTCCACCCCCCATCAACCCTCAGTTCATTCTCAGTTTTTAAGAATCTTTTATGGTTTGGTTCTCTCCCTCTCTAACATTTTTTCCCTTCCCCTCCCCCATGGTCTTCTGTAAAGTTTCTCAGGATCCACATAAGAGTGAAAACATATGGTATCTTTTTTCTCTGTATGACTTATTTCACTTAGCATAACACTCTCCAGTTCCATCCACGTTGCTACAAAAGGCCATATTTCATTTTTTCTCATTGCCACATAGTACTCCATTGTGTATATAAACCACAATTTCTTTATCCATTCATCTGCTGGTGGACATTTAGGCTCTTTCCATAATTTGGCTATTGTTGAGAGTGCTGCTATAAACATTGGGGTACAAGTGCCCCTATGCATCAGCACTCCTGTATCTCTTGGGGAAATTCCTAGCAGTGCTATTGCTGGGTCATAGGGTAGGTCTACTTTTAACTTTTGGAGGAACCTCCACACTGTTTTCCAGAGCGGCTGTACCAGTTTGCATTCCCACCAACAGTGCAAGAGGGTTCCTGTTTCTCCACATCCTCTCCAGCATCTATAGTCTCCTGATTTGTTCATGTTAGCCACTCTGACTGGCGTGAGGTGATATCTGAGTGTGGTTTTGATTTGTATTTCCCTGATGAGGAGCGACGTTGAGCATCTTTTCATGTGCCTGTTGGCCATCTGGATGTCTTCTTTAGAGAAGTGTCTATTCATGTTTTCTGCCCATTTCTTCACTGGATTATTTGTTTTTCGGGTGTGGAGTTTGGTGAGCTCTTTATACATTTTGGACACTAGCCCTTTGTGCGATATGTTATTTGCAAATATCTTTTCCCATTCCGTTGGTTGCCTTTTAGTTTTGTTGGTTGTTTCCTTTGCTGTGCAGAAGCTTTTTATCTTCATGAGGTCCCAATAGTTCATTTTTGCTTTTAATTCCCTTGCCTTTGGGGATGTGTCAAGTAAGAAATTGCTGCGGCTGAGGTCAGTGATGTTTTTTCCTGCTTTCTCCTCCAGGGTTTTGATGGTTTCCTGTCTTACATTCAGGTCCTTTATCCATTTTGAGTTTGTTTTTGTGAATGGTGTAAGAAAGTGGTCTAGTTTCATCCTTCTGCATGTTGCTGTCCAGTTCTCCCAGCACCATTTGTTAAAGAGACTGTCTCTTTGGATATTCTTTCCTGCTTTGTCAAAGATGAGTTGGCCATACTTTTGTGCGTCTAGTTCTGGGGTTTCTATTCTACCATTGGTCTATGTGTCTGTTTTTGTGCCAATACCATGCTGTCTTGATGATTACAGCTTTGTAGTAGAGGCTAAAGTCTGGGATTGTGATGCCTCCTGCTTTGGTCTTCTTCTTCAAAATTACTTTGGCTATTCGGGGCCTTTGTGGTTCCATATGAATTTTAGGATTGCTTGTTCTAGGTTCAAGAAGAGTGCTGGTGCAATTTTGATTGGGATTGCATTGAATGTGTAGGTAGCTTTGGGTAGTATTGACATTTTGACAATATTTATTCTTCCAATCCATGAGCATGGAATGTTTTTCCATTTCTTTATATCTTCTTCAATTCCCTTCATGAGCTTTCTATAGTTTTCAGCATACAGATCTTTTACATCTTTGGTTAGGTTTATTCCTAGGTATTTTATGCTTCTTGGTGCAACTGTGAATGGGATCAGTTTCTTTGTCTTTCTGTTGCTTCATTATTAGTGTATAAGAATGCAACTGATTTCTGTACATTGATTTTGTATCTTGCGACTTGGCCAAATTCACGTATCAGTTCTAGCAGACTTTTGGTGGAGTCTATCGGATTTTCCATGTATAATATCATGTCATCTGCAAAGAGTGAAAGCGTGACTTCATCTTTGCCAATTTTGATGCCTTTGATTTCCTTTTGTTGTCTGACTGCTGATGCTAGAACTTCCAACACTGTGTTAAACAACAGCGGTGAGAGTGGGCATCCCTGTCGTGTCCCTGATCTCAGGGAGAAAGCTCTCAGTTTTTCCCCACTGAGTATGATATTAGCTGTGGGCTTTTCATAAATGGCTTTTATGATGTTTAAGTATGTTCCTTCTATCCCAACTTTCTCGAGGGTTTTTATTAAGAAAGGATGCTGAATTTTGTCAAATGCTTTTTCTGCATCGATTGACAGGATCACATGGTTCTTATCTTTTCTTTTATTAATGTGATGTATCACATTGATTGATTTGCGAATATTGAACCAGCCCTGCAGCCCAGGAATGAATCCCACTTGATCATGGTGTATAATTCTTTTTATATGCTGTTGAATTCAATTTGCTAGTATCTTATTGAGAATTTTTGCATCCATATTCATCAGGGATATTAGCCTGTAGTTCTCTTTTTTTTTACTGGGTCTCTGTCTGGTTTGGGAATCAAAGTAATGCTGGCTTCATAGAATGAGTCTGGAAGTTTTCCTTCCCTTTCTATTTCTTGGAATAGCTTGAGAAGGATAGGTATTATCTCTACTTTAAATGTCTGGTACAATTCCCCTGGGAAGCCATCTGGTCCTGGACTCTTATTTGTTGGGATAGCAATCTCTTTTATGTATGTTAATATCCTAAAGCCTCAAAAAGTAGAATCAATCTTTGCCGATTACAAATATCCTATAACCTTCAAAAAATTATACTTGTTAATTACCCACAACAAGTTAATAGTGCTTGAACAAGGTGATTTTTTTGTTCCTAAAATGTGTTTTGGTTATCTTTAATAAAATATTAACTCATAGCCAACAATATGTTTTTAGCACTCTAACACAGCAGAATATTAACTTGACATAATTGTACAGCTTTCCTAACTAGAAATGTTTTGTCCTTGGTTCAACATATGAACCATGGTACTTGCTCAGAAACTGATAATGCTGATGATGCTACCACACTAGCAATGAACAGAAAAGAACTGCCTCTTACCAAGCACTTACTATGTGCCAGGCATTGTGCCAGAAGCTTTATGTGTAAAGCTCATTTACTCCACAATGATCCTATGAGGCAGGCATTATTATTAAATCTATTTTATAGAACACATAACTGGCTCTCTGAGAAATTAACAAATTTAAGTCCAGACTGTCTTGATTCCAAAAAGCTATGCTCTTAATAACCAAGTTACTCATAATCAGGAATGTTATTCAAAGACAATTCTTTGACAATGAATATTCATTATGCAAACACCATATACACTTTCAATTGCTACAAATACAAAAATTAAAGATTTAATTGTGAACTTCACTTGTGCCTAGATTTCATTTTTGAGGAAAACATTAGAGAATACTTGCAAAGTCACCAATTGCTTCATTTAACAAACACTGAGTGCCAGGCGCTGTGCAAGATGTTCTTCATAATGAGCTCTTGAGGGAAGATGGTCTGATGTAGAAGAAAAACATTCATGGGGTTGGAAACTCAATACTGTGCTTGTAAGAATAATTAGGAGATCTTTAGGTAAGAGGAAGTCAGGGAAGGATTTTCTGATAATCAATTGTGATCTGACATTACATGTATGATACAGGCTTTTTGACCAAGAAGATTTTGTGCCTTTGAAGCATAAACACATAGAAATATGAAAGATTTTTATTTCCTAATTCTTAAAAAATCTGAAGCAAAAATAACCAAGGAATGATTCCACCTGTGATAGCAATTAGAAACTATCACCTTAGTTAGCATTAAGAGCAAATACTAGTAGTTCAGACACTCATGAAATTAAACAACTTTCTACCACTCTAATATTTAGTTTAAAAAAAAAAAAAGGATAGATGCCATTGTTTCCATTCAAGAAATAACATCAACTCATAATGAAGAACTAATATAATGTGCAATAAACTCATCTGTAAGGGGCTTTCGATGTGTGAAAAATACCACAGAGATTAAGAGTAGAAACCTGATGGCCTGCTGTTGACAAATCTAAAACAAGTATATAAAAAGCAGATTTAACCAAACAACCTACACACACACACACACACACACACACACACACACACACACACACACTTTTAACTCATAGTGGATTTAATAAGGCAAGTAATGTTTTCTATTACCTGACAATACTGGCTTTTGCTCACTTTGTCAATCAATACCTACAATCATGAGATTTTCATTAACTATATCTAAAAAGGAAAATGTCATACCTCTGAAACTATTCTTTTATACAAAAGAGACATTACATAATTCAATTTTGCAAGACTACACTATCAGCGTCCTTTCTCACTATTAAATGCCATCAAATTTAACAGTTTCCTGGTTTTGTTTTTTTAGGATGAACATAATTTCCTAATTACCGCTAAGGACATTCATATTATCCTTATCCCATTTGTCTATTATTATTTACTACTGTGACTTAAGACTCTTATTACTAAAATCTATTGTGGCATTCTACACTTACTCCAATTTTCAATTCTCTTACTTTTCTCACATTCATCATACAAAGAATCAGAAACCCAAGCACGCTACATAACAAAGTAAAACACTTTATCAAATAATTCCTTCTCGTTTATCTTGAAAAAGGGAGAGATCAAGGAAAAAAACAACTGAGATCTCAATTACTCTTCAAAGTATTTCTGATATATATGCTTTATTTAAAACCTAAAAAGTTTAGTATCTGTAAGACTAGAGCCCATTTAAAAAGTTCAGAAGACAGATACTGTGTTTCCTGTGTAGAACATATATATGTAAATATCAGAAAAGCAAGGAAGGGAAATGCAAGTAATTTTATGCGAACAGCCTAATACTCCAGAGTCCATCTGGGTAAAATAAGACAATTCAGTTTATGCTTCTGAACTGTGGGAATATTTTTCTGCTCAAGAAAACATGCTTTAGCTTCAAGTCCCAAAATTTTTAAAAGATCACAGTAAAGCACTTTTCATAAAACAATTTCAACAAAAATAACTATCCCAAAACAGTTCCCTCTCTTCACAGCTTATGAGAAACCACTCTTACCTTTTTTTTAAATGTTTATTTATTCATTTTGAGAGAGAGAGTGTGTGTGCAAGCAGGAGAGAGGGAGGGAGAGAGAATCCCAAGCAGGCTCCCTGCACAGAGCCCGATGTGGGTCTCAAACTCACAAAACATGACCTGAGCCGAAATCAAGAGTCAGATGCTTAACCAACTGAGCCACTCAAGGCTCAAACCCTCTCACTTTTTGAGGGAAGCAGATCTTTATTTCTAAAATATGAAAGATTAGAAAACTCTTCAAGTAGAGCCTATACTGATGCAAAGTCTTGGTCAGCCACAATATACAAATTGGTGATTTCTTGTAGATTTCCTATACTTACTATTTGTATAAAGAAAAGAATAAGGGGCGCTTGAGTGGCTCAGTTGATTAAGTGTCCGATTTCAGCTCAGATCATGATCTCATAGTTAATGAGTTCAAGCCCGATGTCAGGCTCTGTGCTGACAGCATGGAGACTGGAGCCTGCTTCCGATTCTGTGTCTCCCGCTCTCACTCTCCCTGCCCCTTCCCCCCACCTTTCTCTGTCTCTAAAAAATAAATTTAAAAATGTTAAAAAATAGGAGAAAAATAAAAACTTGATTACACTCAATGAAACTTCTACAAGATAAAAACATGTTACTAAATTATTCAAAAACACATGTACTAACTGGGTTATTTGACTTAAGTAAATTGCATCACATACCAATAAATGGATTTCATATCACCCTTAACACACCCACCAAGTAAAAACCCTGAAATTTTAAATCAAAGAATTGATTCTTTTTCAACTTGCTAGGGTTCATCATCCTACATATCTACACCAGGAAAAATGTATAGGTAATAAATAAGGTCTCTCAACCAGGAATTTAGCAACCCTTCCAAAAAAGCTATATAATACCTGGCACCTTTTTCCAATGTACTTGAAAACAGCATTAAAAATTCTGAGCACAAATCTAAGAGAATCTAACAAAATGGTAGGCTATAAAATCAATGTATGAAAATCAATAGCCAATAAGTATAAATGCAAAAAATAGAAGATTTAAAGGGAGAAAAGGCCTCATTTCCTTTTTTTATTTTCCTTCCAAGTTATATAAAAAAGGTATTACTTTTTATTTTGTACTGTTTGGGCCAAATTGAGTCACTGATGAAATACTGACATGCACAGAACTTTAACAGTCATGGAGATCTACATATATTCTACAAATTAGGAATTCTTTTATCTGCATATTCATTATTAATTATTTGGCAAAAGATGGAAGAATCTTTTCCCCCACATTCTACCTTGTCTTTGCAAATACTGAGGCACACTGCAAGCTCCTTGAGAGTAGTAACTATGCATTACACTTAATATCCAAACAGCTGGAAGGAAACTTAAAGGTCAACTACTCTGATTGTTCATATAATATACAACAACTACACAACATTCTTGACGTGCCGCAGAAAGGCCTCATTTCCACCAGCAACAAAACATTAAAATATTTATATATTTGCACTTGGCCAGAAATGTGCAAGCTTATGAAGAAACCTTTAGGGGGCGACTGGGTGGCTCAGTCGGTTGAGCACACTACTTTTTTTTTTTAATTTATTTTAATGTTTATTTATTTTTGAGAGTGAGAGAGAGTATGAGTGGGAGAGGGGCAGAGAGAGAGAGAGAGAGAGAGAGAGAGACAGACAGACAGAAGCTGAAACAGGCTCCAGGCTCTGAGCTGTCCGCACAGAGCCTGATGCGGGGTTCAAACTCTCAAACCGCGAGCTCATGACCTGAACCGAAGTCAGACGCTTAACTGACTGAGCCACCCAGGCGGCCCTGAGCACACTACTCTTGATCTCAACTCAGGTAGTGATCTCACTTGCGAGTTCAAGCCCCACACTGGGCTCTGCACTGACAGCATAGAGCCTGTTTGGGATTCTGTCTCTCCCTCTCTCTGCCCCTCCCCTGTTCTCTCTCTCTCAAAATAAATAAACTTAAAAAAAAACACAAAACCTTAAAAAGAAAGAACTGAATGAAGAAAAAGGAAGAATCATATTCTTGGAGACATGGAGTAAACATAACAAATGTGTCAACTCTTCAGGTAATTAATTTATAATTTCCACAAATCCCAAAAAAGGCCAACTTGTTTTTCCTCCAGAACAGGCTAACTTTAAAGATCTTAATGAAAAATAAGCAATAATTACCATGAAAACTCTGGCGGGGCGGGGGGGGGGGGGGGAGAGCAATGAGAAAACAGCTCTAACAGATATTAAAACTTACTATAAAGCCTCAAAAGTTGAAACAGTACAAGTGGCAAAAGAATACAGAGACCAAAAGAACAAAATAGAAAGTCCAGAAAGACCCATATAAAGAATTTCTATAAACAGAGAAGTCCTAGAAAAGTAGACAAAGTACCTGAGAAAAAGAAATACAAATAGCCCTTAAATATACAGATAAGATGCTTCACCTAACTCATGAAAACAAATGCAAACCAGAAACCACACTGAGACAGTGTTTCTTATCAGATTGGCAAAATCTGATGTAAGTCCAACCACTCTAGGGAACCAGATGCTCCAGGGACCCTTGTACACTGCTAATGGAAAATGTACAACCTTTATATGAAGAGAATACAAAAATATCTTTCAAAATTACAAATGTATTTACTCTTTTACCTAGCAAACATTTCTAGGACCCAATAAACAAGACACCACAAACTTAAAAAAACACATAAACAAGATTATTGACCATGAAAATGTAATAGCAAAAGATTGAACACATTCAAGTAACTGGCAACAGGTAATGGTTTGAATAAACTATGACATACACACACAACTGAATATTACCTTTTTTTAAAAAAAAAAAAAAAGGAAGATCTTTATGTACTGAGATCCAAGGTATAAAACTGAAAAAGAATACAAGGTGAAGAATAATAGCATGTTACCTTTTGAGTAAAAGGAGGAGGAAATAAAAATACATATTTGAACTATTTGCATAAATAAAATCTGGAGGAATAACCAGAAATTAGTAAAAATAATGACATGTAGGACACTTGGGTAGCTCAGTCAGTTAAGCATCTGACTTCAGCTCAGGTCATGATCTCACAGCTCATGAGTTCAAGCCCCACACCAGACTCTGTGCTGACAACTCAGAGCCTGGAACTTGCTTCGGATTCTGCCTCTCCTCTCTGCCCCTCACCCCACTCGCACTCTCTCTTTCAAAAATAAACAAACATTTAAAAAAAGGGTTTTTTTAAATAATGACATGTAATGGGCTGGGGAGAAGGAGTGGATGAGGATGGGCAGGCCCAAGACTCCTCAGGGTATACTTTTTAAAAACAGCATTTTGATTTTTGAACCATGTAAATAAATACATTCCCTATTCAAAAAATAAGTTAAATTTAAAACAATTAAATTTGAAATAAAAAGATGAAAAGAAATTGTTGACTTGGTTGATATTTGTTCAAAAAAATTTATTGGACCATGCTATAAGCCTCTCCCAAGTGATACTTAAAAGAATAATTAAAATTACAACATTGATCACTGTGTGAAACATCAACATCACAAATGTAATCATACTTGTCTATGTTCGTACCAAATTTCAAACAAATCTATTAAAACTAGAGAATGTATTACACTTTGAAAACATGTTGTACTGGGGCGCCTGAGTGGCGCAGTCGGTTAAGCGTCCGACTTCAGCCAGGTCACGATCTCGCGGTCCGGGAGTTCGAGCCCCGCGTCAGGCTCTGGGCTGATGGCTCAGAGCCTGGAGCCTGTTTCCAATTCTGTGTCTCCCTCTCTCTCTGCCCCTCCCCCGTTCATGCTCTGTCTCTCTCTGTCCCAAAAATAAACGTTGAAAAAAAATTAAAAAAAAAAAAGAAAACATGTTGTACTGGGTAGCAAAAAAGCGTGCAATTCACATTGTTCAAATTTATAGTTGCACTTTATATGTCAATAGAAGTCAGCAGGACTTGGCAACAGGCAGTAAATACTTCTAGCAATGTAAAGGTTTTAGTAACAGCCAGTTCAGCGCAGGTCAGGCTGGGATTATGCTAAAACTGGTAAACAGCAGCCTTAGATCCAGTCAAGAAATGAAAGCCTAAAAGGAAAGGCCACTTCAGTACCTGTCACACTCTCTTCTAGTAGACCAAAAAAGGACACAAGAACCATCTTGCTTCCCTCTTTGGGTGACGGAAAGTTTTGCTAGGACCATAAGGAGAAAATAAAGTCTACATTTAGCACCTCACTAACATAAGTGAAAGTGACTAATTTAAAAACTATTTTAGGAACTTCACTAGTTAAATGAATGCTAAGACAAAAGGGCTATATTCTAGTAAAGGCTGCCCAAGCTGCCTAGGAGCAGGGTCAGATATGCCTGACCGTGCCTTCTGGAGAATCACAGTCTACGTCGTAGCCACATCACTCAGAGAAATCTGAATACTTATGTAGAAACTGTGCCAAAAAGTTAAGGGCTCCTGTTACAAGCATACGTTTTAGTGTTTATTACAACAGACTGCTCTCTAAGTAGGCTCTTTGTTCTCATATCTGAGATCTAGCTGGGTAAATAATATTTATATGGGGCAAGGTTTAATCTGATTTTTTTAAAAAAGGTATTTTATATTTCTGGGAACGTTTAAAGGCATGCTCACAAAAAGAAAAACAAGCAGGTGAATTTAAAAACAAGAACCCAATCCTGTGGCAAAATAAGCACTTTAGCCAGTCTTCTCTAAGTTCAAGATCCACATAACCAACGAGATAATTCCACTTGTCCCCCAACATACCTCAAATTCAACCTTCTTTCCCCCAAACCCTGCTATTCCTCAGGTGTAATGCCACCACACAACACCATCCAAGCCCAAATCCTATAACTGAATGCTTTAAACCTTCCCTGCCACTCCCCACCTCTCCATTCACAGTAGTATAAATTCTGTGAACATCCTTTATTTCCGTTTCCACCCCTAGTGCCCTGGAGTTCTGGCCACTATCCTCTCTTCTCTGCAATGCTGACAACAGTCTCCAGCCTAGACCCTGTCTTGACTTTACAATCCCTGCATCTAAGCTTTCAGTTTTATTGACATATACTGCTCATAATATTCCCTTATGAATATTTAAATATTTGCTATATTGGTAGGTATGCCCTCTCTTTATTCCTAATAATAAATAAAAACTACACCTCTTTTCTTATGTGATCTTGTTAGAAACTTATCTTTCTTATATACATATATATATACATATACATATATATATATTTTTTTTAATATACAGCTTTAGGTTTCTTTGATCAACTTTTAAATTTTTTTTTTCAACATTTATTTATTTTTGCGACAGAGAGAGACAGAGCATGAACGGGGGAGGGGCAGAGAGAGAGGGAGACACAGAATCGGAAACAGGCTCCAGGCTCTGAGCCGTCAGCCCAGAGCCTGACGCGGGGCTCGAACTCCCGGACCGCGAGATCGTGACCTGGCTGAAGTCGAACGCTTAACCGACTGCGCCACCCAGGCGCCCCTTTGATCAACTTTTAAAAAACTCTTTCTTCCGGGGGCGGCTGGGTGGCTCAGTCGGTTGAGCATGTGACTTCGGCTCAGAGCATGATCTCACAGTTCATGAATTCAAGCCCTGCACGGTGCTCCATGCAGACATTTCAGAGCCTGAAGCCTGCTTCAGATTCTTGTCTCCCTTTCTCTCTGCCCCTCCCCTGCTCATGCTCGCTCGCGCTCTCTCTCTCTCTCGCTCTCTCTCTCTCTCTCAAAAATAAGCATTTTTTTAAAAAACTTAAAAAATTTTTTCCTTCCTATTTAATTCCTGCCCTCCTTTTTATTTCCATTTTTTCTAGTGCCTAGGAGTTTGCTCTGTCCTTTTTCTGATTCTTTGGGGTGAATGCTTAATCTTTTAATTTTTTGATTCTTTCTTGTTTTTTAAGAAACACAATTATATACATCAGACTGTAATAATACAGTCCTGGATAATTTTCATGGTTTATAAACTATACATCAACAATGCTGGAAAAACTATTTAAAAGTGTATTTGGGGAAAACCATAGTGACCATGAGTTTGGCAAATTATTTCTTAATACAACAAAAATAGCACGAATGAGAGTCATGAATGAATAAACAAACTATGTTATACCCCTACAATGGAACAATACTCAACAATAAAAAATAATGAACTACTGATACATGCAACAAGGATGAATCTCACAATAATTTAATAAAAGAAGCCAGACAAAAGAGTACCTACTGTATGATTCCATGTATATAAAATTCTAGAAAATGCAAACTAATCTAAACGGACAGAAAGCAAACCAGTGGTTGTCTGGGGACTAGTTAAGGACAAAAAAGGCAATTATATGCAGGGCACAAAGAAGCTTTTGAGGATTATGCATATTTATTATTTTGATAAAGGTGATGGCTTCACAGGTATATACATATGTAAAAATTTTAATCATACAATTTAAATATGTACAGTTTACTGTACATCAATTACACCTCCAAAAAGCATTTTTAACATTTTTTTAATGTTTATTTATTTTTGAAAGAGAGACAGAGCGTGAGCGGGGGAGAGGGGAGAGGGGGAGAGAGAGAGAGAGAGAGAGAGAGAGAGACAGACAGACAGACAGACAGAAGTGGAAGCAGGCTCCAGGCTCTGAGCTGTCAGCACAGAGCCAGACATGGGGCTCGAACTCATGAACTGCGATATCACAACCTGAGTCGAAGTCGAAGGCTTAATCAACTAAGCCACCCAGGTGCCCCATCCATAAAGCATTTTTTAAAAAGAAAAAGAAAACTTCAAGGTCATTTTTTCCCCACACTGTAACTTTTCTTGGCATTCTCTGGCAGAATCTGTATTCGTACCACATCACAGAACTTAAAATATACTTCTAAAATAAAATCACACTGTTATTATGCTTATTTGTATGTCTGTCTTCCCTGTTAAGACTGTGAGCTCCCAGAATGTCTTGTTCATATTTTTATGCCCAAGACATAGTAGAGTAGTGCTTATGCATAGTAAGTGCTCCCTCCATACATGAACAATTTATTGAATTTCTGTTTAATCTTTAAAAACCAATGCAGAGTCTTAGGTAAATGAATTTGGTCTGAAAATAGGTGCTGGATGTAAATATGAAAAGGAGTCAAAGATGCGTAACACTGCTAAGACTCAATAAAGATCCGCTTGAAACTGGATTCAGTGTTTCAGTATGAACACTTAGCCAGTATAAACACTTTTCTGAACTTATCCAGAAAAATTTAGTGTGAAGAGCAGAAATCAGAAGAAAAAGCAGATATTGAGATAAACTCAAGAGATAAAAACTAAAGACGACAGTAATTTAACACTATGGACACAGACTAATTATCCAGAGTCTAAATGCAATTGGTAGTTATGTTAGAGTCTACATAAATGCCAATTTACCTACTACTATAACAAATGTAAAGACAAGCCTCTAATTCACAGGCACTAAGATACAGACAGTGTGGTTCAGGGAAAGAATAGCATTAAGAGGGTCAATAGTGTGTAAGCAGATAGTTTCCAGTGCTAATTCCAACAATGCACTAAAAATGGCAGAAAAACACTTCTACTGATAAAAGTACTTTGAAAATCTTCTCTCGGTGCGCCTGAGACACAAAATGCTGCATAGGTTTATGTCTAACATTCTTTAGGTTTTTCTGATTCTCTCCAGCTAGAGAAGTAACTCTGGCTAATCTCTCTTTGGTTCCAATTACATGTCAGTCTGGATGGGAGAACAGTAATTTAGAAGAGTGGAAGAGGGCCTAGGAATCTGTCTTTTAACAAGAAGGCTGATTTCTAGTTCAGGAACAGGGCACTGCATTACTTAAGTAGAAGAGGCAGAAGAATCCTAGACGGATTGGCAGGATCTACCACAAATAGCCAGAATCAAGAATTCTGAGTTCCCTATATGCATGCAACAGCTTGGACCCATTTTAATAACTTGGAGTAATATAACCACAACAAGGCAATTGGTAATACTGAAAAAAATTAGAATTTTTTTAAAGCTTTATATCTAAATTAAATACATTAAATTTTGGTTCTGTGTCCATACATTACAATAACAAATTCTATTAACATTATAGTCATTAAACTATAACAGTCAAGAATCTTATTACATGATTTGGGAACAAACACACAAGTATATGAAGAAAAACAGAATTTGCCTTCAAGAGACAAACATTAATTTAATTATAATGAAAATGGTATTTAAAGGATTATTTTCTAAAAGGTCTCTGGTTGAAGATCATAATCAGTACTGTTAATAATACAAAATATAAAAAGTTTTCTAACTTCGGAAAAGCTTTCTAGCTTCTCAAAAGTGAAACTTTCTTACTGTAGCAATTAAACCAAAACATAGGAAACAGCCATTTGAAATACATAAAGGCTATGTGGTATAATGATGTTAAAGGAACATATATATCGTAGCTATTGATACTAATAGTCTAGCACTGTTTTTCTATTTATTCATTCAAATGAAATATATCCATAGCATATAATCTACACAGGCATTAAGTAAACATTTTAGAAATAATTAAATGTATTTAAAAGAACAAAAAACTTGATGTCATTATACTGTTTCACTTAAAGTTGTAAATAAATGGACAGAACCCAATACAATGTCCTCTTAAATACAAGACAATAATTAAACAGTAATTTTTTAAAGCAAGATATACTCTATAATTTTATGCCTTAAATTGAGAGTGGATTTCCTGAAAGTACTAGAAAATGGACATCTACATGCAACAAGCAAGTCTTCTTGACCTCTATGTTTAGTTAAAGCTGTTATTTAGGATCTAATTTAAAAGCAGAGTACAAAGAAACAGCCAGTTGACTCCCTTACTTCTGGCATAAATGCAGATGTTTTGCCTACATTTTTCCTACTTAAAAATCATACCACAAAGTTGTAGTGCATAATCCAAACTGAATATACCAAATTGCATTCCCTCTCTAGACAGTGACTGCAGTTCCCTATGTGAAAACAAGGAGAATGGTGCATGATTTCAGTGTCTTGTTTGGTTATTAAATACTTACTAGTAGTCAATTACATGCCAGGTATGGTACGAGGTATATGAACACAATGCTATTGTTAGCTTATGCTTTATGTCTTTGCTATATGGTAAAACTACAATGTTAGAATTCTGCAAGTCCATTCCCCTGAAAGGCCAGGTGAAACTTGTGAGAAAGTAGAACTAGTGAATTTTGATGTAGCAAGAGCTTCATCATTCATCCAGTTTGGGGTACGCCAAGTACCTCAGTTCTATATATGAGCACAGAAGTCTTCCAGAGTTGAAAAAAACAATTCTAAGGGTAAGAACAACTGGGATCATTAGCACTGAAAAAATGTGAGGTCTGCAGAAAGGGAAATGTGGTGCCTTCAGATTCCAAAGATACCTGCTGCTACAGTTACATGGTGGCTAATAGGAATAGATTGAAATTCTTGACAAGTAGTGCCTTATGGCACTCTAGAGAGTTCTCAAAGGACTATCACTATATTTAAGTTTAATTTTAATTTTCCTGACATAATTTTACATGGAAAGGAACTGAGTGAAGGTAAACCAGGCTTTTGGCAGTAGGCTAGCCTTGCATTTCCCAAAGTGTGTTCTGTGGAACTGGGATATTATAGTCATTAGGTAAAAGAACAAATAAATAAATACATTTGTTTAGGTTCATGATCAACTAATTTAGAAAAATAACTGATCAAGGTTAAAAAGTGTATCTACTGCAGGACTTCTGAGACTCTTCACTATACTAATATATAATGTGAATCTCAAGTGGAGGAAAGGAACAGTACCATTTCCCAAACTCATTTGATCACAGAATCCTTTAATCTTTTAATTAAGGATCATTTTAAGCATCTAATGTTCCAGAAAACAAACTCTGGAAAATTGTACTCATGTACCAAATAAAATAAGAAGAATCAAGTCAGAGAACATACTTCCAGAGGCAAAATCCACTGGTAGCCAGAAGGTCAGAGACCTGGAAAAAAGACCACAAAATAGCTCTTGAGAAAACCAAAATGTCCACCATGCCTAGCTGCAAAGTCAATGCCATCTTTTCTTGGATATATACACTGAACAACTAAATGCAGCAATTAATGTTCCTCCAAAATATATACTGAGCTCCTACTGCATTGCAGGCACTATGCTAGATGCTGGAGTTATAACAGTGAATGGTACAGACAAGTCCATGATCCCACAGAGCTTACATTCCAGTTGGTGGACACAAAAGCAAGAAAATATCAGACTGACTAGTGCTATACAGGAGTGAAAACAAACAAAAATCTGGATGATATGGTAGAGAGAATACGATTGAGATGGGCTGACATCAAATAAAAATAAATGAACGAATATAAGCTCAAACTTAGGTAATAAAGAACAGGAACAAATAGGGGCACCTGACTGGCTTAGTTGGTAGAGCACGCAACTCTTGATCTCAGGGTCAAAGTTCAAGCCCCACGTTGGGTGGAGAGCTTGGGGTGGGGGGGAACAAGAACAAATACATTAACAGTTACTAAGTACTTAGTATGTACAGGGTACTGTACAAAGATTTAAATGCTTTATTATTTAAACCTCACAATAACCTTCTAAAGTAAGTACTATTAACATTTCCCCCTTACAAATGAAACTGAGGTAGACAGAAGTTAAATTAGGTGCTCAAGGTCACAAACCAGCAGAGCTTAAACTCAAATGTGGCAATCTAGGTCAAGACGATAAATTCCTATTTGGCCATCTGACCAAGTCCTATCTACTTGGCAGATACCAAAATGCCATTTCAATAATTTTAAAGATTTTTTTCCACCTTCTCATTGTCTATTACATATAAGTAATTTCTGTCTACCTCCCTGAAGTCACCAGCAAAGAGACCCAACAAACGATTGATTATATGTGGTTTTTTTCCCCTTAGAAGTAGAAACTGCATCTCGACATACAGTTTTACCTAGGCTATAAAGAAAGTCATCAAAGACCACACAGTGGCAGTAAAAAGCGCATACAGCAGCAGGCTAAATTCCTTGGACAACACGAAGAAAACAACAGGAGTTACCAAGTTCAACAGAAATTAAAGAGGACTTAGCAAGAGATGAGAAAACTATAGCCCTGAGTGCTTAAGTAACTGAACCATAGTCAATTACCTAAGTAACAAGGGAGCCAGAAACAGGAGCAGAACCAACCTTTGATGTCCACCATTATTCTCACATCCTGAAGATGGGGACCAAATGAATACAGAGGATGGACTGGACTGGGTACAGAATCAGTGATATGATTGTATTATACTGTTACTTGTGAGAATAGCAACACAATCACAACATATGTGAAGCCAAATGTTATGTAAGTGGTAATTCATTTAAAAATAATGGTAATTCATTCACCCGAAATTAAGGCCCAAATTCACAGAGAATCATAACTACCATCACCAACAATTTTTGGAAGAACTAAGAAGTTCAAGAGGCTATACGCAATCCCATAAGCCAAGTACAATGGCCCCTGATTGGTTATGTTCACAACCACATTTTCTTTTCTGTCAAATGACAGTCTGCACTTGTGAAGTCCAAACCCCTCCTAGGAAGTGTGGTGCTTTTTAAAAGTTATGGTTCTCAAACAGTTCCAAATGTGTGGCTGTCATTTAAGAATCATGTGGCCCAACTGAACAAGCATCAGAATTAATGATTAACGTTAGATTTTCTACACTAACTGATCTGATTTGCTTAAGCAACAGGAGAAATTTAACATGCTCCACACTAAAGAAATGGGACTTCTCAGCACACATAAAAAAGACCTTTTCCCATTGCACTTATTGGTAGACGAGTAATAATACAATCCAGTCAATTATGACTCCATTGAAACAGGTTTATAGGACTAAATGCCCTTAAAACTGAGTGGGAGAAAAAGAGACAGAAGGAGAAGGGAAAACAGAATTACGGTGAAAACAAGGCAATTGTGTGCATTATTTCCATGAGAACTAAACCACATTCCGAGAGCTTCTAATGGTTTTAATGTCTCTCCACTCTTTACAAGGTAATAATGTTAGGCAGTAACAGTCACCTTTGGTTTCCATTAACAGCAGTTAATATAAAAACAGAACTATAAGTCAACATTTGGAAGAATAAATTCCATCTATCACTATCTTGTCTCTGAGTTTAAGACTCACATATAAATCAGACTGGTTATACAACTTATTGAATTGTACTTTAAATGGGTGCATTGTATGTGAATTATATCTCAAAGCTGTTAAAATTTAAGTCAGATGTTGAGGAGTAGGGGACAGCAGTGTTTGAAAGCAATGCTCCAGAATAACTAAGCTTTTCTATATAAACTGACCAATGAAACCAAATGCTAAACAGGCTCTGCTGAAACAGAATAGATGTTTCTGGCATGTTAATAAAGAAATCCCTTCAACTGATTTCGTTCTTGATTAGCAGCCAGCTGAACGCCTTTGCTAACTGCAATTCTGACCCACTCCTCTCCCCTCTGTGCAAGAGACATATGTGAAGAGGGTGAGAACCACATGCTTCTACCAGAAGGAAAAAATAATCTTTTGGCAATTGTGGTGGGGTGGTTTAGAGGGGGGAAAAGCTGTTAATTCCAGAACATTTTTAAAAGCATCAGCTACTTTCTTCACAAGTACAATCTCCCCAGCTGACCAGAAGAAAACAAACTTATCTCCTAAGATCCTTTTCGCCATGGTTGCTTTTTAAGGAAATTTACTCTTTTCTAACATCTGTCCCCTGCCGTGTACAGGGGGACACCTTGGGGATTTTTCTGGTATCACTAAATCACTTCTGACCCTCCTACCTTGGCAAAAGATAATACTTCTTTAAAAACGAGAAGCCAACGTGACAGATGTATAGCTCCATGTTCACACACCTACTCTTGGCAGTGTAGCCAAATGTATGGACTTCACCGGCACACTGCCTGGGTTCAACTGTTGCTCTGCCATTTATAAGCTGGAAACTCTTGGACTACAGCTCTTTGTGCCCCTCTATTCTTATATGTAAAAAGGGACAATTATAGTTCCTACATTATATACCAATGGAGTAAGACTGAATTTGGTTATTACATATAAAAGTTCATAAAACAACAGTTAGCACATGGTGTATTATTATTATTTCAAACAGTAAACAAGCAACTTAAAAAAAATGTATGAGAACAGTCTGGTTTGAAAACTTACAGAGTTGTGACAATTCCTAAAAAAATATACAGATATACTGACACTGAACAAATACATGAATGGACAGTGGATGGTGGGAGCCAGGTATCTCACTACTGGAGAAGAAGGCTACAGATCAGCAGTAGGGCAAGACTAGAATGAACCATGGGGTAGTGGATTAGATTTTGAGACAGCAGTATGAACGCATGTTCAGCCTAAAATAGATACGGTTAGATACAGAAATAATTATATATATATGTATGTATGTATGGGTTACTTGTATTTAAATATATATTTGGTCCAGTAACACAGTAATTTAGTTAGTAGTGATTTCCTTGCTCTATCCACTAAAGAGGGCCTAGAAGTAATAACATAGCAGTAACAATAAATATACCCAGGGCCTATATCTTGCTTTCTTATACTATTTCCAAAAAAAAGGAACCAGGGATCCTTAGAGAAATGGAATATACATGAGGAGCCTGAAACATCTTATATTACCAGAAAGTAAACAAGTATCAAAAACAGAACAATAGATACTGTCAAAGGGGCACAAGAAGCAACCTGAAAGAGCTCGCAATGGCTAAACTGAAACAATCTGAACAATCTGACTACTGGATTATAACCCAAAGTATAAAATAAATCTATCAGATATAAAATAACTGAAGGGCAAAAACACAGACCTCCATACAGAGGAATTCCAGTTAATTTATATAGCTACTCCCTCCCTCAAAAAGATGAGGGGCACCTGGGTGGCTCAGTCAGTTAAGCATCCAACTTCGGCTCATGATCTCATGGTTCATGAGTTTGAGCCCCACATCGAGCTCTGTGTTGACAGCTCAGAGCCTGGAGCGTGCTTTGGATTCTGTGTCTCCATCTCTCTCTGCCCGGTTCACTCTGTCCCTCCTCCACTCTCACTCTTGCTCTTGCTCTCTCAAAAATAAAACATTGGAAAAAAAAAAAAAGATGCAACTTAACCCTGTAAGTGTGAGGCTGAGTTTGGTGATTTCAGAGAGCACAACATGAAAAGGTAGGAAAAAATAACTTTATAATGCAGAAACCTAGAAAACATTACCACCACCAGGTGATAAAGGTTAACATCACTAGTGATAAGTCATGTTAATAGCATGGATATTTTATCCTCTCTAAAATTCATAATCCAGTCTAACCATGAGAAAAACACCAGACAAATCTAAACTGAGAAACACACTGCAAAATACCTGATCAGCACTCCCCAAAACTGTTAAGGTCATCAAAACAAAAAAGAATCTGAAACTGTCAGAGACCAGAAAATTCTGCTTAAAGAGACATGATGAGTTAATGTAATGTGCTATCCTGCAGGGATCCTGGGACAGAAAAGGAACATTAGGGACTAGTCAAATCCAAATGAACTGTGAAGTTTGGTTAATAGTGATGTACCAGTGTTGGTTCCTTAGTTGTGACAAATATACCATGGTGAAATAAGACATTAACAAAAGGGGAAAAACTGGGGAAGGGGTACACAGAAAGTCTCTAGGGGACACAAAAACTCTCTATCACTATCTTTGTGTTTTTTTTATAAACCTAAAATTATTCTAAAATAAAAGTTTGTTTTTTAAAATCTTAACTAAAGAATTAATTCAATTTTTTTTTAATGTTACAAGTTTAAAAAGGTGAGTTTAAATCTTGGCTGATAAACAAAAAAGTATTTGTCTCCCAAAAGAGCTGATCATATCTGGCAAATAGTTTCTAACAATGTTGCTAAAAAAATTAGATCCCATAAGGTTAGTTTCTAGACTTTTCTGGACCACCAAGATAAGTTAAGTCATATTTTTAAAATATTTTGTCTTAAACTCTTATAAAACATAGCCTAATTAAATTTCACACTTTTTATATGATCACTTCCTATGAAAGTTGTTACAGAAATATTCTTTAAATTTTAATTCAAATATTGCATTATAACATGATAGAAACAGCTAAAGACATCTCAGCACAAACAATTTAAACCTACAGTAAAAATAGCAACTTTGCCCAGTAATTAACGGAAACCTTCAATTTTGGTTTCTGGGGAAAAAAAAGTTTGTCAAACCTCACATAACCACAGTTTACTGAAGGAAAAAAAAATCTCAACATTCCAAATCAAAACATCTTACTCCAGTGTGTTAGCAAATCAACTTGCTCCAGTTGTGCTGGCAAATCAACGTCACAGCACTAACCAGAAACAGGAGACCCCCCCCCCCCCAATAAATGTCAACACAATGACTGAAATAAAAATGACAATGACTGACATTACTGTTCAAACTGAATGACATTCAAAAAAACAACCTAACTGTGTC
The DNA here is from genome assembly GCF_014898765.1 of Herpailurus yagouaroundi. Classification (NCBI taxonomy): domain Eukaryota; kingdom Metazoa; phylum Chordata; class Mammalia; order Carnivora; family Felidae; genus Herpailurus; species Herpailurus yagouaroundi. The sequence goes on from NW_024412419.1 coordinate 32,674,777, forward strand.
TGTTGGTCTGTTTCTGCAAAAGGCTTTATAGTCTCTACTTGATGCTCTTTGAAGGTTTGGGGTTGAGTTTTTATTGAAGGGAGAAAGGGTAGTAGAGCATGGGGTGAGCAAGGAACAGAAAGAAAAAGATGAACAAGTTTTAATAATGATACTGTCCATCTGGTTTATCTCTCAGTACCTTCAATGCCTTCTCATTTCCGTCAACTTTGTCACCTACTAAGAAGGACATGGAGAGAGAAGAGTACATGGGGACAGTGAGAGATAAGTTATCTATTCCTGAGGCACTGGAAGGATAATAGAAATCCAAAAATGGATTTTAAGGATGAACAACGTGTGGAAAGAATATTCTGATAACAAAAATAGTAGGTGATCTTTATCTCTATTTACTGCATTATTCTCACCTGTTTCAACTAAAAGAATATTCAGTAACTTACAATAGCAAACCTTTTCCTAAAGACTATAGCTTCCACAAACGTGTACTTACAGGTCTTTTATGTCATATATTTCATTCATTCACTTAAATGTTATGCCTCAAAGCAAAGCTTGAAACCATGAATCTTGAATTCCTTGGATATTAAAAGTGAAGAGGAAGTTAGATGAGAGCTTTTCTTCCTTTGAAAACTAAGCACAAAAGATGTCCCTTATCTAGCCTCTGATTATTGAAGAATTCTTGTTCTCAGGTGTGCTCTTTCCTTAACTGTACCTCCCTAGGGTCCCTTTAAATCTGCTAGTCTACCACTTCAGGGGGAGAGGGGAGGGGAATGGGACAACACCTGTCTAGTTAAATATATTATCTCAATTTGCCCAAAACCTAATTGCACATCTCTCTTCACTCAACTTCTCTAGGCCATCTATGTCCAAAACCTCCCCTATTGTTAATCTGAGTCACATCATTACCATTCACTCTTGGATTGGAACAAGATATTCTAGATAATCTGAAATATCAGATTGAGGATTCATGTCCACCCTACATCACACCCACCAATCCTCCATGGGACTAAGTGGTCCCTGCAATCAAGTAGCTCATTATCTATACTTTGTCTCAAACATCTTCAGTGGTTCCCTTATTTCTATCATATTTCATTTGTGAGACAGTTTCTCAAGACATATTTTGGTCTCAACTACTCTCTATAGCAGAACATAGTAACTGACTACAAAGCATAGGTTCTGGAGTAAAGACTGCCTGAATTCAAATCCTTGTTTTACCACGTACTGGATGTATGACTCTGGGTCTGTTCTTGACCTTTCTTTTTGTGCCTCAGTCTCCACATCTATAAAAAGGAAATAACAACAATGCCTACCTCATAATGCCATGAGGATTAAAATGAGAATACTTGTACAGTGCTTACATAAAACCACAACTGGTACATAGCAAGTACTTCATGAATGCTATTTGCTATTATAATTATTGTCATTAATATCCAATACTTCCTAGTATTCTCCAATACAGATTGAGGCATGTTTGACCAGTTTCCTAAATGACCCCTTCTTGCTTATTCCTCCCCCATCAGGTTTTTATTCTGCAATATCCATCTCCACTATAATACCATTCCACCTCATCCACCTAAATCTAAACCATACTTCATGGCCCACCTTTCACTCTATCTCTTCCAAAAAGTCTTTCCTATTTGGCAGTAGACTGAAGGATTGTCTCATTTGTCAGTTTTTACCAAGAATCACATAATCCAATACATAACCACAAAATAATACATACCACTTAATGCTGTAATTAAATGACCTGGTCCTATCCCTATATCTAGTCTGCCACCTCTCTGAGAAGAGGGATCACATCCTCCACATCTGCCAAAGCCCAGCACAGATGCTCAACAAACACTCCTGATGAACACACTAAAAGGCTAAGAATAATATGGTACCAGAAGTAAGCTAATGGAATGAAACTTCTCAACAACAAACTACAGAAGATGTCACCATCCCCTCTTACCTTCTGAATCACTTGCAATTAGATTCTTTGCATTCCAACCACTCAAGAAAATGACTCTATGGACATCAAGTATATCCTCCTAACTAGATTCACTGGTCTACCAGTACTTACCTCCCCTAGTTCTCTGCTATATATGACTCCAGATTACCACTTTTTAATAATCTCAAACTACCTGTGTTTGAATACTGACAGTTAGAGGGAAGACCATGTAAAGACACTAGGAGAAGACAGCCATTTATAAGCCAAGGAAACAGTCCTCTTAAGAAACTAATCCTGCCAACACCTTAATCTCAGACTGCTAGCCTCCAGAACTATGAGAAAATAAATTTCTGCCAGTTAGGCTACCCAGTCAGTGCTACTTTGTTAGAAAGCTCTAAAACAAGAATCCAGAAACAAACTCATACAAATATAGTCAGGTGATCTTTGACTAAGGAGCAAAGGCAATTCAATGGAAAAAGGATGGTCTTTTCAACTAATGGTAATGAATCAAGTGGACAGCCACATGCAAAAAAAAAGACAGAAAAAGAATCTAGACACAGAGCTTAACACTTCTCCCAAATTTAACTCAAGTGGATCAAGACCTATACATAAAATGCAAAACTATAAAAGTTCTAGAAGATAACTGAAAATCTAAGTGACCTTGGTTTGGATTTGGAAATGAGATTTTTGATACAACACCAAAGGCATGATCAGCCAAAAAAAAAATTTTTTTTATAGGCTGGATTTTGCTACAATAAAAACTTCTGCTCTGCTCAAGACACTGTAAAGAAAATGAAAAGACAAGCCACAGACTGGGACAAAATATTGGCAAAACACATAGCTCATAAAGGACCTGTATCCAAAATACACAAAGAACTCTTAAAACTCAACAATAAGACAACCAATCCAATTTTTAAAAGGACAAAAGATCCGAACAGACATCTCATCAAATAAGGTATACAGATTGAAAATAAGCATATGAAAAGATGCTCAACATCAAAGGTCACTAGTGAACTGAAAATTAAAACAATGAGGGGCGCCTGCATGGCGCAGTCAGTTAAGTGTCTGACTTCGGCTCAGGTCATGATTTCGCGGTCCGTGAGTCTGAGCCCCATGTCAGGCTCTGTGCTGACTGCTCAGAGCCTGGAGCCTGCTTCAGATTCTGTGTTTCTCTCTCTCTCTCTCTCTCTCTCTCTCTCTCTCTCTCTCTCTCTCTC
>NW_024412419.1:32677924-32719962 GCF_014898765.1 Herpailurus yagouaroundi
CTCTCTCTCTCTCTCTCTCTCTCTCTCTCTCTCTCTCTCTCTCTCTCCCCTTCCCCTGCTTGTACTCTGTCTCTCTCTCTCTCTCAAAAATAAATAAAAACATTTTTTAAAAATAAAATAAAATAAAAAATAAAACAACAATGATACTACTACACACCTATTAGAATAGCCAAAATCCAAAATGCTTACAACATCAAATGCTAGCAACGATGTAGAACAACAGGATCATGATTTGCTGCTTCTGGGAATGCAAAATGGTGCAGACACTCTGGACGATAGTTTCTTACAAAGCTAAACAGTCTTACCACACAACCCAGCAATTGCACACCTTGGTATTTGCCCAAATGAGGTGAAAACTTATGTCCACACAAAAACCTGCACATGTGTTTATAGCAGCTTTATTCATATCTGCCAAAACTTTAAAGGAACCAAGATGTCAATCAATAGGTGAAAGGATATATAAACTGTGGTACGATCATACATTGGGATGTTATTCAGTGATAAAAAAAACAAATGAGATATATCAAGCCACAAAAAGACCCGAAGGAAACAATGCATATTGCTAAGTGAAAGAAGGCAGTGTGAAAAATCAACATATCTATGATTCCAATTATATGACACTCTGGAAAAGGCAAAACTATGGAGACAGTAAAAAGATCAGTGGTTGCCAGAGGTAGGAGAGGGGGTTAGGGAGAACAGAGAAGCACACTCAGATTATTTTCTGAGCAGTGAAAATACTCTGTATGATACCTTGATGGATACATATCTAACACATTTGTCCTAATACATTTGTCCAAACCCACAGAATGTACAACACCAAGAGTGAGCCCTAATGTAAACTTAACTGAAGTTCATTAATGTAATGGCCTTTAGTTAATAATAATGGATCAGGGGCTCCTGGGTGGTTCAGTTGGCTAAGCATACGACTTCAGCTCAGGTCATGATCTCGCAGCTTGTGAGAAGTCAGGTCACGATCTCACAGCTTTTGAGTTCAAGCCCCACATCTGGCTCTCTGCTGGCAGGATGGAGCTGGCTTCAGTTCCTGTCTCCCTCTCTCTCTTTGCCCCTCCCCAGCTCATGCTCAAACAAAAAAAAAAGCAGCAAAAAAAATAATAATGGATCAATACTGTTTTGTTAATTTTAACAAATGTATCACACTAATACAAGACATTAATAGGGGTGTATAGGAACTCTGTACTCTTTGCTCAATTTTTCTGTAAACCTAAAACTAATGGGGTCCACAAAAAATACAAGTAAAATCCTGGGTACCATAAATGAAGGGAAATAGAAAACCAGAGTTGAGGCTTCCAACAACAGTGGGATAAGGATAAAAAATAGAAGGGATGCAGAAGGGGAGAAATTGGCCTCTACAAACTAGATGTTTGGGTTTTTAAATTATTTGAGGGCAGGGGGGCCTGGGTGGCTCAGTCATTTAAGTGTCCGACTATGGCTCGGGTCCTGATCTAGGAGTTTGTTGAGTTCGAGTTCCGAGTCAGGCTCTGCACTGACAGGACAGCACAGAGCCTGCTTCGAATTCTGTTTCCCTCTCTCTCTGACCCTCCCCTGTCTGTGCTCTCTCAAAAATAAATAAAAATTTTTAAATAAATAAAATAACTTGAGGACAGGTGAACAGATCTTGGGATTAACTCAAAACAATACACTGGGACAGAGACCTCTGGATAAAACTAGGACCTGGCAAGGACTGCAACCTCAGTAAAGTGAAAAGAAAAACAAAACAAAACAAAACAAAACAAAACAAAACAAAACAAAACAAAACAAAACAAAACAAAACAAACAAAAAACAAAAAAAAAAAGGAATGCACAAGCACAGGAGGAGGATAACAACAGCCTGTCTCTGCTTGGGCTTTGAACAGGGAGAAAGAAAAAAGTCCCTTAAGAATTCAAAACCAAGAGCCCAGCTGCTCATTTGGGTTTGGGGTTCAAATTTGCATTATCCATAAGGTGTGAGGAATTTCAAACAAGGAAATTAACATAAATATCAGTCCCAGACCAAAGAGACTCCTGAGGTTCCTGGAAGAAGCAAAAGCAAAACTGTTTTGGAAAGACACCCCCACAATTTGAGCCACAAAAATATTCTTACAGAAAAAACTTGATGAATTCAGAATTAAAATAAAAATCTACCATGAGTGAGTCAGCAAATACAACAACAAACAGCAAGACTACAACTTCTCAAAATTTGAAAAGACAGAATGGTAACTTGAAAGAGAATGTTAAATATGTAAAAATAATCAGTTAGAAAAAGGAATCAAAAATCTAAGAACAAGAAACTATGTACAAAGAATACACAGACTTGAAAAGTAATAAAACAGAGCTTCTAGAAATATAACTATTATAATTTAAAAAGCAATGGAATCTGCTCTGGACTGAACTGTGCCCACACCACACATACCAAACTGTATGTTGAAGTCCTAACCCCCAAAGCGATGGTGTTGGGAAATAATTAGGTTTAGATGAGTCATGAGGTTTGGGCCCCTCATGATGAGATTAGTGTCCAGAGATACCCCCTCCTTCTCTGTCTTGTGAGCACAGTGAGAAGGTGGCCATCTAGAAGCTAGGAACAGAGCGCTCACCAGAAACCAACTGTGCTGGCACATCATGATCTTAGACTTCAAGTCTCCAGAATGGTGAGAAAATAAATGTTTTGTTGTTTAAGCCACCCAGTCTATGATATTTTGTTTTGGCAGCCTGAACTAAGACAGAATCCAACTGACCAAATCTGAAGTAGTTTGAACATCAAAATAAATGATTATGATCAATTAGAACCCAACGAATAAAGTAAAAAAATCCATTAAGTCCAAAAATGAATAGAGAAGTAAAAGCTCTTCATCACAACAGAATGTCAACTAATAAATGCAGAAGAAGTTAATGGAGTTAGAAAAGCGTTCTTCTGCAGCCACATAGTAATAACTCAAGTAAGATTCACCAATGGATGTTAAAACTGATGGCTGCAAGTTAGGTAAGGAAAGAGACACTATACAGTCTTAAAATATCTCCCCACAATTTATTAATTACAAAAGAAAAAATAACTTCATACTGAAGAAATCTGGCAGCTCCATGTTAACCACGTGATCAAAATATTAATAATGAAACAAGTCAGCATCACATGCCTCCTGATATTATTCACAGAGGACACATCATTTATATACATTTCTGCCCAAAATGGAAATCCGGCAAAATAAATGATGTATACTCCTAAAAAATGTCAGTGCCTAGAAAGGCAAAGAAAGGCTAAAAAACTATTCTAGGTTAAAAAAGAATGAAGTGTCTTGGAAACGAAAAGCAAAATATGATCCTGGACTGGTTTCTGGACTAGGAAGAAAATGATATTATGGATATCATTAGGGCCATCAGTAGAAACCTGAATACAAGGTCTGGAAATCAGATTAACAACTGTATTGTACTAATATTAAAATTTTCTGATTTTGAAAACTGTTTTAAGTGAATATATTTACTTTGAGAAATATATATTAAATGTTTACAAGTAAAGGAACATGATGTCTGCAACCTACCCTCAAATGGTTCAGATAAAAAAAACAGGTATAGTGGCACCTGGGTGGCTCAGTCGGTTCAGTGTCCTACTTCGGCTCAAGTCATGATTTCGCAGCCTGTGAGTTCGAGCCCCATGCTGACAGCTCAGAGGCTGGAGCCTGCTTCAGATTCTGTGTCTCCCTCTCTGTCTGCCCCTTCCCCACTTCCACTCTGTCTCTCTCTCTCAAAAATAAATAAGGATTAAAAAAAATTTTTTTAAATAATATGTATAGATAGAAAGAGAAAATGTGAAAAAGCAAATGTGGCAGTGTTAATCACTGTTGAATATGGGGTAAGGGTATAAAAGAGTTCTTCATATTATTCTTGCTATTTTCCTATGAGTTCAAATTATTTCCACCCAAAAGAAGGACTTTTCTTTATTTATTTTGAAAGTGAGCACATGTGGGGGAAGGGGGAGGAGAGGGAAGGAAAGGGAGAGAGAGGGAGGGAGGGAATCCCAAGCAGGCTAGGTGGTGACAGTATGGAGCCCAACTCAGAGCTCCAACTCACAAACCATGAGATTATGACCTGAGCCCAAAGAAAGAGTCAGCTGCTTAACCAACTGAGCTATCCAGGAGCCCGAAAAAAGGATTTTTAAAAAGCAACAGATTATACACAGACACAAAGATACTATACACATGAACCATAACAGAAGACACAGAATAAAGAGCTGGAAAAACCATGACTTTATGGGACACGGTGAAATGAAAGGATACAACATACGATAGGAGCTCTAAAGGGAAACAACAGAGAGAGGGGGAAGAAATAATAGTCAATGATATACCAGGTCAGAATTTTCCAGGACTGAAGAAATATGCTACTCCTTATAGAAAAACAACAAATATTTGTATTCAAATCTACATCTAAAAAACATCAATGTGAAAACTACAGGACACCAGAGTAAAAAGAAAAAAAAAAAAAGAAAAAACTTAAAAGTCAATAAGAAAGAATAGATTAGCTACAAGAAACAAGAATTAAATTGACAATAAACTTTTTTTTATCATTTTATTTTTTGACAACAGACTTAACAACAGCAACAGGTAACCAGAAGACAACAGAATATCTTCAAAGTTCTGAGACAAAATAACTGTCAACTTAGAGTTCTATGCCATGCTAACTTAAGATTTAAAAGTAAGGATACAATAATGACATTTTTGAGGGAGGGGAAAAAAACTCTGAGTTCACCTTACACAGTCCCTCACTTGAAAGAGAAAGAGACAAAGAGAGAAATAAAGAGACAGAGAGAGAGAGAGAGAAAGAAAGAGAAAGAACCCTACCAAAGAGTGGTCACCAGGAAGAACACTGAACCCAGAACACGAGTACAATGCCAAGAAACAATGGTGAACAATGAAACTGAACACGTATAGGTAAATGTAAAAGAGAACTGTCTGTATAAAATAATGTTAATAAATACTAATCAGGAAGATGTAAAACAATGCAGAATCAAAACAAGAGACAATACAAAAAGGCAGTAATTGAATTAAGCATTCTAAAGTCCATGTACGGACCAGAAAGAGAAAAGAGATATTCATTAACCTGATTATGCCTGTTGAAATTTTAAGGTAATCACCAAAAGTATAAAAATGAAATGTATAACTTTGAGCTCAATTGGGGGAGGGGGGGAGGAATAAAGGAAAATTCAATTAATACCATCGAAATAGTGAACTAAACAGGCTAGAAAGACAAGACTGGCCCTAATGAATTTGGAAACTTTTATACTATAAATCAAATGAGTTCATATCCTTAAGTTGGCATTCATTTGTCTGTATCTTGGGTATCTGAAACATTATCTATCACATTTCCCAATATGGACCCTTACTTTAGTCAAAATGGCTCTCCGCCCACTTTGACTGCACAGCAGTATTTTTATCCATATTTACTCATATGGCTTCCCCAATGTTCTCTACAAATGCAAACCCAGTATTTCTTCCAGTCCCAAGTCAAAATATGCTCTTCCAGGAAGTCTTTGCCGATTAACCCCAGGTCATCTTACCCTTAAATTGAATTTCTGTAGAAGTTATGACACATCATTGCTTTTTTAATTGTTAAATTGCTGCCTTAGGAATGTTCCTTAGATGTTCCACTTAGGCATATTTTGTTTCCTCAATCTGAGCATAAGCTCCTCAAAATCTGAAAGAAATTTTTTAGGATCTCCTAAACAATCTGGTACATTGTTGTTGATTATTCACTTAAGGATGAAGCAAACTTTAAGTTATTTTTCTTTAATAAGTTCAAAAAATATGAAATCTACAAAATATGCAAATATAAACCCATATCTCATATATAAAAATATCTCAGATTTTTAAAGACTTTGTTTTAATCTTCAGATAAGAAAGCTCAAGTGAACAGATTTCAAATAGTCATTTCCCATTTTCTTTTCACTTTTGCCAATTTTAAAAGGAGTCCACATGCTCAGAGCTAAAATGTACAAGGTCAAGTGAAAGGAAGTCAGACATTACTAATACAGTGAAGATTTTAATAAAAACTGAAAATGTCGCCCACATTCGATTACTGCACTACCTTGAAGAAATATTACGTTAATAGTTATCTTTCACTACAATGTTAGGAGAAAAGACTAGGGATAAAATTTAGAAGTTAAAAAAGAAAAGAAAGGTAAAACACTGACAAGACAAAGATCTAATAAATAGAGGGAAATGACATATTCATAGATCAGAAGACTCAATGCTATTAAGATCTCAAATGTCCACAAATTGAGCTGCAGATCCTACCAAATCCCAGTAAAATCCCAGCAGACCATCTACATGATCAAATGTCACAAAATTATGCACAAAGACACGTAAAAATGAGAGCACGCAAAAAGCAGTGAAATCCAAGGTCTAGTTAAATCACACTGTGCCAATCGAGCTCCAGGTTTTGATAATGCACTGTAGTCATATAAAGATGTCACTACTGGGAGAGGCTAGGTGTTGGGTACACAAGACCTCTTTGTACTCTTTTTGTAACTTCCTGTGAGTTTATAATTATTCCCAAACAAAATCCCAGCAGGCTTTTTTATATCATTTGAAAAGCAATTCTAAAATTCACATGGAAAAAACAAACGACTTAAAATAGATGCCAACAGTTTTGAAAAAAAAACAGCAACAGAACAAAGTTGGAGGACTCACTACCTGAATCCAAGACTATCCATAAAACAATAGTAAGCAAGACTGTGATGCACTGGTACAAGTACAGCAATACAGCTCAACAGAACACAACGGAAGCCAGAATATCCCCATATATTTATCGTCAAAGGTGCTAAGGCAACTCACTTGTGATTCATTTCCATGAAGTTCTAAAAAAGCTTTTACATTGACAGAAATCAGAATAGTGATTGCCATGGGAGAGGGGGGTGTGAGACTGGGAAGGGGCATGAGGGAATTTTCTGAGGTTAAGGAAATGTTCTTTCTTAATAGGGGTGTGGGTTATGCAGTTTTCTGTATGTTAAAACTCTTCTAAAAAAATTTTTTTTAATGTTTTTTATTTTTTTGAGACAGAGAGAGACAAAGCATGAGCAGGGACGGGGCAGAGAGAGAGAGGGAGACACAGAATCTGAAGCAGGCTCCAGGCTCTGAGCTGTCAGCACAGAGCCCAACGCAGGGCTCGAGCTCACGGACTGTGAGATCATGACCTGAGCTGAAGTTGGACACTTAACCGACTGCGCCACCCAGGCGCCCCCCAAAAAAAAAAAAAAAATTTAAAAAAAAAACAGAAGAAAATATATCAAAATACTAAGAGTATATCTTATCTCTTGGGAGTTAGATAATTTTATTTTTTTTTATTTTTATTTTTTATAATTACTCTCTGCACGGTCTTTTTTTTTTTTTTCCAACATTTATTTATTTTTGGGACGGAGAGAGACAGAGCATGAACGGGGGAGGGGCAGAGAGAGAGGGAGACACAGAATCGGAAACAGGCTCCAGGCTCTGAGTCATCAGCCCAGAGCCTGACACGGGGCTCGAACTCACGGACCGCGAGATCGTGACCTGGCTGAAGTCGGACGCTTAACCGACTGCGCCACCCAGGCGCCCCAAGAGTTAGATAATTTTAAAATTATTAAAGATGTGGATGTATAATGTATATGCTGTAAGAATAAAACAAAATTTTTAAAATGTATGGCACAATAAAAAGATCTAGTCCATATTCTACTGTTCCACTAATTCCTACCTTAGTTACCACTCAAATGTGTAGCACGGTTCAACAGGAAGACATATCTTTTGCAGGTGCTCCACTAATCCCTCAGTTAAGTGCTGGGAGAAAGGTACTGACCCTGACCAATTTTCATTAGTCTTAAAGACACTGCCAAAGAACTGTTACACTCCACAGGAAAAGAAAAAGTCACTGTTAGTGTTTCCTCAGAGAAACTACAGCAAAAAACAACAACAACGAATCTCACAGATACCTATTTTCTAGTAAAAGATCCCTACTTCCATCCGAGCTCCTCCCTCTCACCTTTACTGTCTTTGTAACTGACATCATTCTCCCACTACTAATTGGCTCGAACAACTATTTTATGTGCTCCTCAAGCTTAAAATTTTGAAGTCCTGGGGTGCAATCAGTAGAGCATGCAACTCCAGATCTCAGAGTCATGAGTCCGAGCCCCACCATGGCATGGAGCCTCCTTAAAATTAAAAAAAAAAAAAAAAAAAAAAAAAGTTTTTGATGTCCTCTTTAAATCGTCTTTCTCCATCTTCATATTTCTTCACAAAGCCCCATCAAATGTTTCTTCAGGATGCTTCTCATCAGTTCCTTCCTTGCCATTCTTCTCACCTTGTCTGCTCCATCACTACATACCTCACCCTTAGCTTATTCCATATAATATTCTAGCACAATTCTGTGAATCCCTGAGAGTCCCTACCTTGAGGGTTTGAAAGGACAAAATGATTTTCATAATATGAAAATGTTATTTGCCTCCTTTTACCATGTTGACATTTGCACTAAAAAAGCAAAAGCAATGGTGATAAAACTGCTGGTGCCTTGGCACAAATCAAAGCAGTGGTCCCACAGTGTACTACCAGTCACCATATTTTTCACTGCCATGCACTCAAAAGGAGAAACAAAACAAAACAACAACAAAATACCAGTTTCACTTAAGAATGCCTTTATTGAAGCATAATTATTGATTTTATTAATTCTTAACCCTTAATACAAGTCATTTTAATATTCTATTTGATGATATCCACAAAACACTTCCACTGCATACCAAAGTACAATGGTTGTCTCAAAGAACAGCATGTGTGATTTTGAGCTGCAAACTGAACTAGCCACTTTTTCTACAGAACACCATTTTTTATTTAAAAGAACTGGTCAGTCATGCTTAAGTATTTGAAATTTTATTGAAAATGAACTAATGAATCTGTCACTTCAGTGAAAAAAACCAACAGTATTTATTGCAAGTGATACATTTAGTACTTTCAGAGAGAAATATGAATCTTGGAAAACTTCTATCTACCATCAGTACCTCAAAACTTTTCTGCCAATGGGGCGCCTGGGTGGCTCAGCCAGGTGAGTCTCCGACTCTTCACTTTGGCTCAAGTCACGATCTCACGGTTTGTGGGTTCAAGCCCCACATTGGGCTCTGTGTTGATGCGGAGCCTGCTTCAGATTCTCTCTCTCTGCCCCTCTCTCCCTTTTCTCAATAAATAAACTTCAAAAAAAAAAAAAAAAAAAAAAGCTTTTCCATCAAGAGGAATGATGATTTTTGACCTTGTGTAATGAAATATGGAAACTTTGGTAAGATCAGGATAACTCAGTTAATCTCTATTTTCTAAATGACCAATGCATGATGTTAAAAAAGAAAAAAAGAAAAAAAAAAAGATCCATTTAAGTCCAAGAAGAGACTTTTAACATAAGAGTAAGAAAGCTTCATTGATATGGTCTTGGATTCCACATGATAACTAACTTTTAAGAAGGTACGAACTGTCAAGTCGTGGAAAAGAATCAGAGGAAAATACCCACAATTATCTGAAAAAGCTAGTAAAATATTCTCCTTTTCCAAATACATGAGAGACCAGATTTTTTTATATATGTCAACAAAACAAAATGTCCCAATAGAATAAATGAAGAATTGAGAATCTGTCTTCTATTTAACAAATATTAAAGAGACTTGGAAAATGTACAACAATGTCACTCTCCTCACTAAATTTTTGTTTGGAAATATGGTTATTTTTCATAAAAATGTCACTTATGTGACATGTAATAAGTTTACTCTTTTTAATAAATTGGTATTTTTTAAAACTCGGTTATGTCTAATAGCAATAGATACAACAAACAAGTTTGGGGTTCTCAATAACTTTTAAAAGCATAAAGGGGTTCTGAAACTAAAAAGTTTAAGAATCACAGATTCTATTTAGCAGATATTTCCATCTTTCCTCTCTGATCCATTTTCTTCACGATTGCCAGAAAAATCTTGAGCACTTTCAACATTACTCCTTCTACAGAAACCTTTAGAGTTCCCAACGTGCTACCACTTCATACCTAAATAACTTTATCTAGCTTCCAAGAAGTTTAAAATTGGCCCTCCCTTATCTAGCAAATCTTATTTCTCCATGCTCCCAACACAAGCCTTCCAAGTTAATCCTCTCTTCTAGTCCCCAAGCCTTTACCCCTATAGTTTACATACACCTAGGAATACCAACACCCCATTCCCTTCTCTGCCAGCCTCTTCTCTCTCCCTGCCCCCTCCCAGCTACCTAAACTTAACTCATTCTTAGGGGCCAGAGAGCAAAAAGGACAGTGCCTTTAATGTTAGGCTTAAAAAGATGCACTTTCGTCCACAGGCAATGTAGAGAAGATTTTTTGAGCAGGAGAAGGTAGATGACTTCTCAAACTTCTAACAAGACTTCAATCAAACAAAATAAAAGTCTTATTTAAACGTAACTAAAATTCACAGTCAAATCTAAAATTCTCCTACAGAGTTTAAGGACTAAGATAAGCAATGCATTGTCACACTAGGAATCCAAACCCACAATCTCAGGTCAAGGCAGCCTGGAACTCTGAAACGTGGCATCCTCCAGGAAAAAAAAAGACTGACAAAGCTAAGGCAGAAAATAGCATGTTTTCATCTCTTGAAACTAAGGCCTTTTGGTACTGGTAAACAAAATCCTTTCCTAAAAGCCCAGTTTAATTCTATTAAAAAACAAAATAAAACCAATACATAACAGCTCCATATACTCACTAGTCACTAAAAGTCTTCAGTTTAAAATGACAGAGTATCTTCATATGCACATAATAGATATGACCACCACTTAACATGCAAAAGATACTCACATTAGGGCTACTGATTTAGTTTAGACCTAATAATAATCCACAATGCGTAATTCATTCTGTACCCACTACTGCCAGAACTTTAAATCCAGCCCAATGCTACCTTCTCTGTAAAACCTGCTGTGATTTCTCCCAACCAGAAACAATGATCTCCTTTCTCTAAACTCACATAGCATATAGTTTGTTCCCTTTGTCAGTTCATTCATTCATTCCACAAATATGTACTGAGAGTCTAATATGTGTCACACACTAGGGCACAGTAGTGAACAAAACAAAACCACCAGCTTCCTGGATTTACACTATAGTAGGAAGAGAAAGAAAATACACAACTAAATAGAAGGTGACAAACGTCATAATAAAAACGAAAATTAGGAAGAGAGCAGAGGGTGAGTTTTCTATAAAGCTAACAGAACTTCAAGTTCAGGCTTCCTCACTCGCCTCTGTGAGTGCTGAGAATTACTGGGACATACAGAACATAGAAGGTGACCAGTAACAGGATGCTAACAGGGAGCATTTTATGAGACCACTTCTGAGTAAATGCCTACAGAGATCTCAAAAAAGGACCTGACTCTAAGGTTACAACATTTTGTTGGGACATCTTTTCTCATTCTAAATATTCACTTTTATACCAAACTTTTTATTTTTATTTATTTACTTAATGAGCCCCCCCCCCAAACTATATAAACTTCAGGCCCTACAAAATCTGGATGCATCCCTGTTAAAGACAGAAAGTTAAGAGTAGGGTGGGGTGCCTGGGTGGCTCAGTCAGTTGAGCCTGGGACTTAGGCTCAGGTCATGATGGCGCTGTCCATGAGTTTGAGCCTTGCATCGGGCTTGCTGCTACTGGCACGGACCTCGCTTCAGATCCTCTGTCCCTCTATCTCTGCCCCTCCCCTGCTCACACTCTATCAAAAATAAATAAAACATTAAAAAAAAAGAGAATGGGGTGTTGTTTCCTATAAGGTGTAAGGAACAGACACATTAAAAGGTGACATGTGAGCTGAAACCCAAGGGAAACAAAGAAGCAAACCATATAGCTATCGGGGGAGGGCAGAATTCAGGCCCAGAACAGCAAGTGCAAAAACCCTGAGGCAGGAGCATGAGAAGCAGGGTAGGTTAGGCCAGTAGCAAAAGAAATATGTAATAAATAATACTAGAAGCAATTAATGATTAGAGGCACAGAGTGCAAGGCCCTTTTCTAAGCATCACTACTTTACAGCTGAGTAAACTGAGGCAGAGAAAAAAGGATTAAGTAATTGGCTAAGGGTGGTGAAACCAGGCATTCTGACTCCAGACAGAACCCAGCTCTTAAACCACTTTACTAAGCTACAGAGAAGTCATCTGTCCAGATTATGGAGTGTCTAGACAATCTCTCAGCCAGTAAGAGATTTAATATAATAGAAAAGAAGAAATCAAAAAGGTTTTGAACTCAAAACTATGATAGCTAAAAGTAGGTCCACATTCCACGTCCCTATAAATACCAAGGGCCAAATCTTGTCATTTTTGCTACTCCGCTCACAGTCCCTAACACATTTCCTTTCACAGTAGTGCTATTCAATGTAGGATGGTTGTTCAGTGTACTCTCAAAAGAGAACTACCAACTATTCACTCTCAATACAAAATAATGTATTAAATGTTCTGTCACAAGTAAATATGTATACATATTAAACCTTGGAGGTAAGCACCTCCTTTAGGGAGTCAGATCCATATCAAAGTCAGATAACCTGGGTTGTTTTGTTGTTGCTTTTAAAGCTCTCAAGAAAAATGATCCCACAATCTGTCCCACTGTCACTTGCCATCTCAAGTAACTACTGATGCTGGAAAATTCTACCTTAATTTTACCTTAAATACTCAAACGACCTTTCTGAAGTTTAGGACCTCAGGTCCCCCTAGACTTTGTCCTCCATGAAAGTGAAAAATAAGCATAGCCTTAGACAATCAGGTTTTATTTTCCTTCAGCTATTCTTTTCTCCATGCTTAAGGTATTCATGTTCCTCAAAAGAAGTTAGGTTTCAGAACTGAGTTTTCCAATCTTATAACCATGGAGTATAATGAAAGAATTAGTGTTTGAGGATATTAATCAGAACACCTTGAAAGATACAGAGCTACAAATAAACCAACACAATTCACTAAATGCTTGAACAAATGAATTTTCTGATTTCACTGCCCAATCTTCCGTTTTGCTCCTATCAGCTTTCATAGAGACTCCGTCTGTTTACCCAGACTACCATGTGAGTGCTACTTCGATGCTTAGCAACAGTGCAGCCTCTGCTTCACAGGGAATGGCTTCCAAACACACACAGATAAAATCAATATCAACATTTCCAAAGCATGTTCTCTACAGGACACTGATTCTAAGGACAAGCAATATGGATTACAGAGAAAAAGAATCCCACAGACAAGCAAGTTTGGAGTTTGCTGGGTTAAGCAACATTTAACAGGTTTCTTTACCACATGATGTCTCAGTCTTCGGTATACTGATAGTAGTGCTTTCTCTGGAGCATCCCAGACACATTTTGGGAAATGCCTACAAAGTCCTGTCCGGAATAAAAGATGATTCCAAGGCCCCAAGCCTTAGCAAACTGCCAACACTGGGGCTTTTGACAGAAGTGGAATATAAGGAAAGGCCCATGTGGAGGCAGATGTGCTCTGTAAAGAAAGAGGTCAGGTGGAGACAGTGGGCTATGGCTCAGGAGAAAGCACGAACCGGAAACACATTTGGGAGTCATTCACAGGATCAAGCTTAAGCCATGAGACTAGATGAGACACTTCCTTAGAGACACAGTAAGACTGGTCCTTCAAACATCCTTGCCTTACTCTATCTCCAGCTTTAGTATCTTCTGCTTCTCTCTAGCAATAAATGTAGAAAAACAACAAGACATGGTGTAGGAATATGACGAACTGAAAAAGCTACCTGAGAAAAAATAGTACAACGCATGTGAAAATCCTATTAATGTTAATAAACATTGATAATGTGATCTGGTAAACTGCCTAATTTCTCCAAGAGAACTCTCTGAAATGACAAACCTATAGATTGTTCATTCTTTTCTTTTTTCTAAATGTAATGAACACTATAAGCCATCTCTCCAAAAGAACACCCATATGTATATGTATATACATATACACACGTATATATATATACGTGTGTATATGTATATACATACATTAAACCTATTAATGTCAGAGGACCTCCTGAGGCCCAGTCATTGAGCTCTCTAGTTGTCAACTCCTAGGTCCCTAGGTAACCGATGCTACAAATACTTCATCTCACAGATAAAGTCCATACAGTTACAGGACATTTAAAAGTATGACTTTTTTTTTAAACTCTATTTTCACGTACTTTAAGGTAGTGCAGAGAGAATGTATACTTGTATTTTTTGGCCTAGAAAAAATGAAAACTTGTTGGGTAAAACTCAAGTCATTTATCTAACACCATAAACAGGCATATGATGGTAATAACACCTTCACAACAAAACAGCTGAGAGGCTAAATGATTTTACAAGGCTGCACAACTAATAAATTCCAGGTCTTCCACATTCTACTCCAGTGCTTTTTAACTAAACCATGCCACCTTAAATAAGCATGTTATCACATTAGGATACAGTTTGAAAATAAAAATCCCTTGAAGCACCCACCTTCCAAGAATGACTATAAACAATTAAGTCTCTACCTTATTTAATCTGATTATTCCATTTTTAGCACCTAAACTGACAAATTAAGGAGCACATTACACACACTGGCTTTTGAAAACAAACCCTCTTATGTACTCCTCTCTAATCAACAGTTTGTACAATTAAGAAAAATCTAAAACAGCCAAACAAATACAAAAAAAATCTTTTATCTTTATATGTGGACGTGATTACAGACAAAAATACAAACAGCTTAAGCTTTGGGTGATTTAGCAAGCAGGGTGTACAATGCCAAAAACCACATGGAGTTTTCTGCTTTGGGCCCCTGGTATTGGAAAAGTCTGGCACAGGGATCAAGCCTCTATTATCTGGTGTCCACTTGGCAGACTCTACAAAAACAATGAGGCCTGGCTGCACAGTAGGAGTTAGGTATTCCGACTACTACTTCAAGATCCACTCTAACACAGAGTATGGCTACAACACGTATGCTGAACTAAAAGGTGTGCCCTGATTTCTCCACTGGAAAATTCAGTAAGACATTACCTGCTCATATCCTATCTTTATACAGGCAGTACTGCTATTGTTAAGAATGCAGTCTCTAAAGGATAAGGTTCGAATTGTGCTTTGCCACTTACCCACCCTGGCAAGTTACCGCAGCTTCCCTGTGCCTCAGTTTCTTCAAATGCAAAATGGAGTTAATAACAGCACCGATTTCATAGGGTTGCTGTAAGCAGTAAGTAAATTAATACACGGAAAAACCTTACAGCAGTACCTAGCAAAGAATAAGCACTCCACAAATGTTAGTTCTCATTATCATTACTTTAAACAGATGACGAGTGGGGCGCCTGGGTGGCGCAGTCGGTTAAGCGTCCGACTTCAGCCAGGTCACGATCTCGCGGTCCGTGAGTTCGAGCCCCGCGTCAGGCTCTGGGCTGATGGCTCGGGGCCTGGAGCCTGTTTCCGATTCTGTGTCTCCCTCTCTCTCTGTCCCTCCCCCATTCATGCTCTGTCTCTCTCTGTCCCAAAAATAAATAAACGTTGAAAAAAATAAATAAATAAACAGATGACGAGTAATCAACTTATACCTGTATTGCACTTAGAAGTCCTTAGGAAATTATAGGCCTTAATTTTTTTTTCTTTTTAATCATGTGGCTTAACTACCAGCTGTTTTTTCTAAATATAGTAAATACATGGCCAATTATTCTTGAAAAGAACTTACTGTACACACTGCCACCTAAGACTTACACACTAGTAAAGTTTTAGTTACCTTTTCAATTGAATATAACTAGATTCCCCTAAATAGCTCTAATCTACTTGGATCCATTCACTTCAACTTTCATAATCACACCAATTCCAAAACACAGCCAATGGTCATTCTTACCTGGACTGTGGCAATGGCTGCCTAACTGTTCTTTCCCCTCCAATCTCCGCTGCAGTAAGGCAGATCTTTTAAAAGTACAAATCTAATTTTACTCTTCCACTGAAAACCCAACCATGGCTCCCCATTGTCCTACAGAAAAATCTGACCGCTTCATAAGACCTAAGGGGCCTGTATGATCTAGGGCCACCCTCCTTCTCTGGCTTCTCAGGCCATTCAGGCCTTTCAAATCTTCCCCCTGTTCCTTGGGGCCTCAGAGCCTTTGCAGATTATGTGCCTCTATCTGGCATAATCTTCTCTCCCCAATGCCTCTGACTCCCCAGAGATCAGGTCCTCCTGTTACTGTGCTCTCATCACCCTAATCCTAATCTTCTTTTCTCCTGGGCAGCACAAAATAAAACTGCAATAAAATAATTATCTAAGTGGTTGTTTAATGGTCTTCTTGCCCCCTCCCCAAAATAGATAAACTCCCAGTAAGATTTAGGAACATGTCTATCTTTTTCTGCTACAACCCGTGCTTAGATGCCCAGTACCGTATAGATGACAGGTGTGCACAAAATGCCTGTATTATCTCACGAGAAAAACTGATGAGACAGGTGATGACGGAAAGCAAATCATCCACAAAAGGAGACGAATGCAGAATCCTGGCTGTCCTGTGAGTTGCCACCCGTGGGCAAAATAAAGTTAAGACGAAACTTTCCAAAGTAAAATTAAGTTTCTCTGTGCATCCTCTGATGTTATGTGAAACAGGAGTTGTACTTCAGTCACCAGTAAGAAGATACATAAATAAATCAAGACTGCTGCCACATTTGGCGCTATCCCCATCTTGGCAGTCTCTACGAGGCCAAGAGTTGAGCTGGCCACGGAAGGGTGATTTATCTAGGGGGTACCTTTACAACAGGAAAGCTGGACGACTAATGGACTTTGAATTCTAACCGAGTCAAACCAGTACCCTTGTTGAGTATTCGTTAAAAAAAAAAAAAAAAAAGAATCTGAATCTTCTATGTCACTGACAAAAACAAGTTTAATAAGGCACCACAGTCCAATTCAATTTGGAGAAAACAAAGTTGTTTTTCTCCAAAACAGGAAAAAAAATTATACTAACTAGATCTGTTTTACTCACCCAAGTCAATACTTGGAAGATTAAAAGAAAACTGGTATGCGGATGCTAAGAGGCCAGAGGTTGGGGGGCTGTGGGCGGAAGCTGCCCAGGCTCCAAACTACCGCCGGCCCAGTGGGCAGCAGTGCCCGACCCACGGCGGGCAGTCCCGGGTCCGTCTGATGGACACCGGTTTGACATACGCCAAACCCCCGCCGTCTGGTTCGTCGCTCTGACCCTGCCAATGCAGCAAACGGCCAGACCCTCTCCGCGCTGTAACGAGCAGAGCGGCCCGCTCGCGTCCAGCCTTAGCCGGGCACTGCGCGTCCAGGGGAGGGTTCAGGTAAGGGCTCGGAGGTCTCGGGGTGACTCGTTTGGCCCTTTGTTCGCTCCAAGGCAGCAGAGCCCCCCGGGCGCCCGCTCCTCCTCCGCCTCCCCCACTGCTCCCGGGGCGCCCGCGCCTCCCGCGGAGGGACAGCGCGGACGCGGGTGTCCGGGGGGCAGCGGCGGCGCCCCCCGCCCTCCCCGCGACGGGTCCCGACCCCGCGGCCTCGGCGGCGCGCGGCCCCTCGCCTTTACCTTGTAGACGTCGCCGTAGGTGCCGCTGCCGATGCGCTGAATCAGCTCGAAGTCCTCCTGCGGGTTCCGGCGGGACAAATCGAACCCGGGGTTCATGGCGGGCCCCGGGTGCCCCCCGCCTCCCTCCCGGGCAGGGGAGGGGGGGCGCTCAGGGGGCCACACGGAGAGTGGGAGCCGCGGCCGGCCCCCTGCTCCCCCGGCGGTCACAATCGCCCGGCTCCACGCTGCGGCCGCCGCCGCTCCTCTCACGCCGCCGCCGCCGCGGACGACGACCCGGCTAACCGTCCCCGCCCCCGCAGTCCGCCGCCAGCCGAACCCGGGTCACACCCACAAGGAGAGGAGAACGCTCGCAGCCCCTCGCTCGGGGTGCAACTCCAACATGGCTTCCGCCTTCGCCGCTCCTCCCCCTCCCCTTACTCCGGCTCCTCCACCCTCCTCCCCCTTTTCCCGGCTCCGGCCAGACTGCGCAGCCGCGATCCCGGAGGGAGCGCTCGTCGGCCCCGCGCGCGTGCGGCCCCGTGCGCGCTCCTGCTCCGCGCGCCTGCCGGGCGTGGGCGGGCGGCCCGGCCGCACCGGACCCTGGTCCCGCGCAGGACTCTCGCGCTGCCGACCCGCGCGCAACTGCGGCCGAGCCTTGCCGGGAAGGTGTGCCTGTCCCAGGGGCCGCGGGGAGTGGGACGGAAAAAAGGAGCTCCTTTTCGCTTCTGATTCCCTGAACAGCAAAGTTTGATGTGGCTGTATCACGTCCCAACCTTAAGCAGGTAGTAAAGTTTTAATTTGCAAGACAGCCAGGAGCCCCAGTTTATTTGTAGAAGCACTTGCACGCAGAAGACACAGCCGAGTACCAGAGACCTTCTGAGATTGCGGGGAAAGGGTGGCCCTGAGGAAAGCCCCTGAGAAAAGTGAGCCTTGCTAGATTAGATATCCGACACTGAAGCTGGCCTGCCTGGCTGCAAAAGAGGGCAGGCCTGGAGGGCAGCCAGGAGGCGTGTGGAGTGGGTAGGGCGTGGGAAGCTCTGGGGGAAAAACACGCTGAGCGGCTGCTCACCAGCCCGAGTGGAGAGCGTGGGAAGCTGGCAGAGTCCAGAATTAAAACAGTGGTTGACCTTCTTCCCCAGAGACGCCTGGATTATCAAAGACCCGGGCGGGGACAGTGCAAGCTGTGAGCAACCTTGCGAAGGAAAGGCGGTGGAGGGTGGAGTGTGAACAAGACCCATCCTGCGCCTGAAATGTAAACACATGATTGATCCGGAAGCTCTTTAGTGTACCTACCCAAAGCCCCACCCAGAGTGAGACCCAGATGGTGAGCATCGCATCCAGTCTTGTGGACACCGGCTCCACCTGTTAATACCTGTTCAAGAAAGCGTGTGGACATGGAGAGTTAATTTTCTGTTCTCAATAAACCGTCCACTAGGCATGTCCAAAAGCTTTAACCAAGTAGGTGAGGGCCACTTTGACAATACTACTTTGCTTCAGAAATGCCTTCCTAATATCCATAGGCACCACACCTTCTAACCACTAGTGCTCCCTAATGCCTGATGACTCCTGAAAAACTAGGTCTTATCAAACCTCTTAAGGATAAAATAAGTGTAATCAAATAATAGTCAAGCCAGTTACAGTTAACTGCCTCATTTTTCTCATTTCAATCCTTTTGCCCACAGGAAGATTGCATATTAAGTTCTCAAAGAAGTTGTTTACTCTGAGTATTGAATAGAAGGTGTTGGAAAATGACCGTCTCTTCACCCGTACAAATAGCTTTGTTTTAATTAAAGCATGAGTGACATGTGCACATCACTTAAATTACTCCCACATGAGTGCTTATCATTGGATTTCTTCTAGCTAGATCTTACCTTAAGGCTCTGGTATCTTGAAAATTGAACTCCCGAATATAAATGTTATTCCATTCCTGCTTTTGCCTGTTTAAGGCACTTGCTAGGGACCCAGACTGCAGGCCTTTCTTCAGCTTGTCCACATTTGGAGAATTGTTTGGCTCCTTTAAGCCAAACATAAGAATAATTAGTCCAGGATTCAGATAAGCAGACCTAATAAACTATCCCAAATAGGAATCAGCTCTACTGGCTTTCTCTGCCTTTTTAACAGGGGCAGGGGAAGCCAAATTCTCAGCAAGAGAACCTCATAATGGTTTCACTGTTTTGTTCGCTAGGATTATCATCTGTGCAGATAACTTTGCATTTGCATCACTAATAGACTTCTTTCAAAGGGAAAAGACATTTCAGTAGGACTGAAACAGTCTTTAAGGTTTTGTTTGTTCCATTTTTGGCAGGGCCGAGCTAGCTAGTCCTTTTGAAAAGGGATTGATTTTCGTGTAAGGGCCTGATTTGCCATATGGGTTACAGCATAAATAAAAGGGCTTTTGCAATTAACTGCTCACAATGAATAAAATATTTTGTTCTTTGTAATATAGATACATGCAGATGCCAAATCCGATGTCTTTGTTTTTCCTATTCCAATGCTCCTCAACTTTGCTAGAAGTAACACTAATGATCACACTTTCTTTGAATCTGAGAAATAGCTTCCCTTTTCTATGATTAAAAGCATCCTTAGAAGTCATCTAATCTTTTCAATTTAAGAACTGCTTCTACAGCATCTATCCTGTCTTTACTGCTACCTGAATACCTTCAACAAAAGGAAACTCGCTGCTTCCAAAAGCAACCCGCCTTGTTATAAGACAGTGCTAGTGAATGATCAAAGTAGCAATAATAAAAACAATAGTAATATCTAGCATTACCTAGTGCCTATGAGGTGCCAGGAACTGAGCCAAGTATTTTCCATGTATTATCTCATTTAATTCTCAACAACAACTTAATGACATAGGTATTAATGTCATCATTTTTTGAGGTACAGACAGATTAAGCTGGCTCAAGGTGATAGAAAGCTGAAATTTGAACAGGGTAAGACATGAAGGCTCTCAGCCACTAATCTGTACTCTGCTTTACAGTATACTTTTTAAAACTTCTCTTGGGGCACCTGGGGGGCTCAGTCGGTTAAGTGTCTGACTTTGGCTCGGGTCATGATCTCACGGTTTGGTTTGTAAATTTGAGTCCCGCGTTCAGCTCTCCACTGTCAGCGCAGAGCCTGCTTCAGATCCTGTCTCCGTCTCTCTGCCCCTCCCCCACTCCCACTCTCTCTGTCTCCCAAAAATAAATTTTAAAAAATTATCTTATGCTAAGCCCAAATCTGCCTCCCTGTCATGCATTTAGAGTCAATGATTATTAAATTCTAGTGGTACAGAATACAGAGAAGAAAAGCCACAGTGCCTGCCCTCAGGCAGTCTCACATAACTGAGAAGCATAGAAGAGGGGCAGGAATGCAGGCAGGAAGATATAGGAAGGATGCTAAAGGTAAATCCTGAAAAATGTGTTGGAGTTAGCCAAAGAAATAAAGGGGAGATCGTACGCTCCAGGCTGGCCACTTAGCCCTAAGCCCCTTAAAGCACTCACCCATGTGAGCATCACACAGTAGGGAGCAGGTAAAGGCTAAAATGGACAGTATATTCAGACCACCCTCCTCTTAGCCCATCCTTCATGGGTGTGTGGCCTAGGGATTCTTTGGTCTCTGTACCAGCTCTCAGTTTTACTCTACACATCAGTAGACCAACAGCTCTGGGAAAGGAACACAAAGCAGGCCTTGGCTCAAAAAGACGACAACCAGGCCATCCACCAGAGGAGGAGAATCAGATGGAGACATATATAACACAATGACAGAGAATTCCAGGATGTCATGCAGCCTAGCCTAGCAGAGCTCTGAGTCAGGCTACCTGGATTCCTAGCTTTGTCCCTTCACTGAATGACCTTGAGGAGGTTATTTCAAAATGGGGCTGTTATGGAGTCAAAACGAAACAAAAGTCAGCAGTGCCTTACCACAGTAAGCCCACAGAGTATTAATTGCTACTATTTTGGATAGATTTTAGAATTAAAAAAAAATTTTTTTGGTATAAGTGTAACTTTATTATTTTTTACAATGTTATATTAGTTTCAGGTGTACAATATAGTGATTCAACAATCCCATACATTACTTGATGCTCATTACAAGTGCACTCAGACCCGTCACCTATTTAACCCAACCTCCCACTCCCCTCACCCCATTTTAGAATGCTTTAAAGGGTGACAAGTCATGGGGATAGGAATGGAGATATTATTTAGGAAAACAAATGCAATAACATATACAGGAGAACCTGAATGGAGGCCAGGGATGCTGAAGACAGAAGACAAAGAACATAAAGATCATTGGACTGTGGAATTAAAGGTCCGTGGGGTGAGGAAACAGGTAGACAATGGGTGACAAATAGGCTTAAACAACTGAGAAGGTCCCAAGAGGGTGATAGCATTTGCCATAACAGAGGTATGAGGGTTATTTGGGGGAGGGTTTTAACGTTAGGTCGAAGTAAATGATTCTGTTTCTTACCTGGTAAGATTGAGATGCTCAACTGTAAATGTAAAATTAGTGACGAAAAATAGAGTTGAGGGGTGCCTAGGTGGCTCAGTTGGTTAAGGTTCTAACTGTTGATTTCAGCTCAGGTCATGATCTCACAGTTTGTGAGGTGGGGTCCCTGCATTGGGCTCTGCTCTGACAACATGGAGCCTGCTTGGGATTCTCTCTCTCCCCCTCTCTCTGCCCCTCCCCTGCTCAGTCTCACTCTCTCTCTCTCTCAAAATATATAAACATAAAAAAAAACATAGAGTTGAAACTTAGAAAAGGTGTCACGGCTAATTTTTAAATTTTAAGAGTCATAGTTTAGAAATATTTATTATCTATTACACGCCAAACACTATGTTAGATTCTGAATGTGAAATAGGGCCTGAATTCAAATGGTCCCTGAATTCAAGTTGAGGCTACAAATTCTCAGATAATTCCTTTACAATGAGATAAGTACTAGGGTGCAGGGAAGCAGAGTTAGAAGGAGATATTTATTAGGTGTTCCTTGGGCTAATAATTTGGCTCTTTTTCAAGCCAATATATGTTTTAAAATTTTCTTTAAACAGGGACACCTGGGTGGTTCAGTCCGTTAAGCCTCTGACTTTGGCTCAGGTCATGATCTTATCGTTCAAGAGTTGAGCCCCGCATCAGGCTTTCTGCTGTCAGCACAGAGCCTTCTTGGGATTCTCTGTCTCTCTCTGCCCCTCCCCTGCTCTCTCGTGTGCATGCTGTCTCTCACTCTCTCTCAAAAACAAATGTATTTTTAAATGGTATACTCTACATTTATTTACAGGTAAGGTAGAGCTCTGCATGGGGAGTAGGTGGAGATGGAAGTCCTCAGGTGTCAACTTTCAACTCCCACTCTGATGTTCTGAGCAATTCAGTTCTGCTCCCAGATTTGCATATGTCCCAGTACAGTGTTTCTCAATGGAGGTTTTATTAGCATTTTGGGTAGGACAATTCTTCCTTGTGTGGGACTGTCCTCTATTTTAATACTGCTCCCAGCCACACTGGCATCAACAACAAAAATAGCCACACATATTTCTGAATGTCTAGGGTTGGGCTGGGGTGGAGGATGGGGGGGGATGTGGTGACTGGATTGAGAATGTTTGCTTATCATGTCCTTGGGAGAACTGTCACCCACATCAAACTGTTATTGTAGTATTCCTTTCTATCTCATATAGTATATTTCCTGAGAGAAGTTCTGGTATGTAAAATATTGTCCCTCCGATTTCCAATACTTAGCACCCAAGTGGTATTTCACTGCCCTCTGTAGATTCACAACCAAGATTTCACCTGCCCTTTATCACACAGTTTCTGGGATCACATAGGAGGGCACCGAATCTAGTCTTTGCAGGTTATGGAAGTCTTCACAGAGGAAGGACCCTCCAGACTGAGACTTAAAAGACAAGTAGAGAATTAGCCAGGCAAGAAGGTATACTCCATATCAAGGGTAGAGAGATTACATTTGAAGAAACTAAAGTAGTTCCCTTTAAGGAGAATGACAAACGAGGCTAGAAGGTAAGCAGGGACCAGTCCATTAAGAAGCATGTAAGTTGTGTTGAATAATTCACATTTCTTCCTGAGAACAAAAGGGAGCTGTTGGTGGGTTTTCAGCACTGAAGTAACATGGTCTAATTTGCTCCTTAGAAATAGTCCACCAGCTGCAGGTGGCGAATGAATTGAAGGCAGGTGGCAAGACTGGAGATGAGCTAGGAGAATAGGAGACCATTATAGCAGTCCAGGTGGGAGAAAATGATGGTCTGAATGAACATATGGACTCAGCATCAACATTGGGTGATGTCTTTGAAATTGTGGGTTGAGATGAATTCTCATAGGGAAAATAAGTAGAATAGGTAGGCAGAAAACAGGTTCCTAGAAAACCCCAACATTCAGACTGTGAGCAAAGGCAGAGGATCTAGCAAAGGAGGCTAGGAAGGTGGAATCCATTATGTGGAAATGGAATGGTATGGTAGCCACAGGTGTGTACCACTTAGGAGTCCCTTCAAGGAAGCACCTGCTGTAGGAGTGTGAATCGTTGACAGCCTCCAGCTACCATGCCTTTGGGATCCATCACAGAACTCATGCAGAGGTCTCAGTCTCCCCAGATGCTCCCAACAAATGACTGAGCACAGCCGGCCATTCCTGCCCATGGAATTTCCTCTAGTGGGCAGCTTTGCTCCGGGGCACCCCGTGAGCCTACTGAGCCAGTTACAGACCATCCCTGCAGACTGAGGCTCTTCCTACCCAGTCCTTCTTCCTTCTTTCTCTCCTTTCACAGGTATGAAGCCATGCATTGCAGTCTGAGAGTCTTCCCTCCTACTCCTGCTCCCTTCCCTCTTTATCCTTCACAGGTGCATCTTACACTTCTAATTCAATTTTACCATCTGCTGAACTAGTACAATTGATATCAATGAAGCGAAGGAGGGAATTTTAAGAGAGTGATCAAGCTTGTGATAAATGCCAGAAAGAGACTGACAAGGAGGGAGACAGAAAAGTGTCACCAGATCTGTCACTATGGAGGTCAGTGTCAGTCTATTGAAGTCCATAGTCCCTGTTCTGCTATTGTGTCTCCTCTTAGTGTTATTCTCCCAGATCCCCTTCAATTTGGTCATACATTATAGTCTTCATACATCGCATCCAGACACCCTCATTATGGACACATTTAATTTGTTAATATCTTTTTTTTTTCACTTTATTTTTTAAGTAAGTATTTTTTAAATGTGTATTTATTTTCAGAGAGCGCACGTGCACATGAGCACCATCTGGGGAGGGGCAAAGAGAGAGAGAGAGGGAAGGAGAGAGAGAATCCCAAGCAGGCTCCATGCTCGGTACAGAGTCCCACAGGGAGCCTGATCCCATAACCCTGGGATCATGACCTGAGCTAAAACCAAGAGACGCTCAACTGACTGAGCCCCTCAGGTGCCCTGTGAATATCTTTGTAAATTCTGGCACCAGGAGGTGAGTTCAGTATTCCACAGGGAGTCTGATCAATGTTGACGATAGGAAGATTATAACTACCTGTTATCTGAACACTATATTTTAGCCTAAACTTTGATTCAGTTTTTTGTTTTGTTTTGTTTTGTTTTGTTTTGTTTTGTTTTTTTTATAGCCACGACAAACTCAGGGCTGCTGTACTGCTCAACACCAAGGGATGCCATTCAGATTATATAATCCTCAAGTCCAACCTGGCCCTTGGGTCCTGTTTTTAAAAATCTCCTTAGGGCGCCTGGGTGGCTCAGTCGGTTAAGCGTCCGACTTCCGCTCAGGTCATGATCTCGCGGTATGTGGGTTCGAGCCCCGCGTCCGGCTCTGTGCTGACTGCTCAGAGCCCAGAGCCTGTTTCAGATTCTGTGTCTCCCTCTCTCTCTGACCCTCCCCCGTTCATGCTCTGTCTCTCTCTGTCTCAAAAATAAATAAACGTTAAAAAAAAAATTTTTTTTTTAATCTCCAAAATCCACATTTGCTCCCCTCTTAATCATATCATCAGAAGCGTTCTTGAAACCTCATTGCCATAAAATTCTGGGGACAGGAAACCTGGTCTTGTGCATCCTACTATAAATTTCCTGTCTTGCCAAGAGTTCATCAGACCAGATACCATTTTCTCATCACCAAGCACATATAACAACACCAACAACAAAACAAGGCACAGAGCACCTCTACCCAATATTGCTACCAGGTGAGGTCTTGAAAAGACAAACAAATTAGACAAGATCCTAGAGCCTTGTTTGGATAGACAAGAACTTCCTATCTTCTTGAGAAGCCAGGAGTTTGAGGGGGTGCTGTTTGGCCAGCACCGTAGTTAATATCTTTTTAACTCAACTAATCCTTGAGGGGTACAGGCTGTGTGAAAAATAGATAACGAAGTATCAAGGGACTACAAGAAAGTACAGGTCGGATACAGGCTGGGTAAGAGACTAAGAGATGCTAAGATAATCTTATTGATGAAACTCCTGATTATATTAACCATTTATCCCATGGTAGATTACAGCATAGTGTTTCCCAGTTCCTTTTTACATAATATCTAGCCTACAGTTCCCCTTAGATACTCCCAGTTAAAGGGCATTGCCCTGACCCTTAGTTCCCAAATATAGAGTGAGGCCACTATGGGGCCAGATCGAGTTGGTCCAGAACAAATGTGGTGATATACACTTTTTCCAGAGTAGGTTATTGCCCAGAGCGTTATCATGCTGGCCTTTTTTAAAATTTTTTTTTTCAACGTTTATTTATTTTTGGGACAGAGAGAGACAGAGCATGAACGGGGGAGGGGCAGAGAGAGGGAGACACAGAATCGGAAACAGGCTCCAGGCTCTGAGCCACATGCTGGCCTTTTTTAAAACAAGCTTTATTCTAGGGGCACCTGGGTGGCTCAGTTGGCTAAGCATCTGACTCTTGACTCTTGGTTTTGGCTCAAGTCATGATCTCATGGTTCGTGAGTTCAAGCTTCGCGTAGGGCTCTGCACTGAAGTGAGGAGCCTGCTTGGGATTCTCTCTCTCCCTCTTTCTCTGCCCCTCACTTACGCTCTTTCTCTTTCTCAAAAGAAATAAGGAAGAAGAAGAAGAAGAAGAAGAAGAAGAAGAAGAAGAAGAAGAAGAAGAAGAAGAAGAAAACTTTATTCTAGTAATTCTTACTCTTAGGAGGACTCTAACCCCCACTCCCAACAAAACCTGTGGTAAAGCTGTCTGCTTACAGATCTAGAAAGTTCATCTCTTTGGGAAAAAAAAATTCACTAATTTGGTTTAAACCTGGTATGGAGGTTTTCTTGATCAAAACACACCAAAAAATAGCAATAAAAGTTAAGTTAAATAATTCAAATAAAGTGCCAGGAGTTTTCCATTATTCCTACCCCTGCTCACAGTTCAAGCTGATGTGAAGATAACCCATTTCTCAAATTGACCCAGATCTCTGCCTAGGACATGGATCCATTTGCTGGGTCTGAGCTCATAGCAAAGCCCATCTGGATGGATCAAGGCATATTTCTTCTGGGTATGGGAGCCAAACTTCCTGCCTGGAATCTGATCATCTTGGTTACTTAAAGATACTTTTAAAAATATATATGTTTAGGAGTGCATGGGTGGCTCAGTCGGTTAAGCATCTGACTCTTGACTTTGACTCGGGTCACAGTGATCTCATGGTTCACAAGTTCAAGCCCCGTGTCAGGCTCTGCACTGAGCATGGAGTCTGCCTGAGATTCTCTCTCTTTCGTTCTGCCCCTCTTCCCCACTCTCTCTCTCTCTAAAATAAAAAAATAAAATATGTATATATGTTTAAATCAAGACTCAGTTATGAACTTCCCCAGCTAAGCATCTGATACCATCAGAATGGTTTAAACCTGTGTTGACGGAATAACAAAAGGAAGGAAACTCATGAAAATTTCCCTGATGCTCTGTATTTTATTTACAAATAGCTGACCCCTCTGTGAAATTTGTGAATAGCCTTTTACAAGCATAAATGTGGCACCACGTATAGGCAGTCTTTCTCTATCTCAACCTCGAAACTCTTAACTGGGCATCAATATCTGAAAATGTTTACATGAATTTTAATGCTGAAAAGTATAATACTCTTAAGTTGCTGATACTGGTATTTAGGGTTTACCTCTCACCTAACTCTCAGGTCGTTCCAAATAAACCCAAAACACCATGTCTGCAAATCTGAATGCAGTCTGTTTCTGCTATGTGGTGCAAGTCTCTTAATTAGTCTCTCTGGCCCCATTTTGTTCTTCTTCTGATAATACTACACCTGGGCAATAAACATAATTTCTTAAAATGCCAACAATGGAAATATGGAAGTCCTGCGGGGAAGCTAAATTTGGAATGAATGTGAGTTCACTTTTAAGTATGTTGAGTTTGAGGGGATGAAAGGGCATTAAGGAGGAGACATTACAAGGACAGTGACAGATTTAGGAAGTGCAAGAGGGAATTAGATCGTGATGTGTAAATGTGAGTCATATAAGTAAAGATGGTAGGATCAATCATGAGATCTCTAAGTGAAAGTTTGAGAGTATAGAGCAGTGGTGAGCAATCTTTCTTTGTTTCTTTCATTCAAGAAAGGACCACTTAAACGAAGCAGAAAGTGTTTACAAATCTTGTTGTTGAAACATTCAACGTGAAAATAATGTTACTGGCTTCCATAACAAGACCTTATGCTCTGGGATGATTTATTGAGATATGAATATCTATTCTTCTCCCAGGCAGTGTTTTCTAGCTTGCCCTAGCTTGATGTATTTGTGATGTGTAACCTAAGGTAAAAAGAATGTAGACCTGAGTGGGGAAATGAGAAGAGAAGGGGAATAATTTAGCTAGAAAGGAGTTAAGTCAACCTTCAAAGTGTTGGAAGAAAGGGAGAAGGGAGGTAACCAAAAGCCCAATCAACTAGGTCCTAGAGAAAGAGTTTGGGGATTTAGAGAGAGAGAGAGAATAGAATGGAACCCAAGCGTGTCTCTGTAACCATAAATGGGTTCTCTGATGTTCTTTGAGATCTGTAAATACAGTTGGAATACCTTTTAAAAATTGCCGTGTATCTTTATATGTGATACTGAGCAGAGTCCAGGCATATGGGACCCCAGGACTTATTAGAGTTCCAAGAAGAATGCCAACGAGAAATTTGGCAATGGTTTTGAACTGCTAAAATGTTAACTGATCATACTAAGAAGTCATGACACAGAAACAGCTTTCAAATCTTTTCTAACTTAATTTGCATTGCTTTTTAGAGTTTAAAAATGTTTTCACTTTTATATCTTCTTTTATCTTTGGGTGATCCCTTAAATTATCATCATCTGTAATTTACAGATGGGGAAATTGAAGCTTCGAGAAGTGAAAACCAGAAAGAGATCAGGCTTAATGATTAGTTCCACTCAATTGAATACCTACTGAGCCTTGCTTACTGAGATTCAGGTTGTGCTACATCGTGGGGACACAACAATGATTAAAATGTGCATGCAATCCTCAGCCACCATACCATTCTTTCTTGACTCTTCCCCAGTTCTAAGAAGACTCATATCTCCTGTAAGCCTGGGCCAGGCTGGTTCATAAGGAGATTCAACTCTGAGCATCATCGACACAGACAGCCCATTTACAGGAAGAATCGACTCTAGGGTACTCTGGCAGTTCCATGCCTGTGATGTAGTCATCAAAATTGCAAAAATAAGGAAGATATGGGAACTCTTACATACCACTGAGTGGAAAATAAATTGGTACAATTACATTAGAAGGCAATCTAGCAACATCTATTAAAACGAAAGATGCCCTTATCTTACAATCCAGCAATTCCATTTCTCTCTCTATATTTGCAAGAAACTCTCCCATCAACGCATAAGGAGTCATGTAAATGAATATTCATTGAAGCATCATGTATAACAGGAAAATAATTGGAGACAATCTAAATGTTCATCATCCTGAGAATGGTTAAGTAAATTGTTGTATGACCACACAGTGAAATACCATACCATAGTTAAAATAAATGAACTAGAACTGGAGCTATAATATGCATCAATCTCAAAAAATAGAATATCTAGTGAAAACAAAAAAGTGGCAGGAGACCCATAAGGCTTGCTACCGTTTACATTAACTTCAGACCCATGGAACAATAGTACATATTTCCATGTGTGATAAACATTTTAAAATACTCTTAGTGATAGTAACTCCAAATTTAGGATAGTTGTTACCTCTGCTGAAAAAGAAGGATAATGATAGAGTACGCAGAAGCCTTTAGCCAAATCTGTATTTCCCCCAAAGTGGATTGGAAAAAAAATATGGCAAAAAGTAAATGTTTGACAAAAACTGGTGGGAAAGATGAGTTTGTGATATTATTTTCTATATCATATATACTTGAAATATTTCATTTAAAAATATAAATGTTCTTTTAATGGTGGAATTACAGGATTTTTCTCTTTGTGCAGAAATTTCTTTTCTTTTTCCTTTTTCCATGTTAAAATTCCATCCATACTTTGATATTTAATTCAAGTCTCACTACCTTATTGAGAATTTCTATGACAATCTTGTCAGTCCATACTATGCTCTCCCTTTTCTAAACCACAATAGGTCTATAAAGTTCTCTTGTATTCTATGATGATTTTATCAAAATGACTTTTGTTCTCAGTATGTTGAAGCCACATTTTAGGTACTGAGAAGGGGTAGGAAAAAAAAAAATAAAGTTCTCGTGTATACAATGTTTGTATGACCAGAATTCTTTCATGTTGTTTAAATATATATTGCATTGCAGTAATATTTGGCTTTATTGTACACAAACCTTGTTTCTCCAATTATATTGTAAGAACCTTAAGAGCAGAGATAATGTCTTGAACTTTTAAAATCCTTCCCCAGTGCCCAGCAGAGTCTAACCAGACATTTATTAAAAGAAAAGTGGCGTATAAACCAATAATTATTACTCTTGCTACAAAGCCTTTATCTAGAAAGTTGAAAATACTAGTTGGAGCTACATTTGCTTTTATTTTCCCAGAGAGAGAATAGTAATGAGCTGTGAAATGACCAAAACTCAGGCAGCAGAAGGGGAAAAAAGAAATAGCGGGTTTGTATATTACACATTCTGGATAATCAGTTCTTGAATGATTAAGTGTGGAAAATCTCTTATGAGTAAAAGCAGATTTTAAAATTTTATTTTATGACTATGGACTTGTTTCATAGATCATTTCCAGTTTTCAGCTGATCCTAGGCCAAACTTACAAATTATTTTGGAAAAACATTTCCTCTTATAATATGCTACATAGCCACACACAAATATACATTGTTATCAATCTGCCTTCATTCTGGTATTTATTTCTCCTCAGAACCGAAAGTTGGGTATTGAAGAATGAGATCAATTTAAGCATCAGTATGGTTACTTTTAGCTTTGCAGTAGCTGCTAGGCCAAAACTACTGCCACTTTCGTGCCTGAACAGTTTCCCAAGGAAACTTTTGTAATATTGTATGAAACCAGGCCACTATCTCGTGGTTCTTTGGCCTAAGTACTATAACACTCAAAACACAGTTCTCTAAATTAAAACTTACCTCCATCTGTATTTATGACTGCATTTTTTAACTCTACAGTGTGCCTCAGGGACTTATATCTCTAATTACCCTCCTCTATCTCTATGTCATTTGTGTCCTAATGAACATAACTAAGGGCACGAAAATTTCATGCAATTCGGTAAAAGATCATATATTCCCTCATTTTCACTCATTTTTAAAATGTTAGTGTTGAAGCAAAACCCTGAAGTAAAGTGACCAGAATTTTCCTATAGTAATGAGGAGCTTTATCATTGGTCTCTGCAATTCTTCCTTTCCCTAAGTAAAGTCAGAAAAATGCTATTATACAAATTATATATATATATATATATATACACACACACACACACACACACACACACATAGAGAGAGAGAGAAAGAGAGAGAGTAGATTGGGTCCTAAAATTTCCCTAAAGGATAAGTGTTTGTAACTTAGAATTAATTTCCCCATGAAAATATTGTGATTATGGTTAGATTACAACCCAATGTATTAGTAGGTATGAGAGGATAGTAGATTAATAAACTGTATCTTGTTTTCTTATCTATAAGTTTATCATAGTAAAAAGAGAAGTATTTTTCCCTTCTCTTCTCTAGTGAGAGGGTTAGGATGGTGATTTTCTAAAGCCTCAGGGAGGCAGAAAACATAACTCTCTGGCAGGGGAAGGGGGTTCTAAGAAAAGGGGAGTGGCTTCACTTCAGGAGAATTTGGATCTGTTGAATCCCGAAGGATAGAGAATCAGGCAGGGGTCAGTTTCCATAAATGGTAAGGACCTATGTCTACTCCTAGATAGCATATCAGGATAGTATACACCTCTGACGAGGATGCCAGGAAGGCTATATTGCCTCAGACACAGTAAAAGTATTAATTTATGCTAAACTGAAACAACAAGGGTACATATTATAAACTCTAGGGTTACTGTTAATAGAATAGTAAAATTATGTATAAACAATATAATGTATAAATAGAAGAAAGATGGCATAATAATTTTTATAAGTAGTCAACTAAATCAAAGGAAGGCAAGAAAGAAGAAGGACCAAGTAACAAATAGGATAAATAGAAAACAAAATAGTAGGGTGTTAGCTATGAATCCAAATATATCCTTAATTACCCTAAATATAAATGGTATAATATTCCATTAATAATCAGAGATTTCCAAACTGGTTTTAAATATAAAGATTTAATAATATAATATTATGATAAGTATATATATGCTGTTTACAAAAGATATAAAAGTTACAATCTAAAATTATACCACAGAAGTACCAGAGGGTGTGCTATGCCCCTTCAGACCAGCTGCTACCATTAGATTTCCAAGGTCATAGTCCCAGTTTGGAGCAGCATCCATCTGTAAGGGGGATGGAGGGTGCTGGGCTCTGGTCTGCTCATAGGGAGAGGTCAGGGACAGGGTCAGTATGGTGGGCATAAGTATATCTTCCCAAGTTCTCTTACAGTCCCTGCTGGGGCTCCCTGACTTATTTTGGTTGGTTCCTAGTGCTACTTCTTTTATAAAATACACTTTGTAGAACTGATTATATCATCTTGTTTACTTCGTGTGAGTTTGTACCTTTTTGTCTCCATCTTCCAAAACAGGTATGTTGGGGAAAAAAGTAATCTAGTAAAATCCCAGACAGAGAAAAATAAACAAATAAGTAAAATAATTACCACAAAAAAATTAAAGGTGAAACAAAGACATTTTATGCAAACACTAACCCAAAGTAAGCTGGTACAGCTATACAATAATATATAAAGTAGACTCTAGGGAAAAAAGCATTATTAGAAATAAAGTGTGATATTTCATGATAATAATATTAACCTATCAGGAAGATATAACAATTCTAATTTCGTACACAACCGACAACACACTACAAAATATATACAGCAAAAGAATTGCTGAAACTGCATGGAATAGTAGACGAATCTATAATCACGGTAGGAGCCTTTAATACATCTCTCAGTGTTGGAAAGAACGAGAAAAAATTAGTGAGGGTACACAACATTTAAATATGACTAACAAAATTGACACAGTTGATGCATACGGAATATTTTAGGCAACAACCGCAGAATTTATTTTTGTTTCACGTGAGCATTGAATAGTTACTAAAAGTGACAATTCTTGGGCCATGAAGCAAGCCCCTCACCATATTTCAAAAGAAATCATGCAGAGTATGTTCTCTGAGCAGAGGGGGATTAAGTTAGCAGTCAACAATTTGTTAAAAACAACAAAATTCCCAAACACATAGAAATTAGGCAATATACTACTTTTTTTTTCAACTTTTTTTTGTTGTTTTGTTTTGTTTTGTTTTTTTGTTTTTTTAATTTATTTTTGGGACAGAGAGAGACAGAGCATGAACGGGGGAGGGGCAGAGAGAGAGGGAGACACAGAATCAGAAACAGGCTCCAGGCTCCGAGCCATCAGCCCAGAGCCCGACGCGGGGCTCGAACTCACGGACCGCGAGATCGTGACCTGGATGAAGTCGGACGCTTAACCGACTGCGCCACCCAGGCGCCCCTAGGCAATATACTACTTTTAAATAATCCATTAGTCAAAGAAAAAATAACAGTGGAAATGAAAAAATATTTTGAACTCAATAAAAACATGACACATTAAAAATTTTAAGATGCAGCTAAAACTGTGTTTGGGGGGAAATTTATCATCTTAAAGGCTGAAATGTGTGGCTTTAAACAAGAATTACCTAAGTATCCATCTCAAGAACTTAGGAAAAAAAAACCAATGAAACCTGAAGAAAGTATAAAAAAGGTAATGATAGGGGCACCTCGGTGGCTCAGTCAGTTGAACATCCATCTCTTAGTTTCGGCTCAGGTCATGATCTCACAGTTTTGTGAGTTTGAGCCCCGTCAGGCTCGGCACTGACAGTGCAGAGTCTGCTTGAGATCCCCCCAGTCTCTCTGCTGCTCCCCCACTCACACTCTCTCTATCTCTCTCAAAATAAACAAATAAACTTAAAAAATTAATAAAATAGGGGCACCTGGGTGGCTCAGTCGGTAAGCGTCCAACTTCAGCTCAGGTCATGATCTCGCGGTTCGTGAGTTTGAGCCCCACGTCAGGCTCTGTGCTGACAGCTCAGCGCCTGGAAACTGCTTTGGATTCTGTGTCTCCCTCTCTCTCTGCCCCTCCCCTTCTCGTGCTCTATGTCTCTCTCAAAAATAAATAAACATTAAAAAAGATTTTTTTTAATTAATAAAACAAAAAAAAGTAACGGTAAAGTGAAGAGAAAAAAACTAATGAAAAATGTAGAGAAGTCACTGAAAAAAATAATAGAACTGGTAAATCTAGCAAGACAGATCGCACATATAAAACAGAAACAAGAACAAAAAGAGTACATATTACCTTTATCAGGCTTGGAAATGGGGACATCACCAGAAATCATACAGACATTACAAGTTGAATTAAAAATATTTTAGAAAACCTAATGTCAATAAATTTGAAAATTTAGATGAAATGGGAAATTTCTAGGACAACCCAATACAATAAGTGACACCAAAGAAGTAGAAAACATGAATAGTCCTATCAACCAAAGAAACTAAATAGTGACTAAAAATCTTTACACAATAGGGGCACCTCGGTGGCTCAGTCCATTAAGCTCTGACTTGAGCTCAGGTCATGATCTCATGGTCCATGATTTCAAGCCCTGCTTGGGCTCTGTGCTGACAGCTGGGAGCCTGGAACCTGCTCCAGGTTCTGTGTCTCCCTCTCTTTCTGCACCTCTCCCTCTCATGTTCTGTCTCTCTCAAAAATAAACAAACATTTTTTTTTAATCTTCACACAATACATCTCCAGAATTTGATGTGTTCACCAGTATATTTTCCCAATATTTAAGGAAGAAGTAACATCAATCATATGTAAACTTTTTCAGAGAACAGAAAAAAAGAAATGATAACTTATTTTATGAGGCCAATAAAGTGTTGATCCCCAAACCTGAGAAGGTCATTACAAGAAAGGAAAATTACAGACCAGTCTCTCTCTTATCAAAGATGAAAAACTTCTAGATTAAATATCAGCAAAACGGGGCGCCTGGGTGGCGCAGTCGGTTAAGCGTCCGACTTCAGCCAGGTCACGATCTCGCGGTCCGTGAGTTCGAGCCCCGCGTCGGGCTCTGGGCTGATGGCTCGGAGCCTGGAGCCTGTTTCTGATTCTGTGTCTCCCTCTCTCTCTGCCCCTCCCCCGTTCATGCTCTGTCTCTCTCTGTCCCAAAAATAAATAAACGTTGAAAAAAAAAATTAATAAATATCAGCAAAACAAACCCAATAATATATTATACATAAAATGTGTTTTTTTCAAGCATTCAAAGTTGGTTTAACATTAACATCTTACTATGTACCCAATTAATAATATAAAAGAAAATTTATATATTCATCCTTGTAGATACAGAAAAAGTTTTGATAAAATTCAACATCTATTCATGATTTAAAACTCCTAGCAAACTAGGGATTTCCTCTCTTTTTGGTAGTCTTTTATTTTGAAAGAGTTTCAGACTTCTAGAAAAGTTGTAAAGAAAGAGGAAAAACTCCTGTATCACCCTCAGCAAGATTCTGTAATTATTTCCATTTTACCACATTTGTCTTTAAAAAAATTTTTTTTTAATGTTTATTTATTTTTGAGACAGAGAGAGACAGAGCATGAACGGGGGGAGGCTCAGAGAGAGAGGGAGATACAGAATCCGAAGCAGGCTCCAGGCTCTGAGCTGTCAGCACAGAGCCTGATGCGGGGCTCGAACTCACAGACCATGAGATCATGACCTGAGCCGAAGTCGGGCACTTAACCGACTGAGCCACCCAGGCGCCCCACACATTTGTCTTTGTAATGTCACTTTGTCTATTTAAAATCTATTTACTTTTCTGAACCATTTACGAGTAAGACATGATATCTCTTTATCACTAAAATGCTTCAGTATATAATTTTAGGGACAATCCATGCACATAATCACAGTAAAATTACCAAAACAAGGATATATAATTTAATGTAATCTATAGAACTTACTAAATCTCACCAGTTTTCCTAATACAACTTTTTGTAATTAAAAAAAAAAAAAAAAGTATTTTTTTCTGGTCCAGGATCCAATCCAGGATCACACATTACACGAGTTGTCATATCACTTTAATCTTTTAAAATCCAAAATATTCATTATCTTTACTTTTTATTTTATGATCCTGATGTTTTGAAGTGTACAAGCTTGTTATTATGCAGAATGTACCTCTACTGGGTTCAATTAATGTTTCCTCATGAATTGATTCAGATAATGCATTTTTGGCAGGAATACCAAAGCAATAATATTATACCTGCGACAGC
Organism: Herpailurus yagouaroundi; assembly: GCF_014898765.1. Lineage (NCBI taxonomy): Eukaryota > Metazoa > Chordata > Mammalia > Carnivora > Felidae > Herpailurus > Herpailurus yagouaroundi. Next base: position 32,714,171 of record NW_024412419.1, read on the forward strand.
ATATTACATCAGGATGCCCATGGCTTTGGTTTGTCCCATTGCTGGTAGTGTTAACTTTATTGCCGAGTTAAGGTGATGTATATCACATTCCTCTCTTATAAAATTAGAGTTTCCTCTATGTAACTAAAGGTATTTTATGTGGAGATATTTTGAGACTATGTAAATATCTTGTTTTTCATTAAATTTCACCCACTAACTTTTTTTTAAAGCTTATTTATTTTTTTGGTGGGGGGAAAGAGGCAGAGAGGGAGAGAGAGAGAGAATTCCAAGCAGGCTCCACGTTGCCAGCACAGAGCCCAACGCAAGGCTCGAATTCATAAAACCTGAGATCATGACGTGAGCCAAAACCAAGACCCAGATGCTTAACCGACTGAGCCACCCAGGCATCCCTCACCCCCTAACTTTTAACATCTTTTGATGATTCTTTCCTGAATTAATAATTACTCTGCTTACAAAATGATGATTTTCCAACCTAATCATTCCTTATATATTTATTAGTTAGAATTTCAAAACTGGGTCAAAGACTTGAACAGGCACTTCCAAAAAAGAGAATCCCCAAGTGCCCAATAAACACAGCAAAAACACAGGTTAAAATCAGAAGATGGGAGCCACTGGAACTCTCTTCTACGCTGCTGGTGAGGATGTAAATTGGTATATCACTTTGGAAAACTGTTTGGCAATTTCTAAGAAAACTGAATATGGGAGTAACCTGCAAACCAGTAGTGGCCAAAATTTGGAAAAAACAAAATGCCCATCAATAGTAGAATAGCTACATAGATTATGTATCTCTGTGTAATGCAATGCTACGCAGAATGAGAATGGACAGACTGCTGCTACACATGGATGAAGTTTTTAAACATGTCAAGTGAAAGAAACAGCACACAAAAGTGTGCATTTATTTAAGGTTCTAAAACAGAAGAGATTAGGTTACTGTGATAGAAGTCAGGATTATCTTTTTTTCTTTTTTTAATTTTTGTTTAATGTTTGTTTATTTTTGAGAGGGGGGAGAGAGAGAGAGAGAGAGAGAGGGAGAGCAAGCAAGTGAGCGGGGCAGGGACACAGAATCCGAAGCAGTCTCCAGGCTCTGAGCTGTCAACACAGATCCTGCTGCAGGGCCCAAACCTAGGAACCATGAGATCATGACCTGAGCCAAAATCAGATGCGTAACTGACTGAGCCACCCAGGTGCCCTGAGGATTGTGGATATCTGACAGGAAGTTGTAATTGAGTGGGAGCATAAAGGGATTTCTAGAGTACTAAAGGTCCTCCTTGATCTTCATACTGGTCACAAGGGAGTGTTTACTTTGTAAAAAGTCATTGAGATCTTACCCTTCTGATTTGTGCCATTTTATTTATTTATGATATATTCAATAAAAGGTTTATGTAAAAAGTCATACTCACATGAATACTTGTAGAACAGTCAGAACACAGAACACTATTTATAACCAAGTAAATTCTATTTGTTTGAATTTGCCCAATCTAAGAATATCCTATAAGTGGAAATCCAAACATACAAAACAGAAAATTACTTGTGGCACAAAAGCACCTTTCACTTTACAAAGCAACACATCAGATGCATGAAAGGAACAAGGATGAGACCCATAGCAGATCTATTTTTCAATTTTGGAAATTTATCCGAAGAAAAGAAATGACTCAACAGAAGCACAAATCTTGCTGTGAAAATGTTCATTTTGAACATGATGTCTGCTGACAAAACACTAAAATCAACCCCAAATCCAACCCCTGGTTCAAGATTTAATAAATTATGATATACCAGTACAAGAAAATAACATACATTAAAAATGATGTATAGAGTTCCTTATAGAAACGCTAAAAAAATTTGCCAGTATAATGTTAGGTAGAAAAATTGAAATGTAAGGTGATATGTATACCGTGATTCTAACTGTGTAGAAGTGAACCAATAGGTAAGATGAAAAAAGTAAGACTTGTGTTGGAGTGATAGATTTACGGATTTTTTTTTGAGGGTTTGAGGGGGTAAACTTCCCTCCATTCCCTATAACTATTCTCTCTGTCTCTGTCTCTCTCTCTCTCTCTCTCTCTCTCTCTCTTTTTGAAGATCTAATTGGCTTTATTAAAAGAGTCACAAATGAGACAGCACCCCACCTAGCAGGTAGAAGGGTGTTCCCCTCCATGAATATTCTTTATTATTATTTGGATCACTTAGAGTTCTTTTGTGGCGAGCAATAGAAATGAACTTAAATAAAAGAAGAGATTTATGGAGCCATAGAGGAGTAACTTAAAGAATCAAAGGAATAACTGAATGTCCTAGAGGAAGGAAGAGCCAGGAAGTTTACAGAGATCTTAGAAACAACATTCCCTAACCAGCTCTCTGGTATTCTGACCCCCCTCCCCACCATGACTTGTTTTAAATGCCTTCTGTCCCTGTGTGCCTCTACTCGAAGTTCAAATTATTGGGGGAGAAAAATCTGATCGTCCTAGCCTGAGTCAAGTATCCACCTTGTCTTGTGGCAATCACATCAGGACAACCTGGAGTTGGGGAAAGGCACTTTCCTAAGGAAGAAGGGTAGTGTTGTTACCAGAAGAACAGGGAGCTGACAGATGCTGGGTAGAGAAAACAGTTCTGTGAAACTTCATCACCTTTTCAATAAATCAGAATATTACTACCTTCTTAGAGTAAATGAAAATATGCCTAGGGGCGCCTGGGTGGCTCAGTCGGTTGGGCGGCCGACTTCGGCTCAGGTCATGATCTCGCGGTTCGTGAGTTCGAGCCCCGCATCGGGCTCTGTGCTGACAGCTCAGATCCTGGAGCCTGTTTCAGATTCTGTGTCTCCCTCTCTCTGACCCTCCCCCATTCATGCTCTGTCTCTCTCTGTCTCAAAAATAAATAAACGTTAAAAAAAATTTTTTTTAATAAAAAAAAAAAAAGAAAATATGCCTATTGGAAAAATTCACGCAATTTAAAAGAGTATACAGTAAAAGAGTAATGGAAAAGCAAGCATCCTTTATCCCACTACCCATAACTTTGTGTTTATTATCTATTGCATAACAAATTGCCCTCAAAAGATTAATGGTTGCCTAGGGCTGGGAGGACTGGGGATGATAGCTAAAGAGAACAGGATTTCCCTTTTTTTTTAAATCGTGTTCTAAAATTAGACTGTGGAAATGGTTGCACAACTCTGAATATACTAAACCACTGAAATTTCAGTGGGCACATGTTAAGGTATGTGAATTATATCTCACTAAAGCTATGTGGAAAAACTACTAGTTTAACCAGCTATCTCAATTTTCCCCGGGCTTCCCTGGTTTTAGCACTGACAATCCCTTATCCCAGGAAACTCAGTCCTAGTAAATCCTGGACAGCTGATCATCCCATACAAAATGTAGCAGTTTAAGACAATAAATGTTTGTTAGCTCATAGTTTTTCTAGATCAAGAATCTAGGAGGAGCTTAACTGGGAGACTCAGGGTTTCAGTCAAAATGTCAGTGGGGATGGAGTGTCTGGGTGGCTCCGTTGGTTAAGTGTCTGACTCTTGATTTCGGCTCAGGTCATAATCTCATGGTTCTCTAGGGTTTCTGCGCTGACAGCTCAGAGCCTGCCTGGTTTTCTGTCTCCCTCGCTCTCTGCCCCTCCTCCGCTTGCTCTCTATCTCTCTCTCTCTCTAAATAAAGAAATGAAAATCAACTTAAAACAAAAAGATGTCATTAGGGCTGCAGTCATCTGAAGGCTTGACTTAGGCCAGAGGATTTGCTTCCAAGCTTACTTGTGTGGTTTTACCAAGAGGCCTCAATGTCTTGCCTTGTAGGTCTCTCCATAGAGTGCCCTCATGACAGGACAGTCGGCTTTCCCCAAAAGCGTCTGATCTGTGAGTAAGAAAAAGAGACTAACATGGTTGTTGTAGAGTCTTTTAGAACCTAATCTTAAATGCGTGTGCCATTTTTTCTGTCATATTTTATTGGCCGCCCAGATCATCTCCGGGACAATGTGCGAGGGAACAATCTGCTGCCATTTCCAGGAAGCAACAAGCATGGGTTTGTCCCAGAGGCTGGCTCCCGTTAGCTGTGATGCGAACTCTAACCCTATCAGCATTTTACTAACATTTTGCTGGTTTTTAAACTAAAACACGCCCATTATGGAACATATGAACAGTGTGAGAGTACAAGAGAAAACATGTTATGGTGAATACCTTTGTATATAAATTTTACTTCTATCTCTGATTAGATAGGATAGATCCATAGGTGTGCAATTATTACAGCACGTGATTTAAGTATCTTAAGACTTGTTGCATATTGCCAAAATGCTTGTCTGATGCTTGCGTTGTATCAGAGTGCCCATTTTGCCATACCTTTGGTGGCCTTAAGTATTGTTAGAAACTCTGCCAATTTCTGTGTGAAAAGTTGTATCTCCTTGTTTCAGAGTGCCTTTTTCACAGTAAGGTTAAACATTTTCCCAGGTTTAGTGGCCGCTGCTAAGAAGTAAGCATATAAATCCTTTCTAGATACATTCATGCATTCACTTGATATTTATTGAGTGCCTGGTGTAAGAACATAGAAGTGCCTCAGCCCCCAAGATGCTCACATTCACGTGAGTGAGACTGGAGAAGGAAGGAAGGAAGGAAATATTTAAAAAGCGCAGCCAAGAAAACCATTGGGGTGCTGATGGAGACTGCAAGTACTTTTCTCTTGTTGGCACATCAAGGACAGAGTTGAAGGATAAGGGAGTGTTAACAGAATCAGACCAGACCAGGGAGCTCAAATAAAATCTTGTTGGCCTTCTCAGCCCTGTTAAGGTTAGACCCTATCTCCGAGGCTAAGGGGAAAGCAGGAAAGGGTTGTTTTTTGTTTGTTGTTTAAAATAATCTCTACGCCCAACATGGGGCTCCAACTCATGACGAGCTGGAACTCACGGCTTCATCAAGTGTTGTATGCTCTACTGACTGAGCCGGCCAGGCACCCGAGGAAAGGGTTTTACACATGGGAGTGAGATAATCAGATCTGTGTTTTTGGAATGTCCCTTTGGGGAGGTAGAATGGATGGATATGGATAATGGAGGTAGAATCGATGGCCAGATGGGAAACGGCTGTAGTCCAGGACAGAGGTGAAGATGGCTTGATCCTGGGGAGCAGTGGGAAGGATACTGAGAAATATCTGAGATTTAATTAGCATCCCTTGTCCCAGTCTAGGTTTCTGAGAAAATTAAGTAATAAAACAAACATGGGCAGATAGACTCCAAAACATGCTATTTTGGGCTGGAAAAAAAAAAAAAAAGAAAAACAACTATGGTGGAAGTTTTAGCTGAATGTGAGAGCCAAATGAGATGCTAGTAAACCCTTGGAATAGGGCAGGCTTCTCTGAGATAAGGCCACCTGGACGCCTCTTCGGAAATAAAGGATTTATTCCCCTGGCTGCTGGGAGGGCTGCTAGAACCCTCATCTAGTAGCCCTCTTTAGGGATGGCCTTGGCCAAAGAGAACCACTAGCCCCAAGTCATGTTCCTTCTTGGGGTAGCTGGCATCCAATGACAGATCAGATTGGGGAATATAAAGTCTTGGTTCCCTAGCCCCAATTTGAGACAACTTTGAAAGGTCATCTCAGCTTTGGAACCCCCCCACCCCAAGGTCATCTAAAGCCTTTATAGAGACTGAATCTCAGCTCAACTTCTCCCTTTGTCCAATCTTCCCTCCCTCCCCTCTCCTTCCCTCCCCTCCCCTCCCTTCCTCTTCCCCTTTCCCTTCCCCTTTCCCTTCCCCCTTCCCTTCCCTTCCTTTCCCTTCCCTTCCCTTCCCTTCCCTTCCCTTCCCTTCCCTTCCCTTCC
>NW_024412419.1:32719972-32731548 GCF_014898765.1 Herpailurus yagouaroundi
CCCTTCCCTTCCCTTCCCTTCCCTTCCCTTCCCTTCCCTTCCCTTCCTTTCTCTTCACTTCCCTCCACAAGTATTGATCCTGATAACACTGCTAATAAACCTCCTATACATGAATATCTGTCTCAGCATCTGCTTTCCAAGGAACCCAAACTGTGACATCCTCTGGGGAATGCTGCACCTGGATGACTATTAGAATGTGTGTCCCCATAGGGATGTCTGGCTGGCTCAGTCAGAAGAGCATGGGACTCTTAATCTCAGGGTCGTGAGTTCAAGCCCCATGTTGGGTGTAGAGATTACTAAAAAGAAGAAAAAAGAAACTTAAAAAAAAAAAAAAAGAAAAGAATGTGTGTCCTTGGGGTTAACAGCTGAGAGAATAAAGGGTGGCTCAGAACTAACATGCCCAGGTCGTCCTTCCTGATGTACAAATCACACGTCACTCCACCTTCCCTGAGATGGAGCAGTTAAATGCATGGAGATGTGCCAACTGTTGTACCACCTCTGTTTCTTCAGCAAAGTAGGAAACATTAGGACAATATTGAGTGACATGAAGGAGACAAAACCTTTAGGAATTAATGTAGGAGAAACAGGTGAGTAAAAATAGGATCAGTCAAGAATTACTGCTAGATGAAAGACAACGACAAGTTTGGAGGAAAGTATGAGCTCACTTTGAGGTGTCTTTAGGATGTCCGAGTAGAGTTGTTCAGTAGGCAATTAAAGATATAAATCTGGAGTTCAGGAATGCGACTGGAAGTAGCAATATAAATGGGTGTACTCAGCAGCTTATGCCTAATGACAAGGATCCCACAGAGAAATAATTTAGGGAACAGAAATATATTTCTTTAATTTTTTTTTTAACATTTATTCGCCTTTGAGAGACAGAGCACAAGTGGGGGAGGGGCAGAGAGAGAGGGAGACACAGAATCTGAAGCAGGCTCCAGGCTCTGAGCTGTCAGCACAGAGCCTGACACAGGGCTCGAACCCATGAACCATGAGATCATGAGCTCTGCTGAAGTCGGACACTTAACCAACTTAGCCACCCAGGCGCCCTGAAAGATATTTATTTTTTTTAAAAAACCAACAACCTCTAATTAGTATTTTCAGAGATTTGAAAAGATATTGCCTACCTAAGATAGGAGCAAGGATGCTATAGCAAGAAGGTTCAGAAATACGTGGAAATCTTGGGAATGAACAGTATGTTTGGCAAAACTGAAAGTCCACTGGAAAGATTAGATAGTTGATAAAACATCTCAGAAAGTAGAGTATGAGTAGAAGATGAGAGACATAAAGGGTAATTCCAAACGGTCTAACAGTCAGTTAATGGTATTTATGAGAGCCTTCATCTTGGTCCCCCCATTTTTTTATTATCTGTCCTTGGATGTTTCTGGACCAGCTTTTAGCAGGAAGTTCTTATGAGGAAAGGCCAGGGTTTTGTGGTAGAAGGAAAGGATCCAGCAGAGGGGAAGAAATGGAGGGGGGTGGGTAAAGAAGTAGGTAACTGATGGAGTGCTCTCCCTGACAAGACGAAATGGGGTAGATACGAAGCTGTGGTGCAGGGACTCACCTTAATTAAGAGGGCACCCTTTCTCTGTGCAAGTGGAGAAAATGTGTGCAGGGACAAATTGCTATAACAGGATAGACTGGCTGGATTATAAATAAAGAACTTTCTTTTTTAATTTTTATTAAAAAATTTTTAAATGTTTATTTATTTTTGAGAGAGAGAGAGAAAGAGTGTGAGTGGGGGAGGAGCAGAGGGAGGAGGAGATGCAGAATCTGAAGCAGGTTCCAGGCTCTGAACTATTACTACAGAGCCCAATGCAGGGTTCAAACTCATGAACGTTGAAATCATAACCAAATGTTGAGATCATGAGCCAAAACTAACTGAGGCAACCAGGCGCTCCTCTTTTTTTTTTTTTTTTTTTTTAAAGTTTATTTATTTATTTTGAGAGAGAGAGAGAGAGAGAGAAAGACTTGAGCACGTGAGAGCCAGAGAGGGGCAGAGTGAGAGAGAATCCCAAGCAGACTCTGCACTGTCAGCACAGAGCCCGACATGGGGCTCTGTCTCACAAACCATGAGATCATGACCTGAGCTTAAATCAAGAGTCAGACGCTTAACCGACTGAGCCACCCAGGCACCCTCAGAAATTTATTTCTCGTAGGTCTGGAAGCTGGGAAATCTAAGATCAAGGCATGGCACATTCAGTGTCTCCTGAGGGCCCGCTTCCTGGTCATTTTCCCACTGTGTCCTCATGTTGGGGGAGGGACAAGAGAACTGTTGGGAGGGGGGGTTCTGTTATAAGGGTGCTGATCCCAGTCATGATGGCTGGAGTCATGACCCAATCACCTCCCAAAGGCCCCACCTGTGAATTCACCGAGAGGGATTAGGTTTCCCTAATCCCATTAGGGATTAGGCTTCAGCATATGAATCTAGTGGGTGAAACAATCAGTCTATGTAGGTGAGATGATTTTCTGATGGTTTGTATTTTCTCTCTAAAGTATGAGCACTGTCCTTGGTTGAGGCTAACTGGGTGGGCATGGAAGTTGGGATGGGATGTGGTCAGGGAAAGCCGAGGTGTATGGAGACTTTTCTTTTTCTTTTTTTTTGAAATAGACTAAATGAAGGACGAAAAACAACAAAGCTGCATGAGGAAACAAGAAGTGATTGCCAGGCTCCTCCGAGGGCCCAGGTGAGTTGGAGGTCAACACCGCAGTGGATGGTTGAAAGGAGACTTTGACAATGAGAGCAGAGGTGAGGAATCTCTAAAACAGAGAGACAGACTATTCTCATAACGAAAAGTCTCCTGCTTTCTTCTGAGAAGAGAGTTGTATAAACGAAAAATAGAACAACATCCTCCTCTGAGTCATAGGCCTCATTTTGATCAGCTCCCCAGTCCTGCTTATTTTCCTTTGATGTTTACAAACGGCACATGTGATTATAAAGGGGAAAGGTGAAGGGTATAATAAACCAAGGATGCAGGAGGAGGAAGGGACTCAAGAGCCCGAAGGAGGGAAGGAAAGCACCCAACTGAGAGGAAACAGCCAGGGCCGGGGCTTCCTCTAGCCCTCTCAGTGGAGCCCCCGCCTCCTGCACAGAAACTCCCTGCAGGGATCAGACACTTGGTCGGTCATCTTCACCCATCTACCCTCAGCATCTAGAACAGAGCCTGGCACCACACAGGTGCAAAGTAGACATTCGTTTGGTGAATGAATGAAATCCACAGAGCAGTTACTGGCTTTTCCAGTGGCTGAGCACACAAAAGTTTCCTACCCCCCCCCCCCTTCCCTTCCTTTACAAAAAGTTTTCAGATAGCTTTTGGGCCCGCTGGGGCCGTTTCAAAAGACAAATAGTCCTACCGCTGCTCCAGAGGACCCACCGCCCACCTTCCAATTAGAACTGCCTCTCTCTGTTCTTCTTGGAAAGGGAGGCACAGCTTGCTTTGCAAGAAACTTGCATAGGAAATGGGGCAATCTGGGCTGTTTTTCAGCCTTTTCAACCTCATTTCCTAAATTAAAGAAAGAAATGTAAGGAATCTTAGGAATATGAAACTTCTCCGGAATAATCTTTATTGAGCTGTGCTTGGAGCCAGCTGAAATCCTGAAGGGCTGTCAAGGCAGCCAAGAAGAAAAGAGAATGAGAAATAACTTAAACGATCTTAGCCAGACTCTGAAAAAGATATCTAGAGCAGCTGCTATTTTTTCCTTCCCAAAATGGTTTGCCTTTCCCCCAGTTTGATGATTGTTTTAGATTATTTTGGGGTCTAAGAGGAGAAAGGAGGAGGGAATCCAGTGTTTAGGAAGTAACGTGATGAGGTTAGTTGTACCCTGGAAGCTTTATAATTTACACAGCTGTTTTATACGTGCCGACTTCCTCTCCTTTTAGGACGCCACTGACTGGTAAGTCAGGATTTTATTCACAGCACTCCCTTTAGAGGTTGTTCATGGCACTCTGGCTCCCCCGCCCACTTCAGTGTATCTCTGTGGTCTATGGATCATCTCTCCAGAGTTTCATCGCTGGGGTGAAGGGCCATTTTGTCTACCCTACAATTATCCACAAAGAGTGCAGGAAAGCCATGTAGTCTGCCAGATGGACAAGGAACACTTGACTGCACTAAAAAATTTCCAGCAATGGTATCCCCAGCCTGCCCTTTTGCTGTGAGCGGTGCCCGAATTCCACAAGCAATTCCCCTAAAATCTCCAGCTCCCCGCTGCCCTGCCCGATGGGTTTGGCTGGTTACCAGAGGCACCGAGGGCAGGGCAGGGGTAGGGGTGGGGGTGGGGGAAGTGGCCTATGGAGTGGCAATTCGTTTGACCCTCATTCTCGCTCCATTCTGTGATGTCTGCTCCAAAAACGAGCTGGCTACCAGAAAGGAACTGAAACTGATTTACCCATGGTCCGTCTTTGTGACTGTTGACCCAGGACCGAAGCACAGAACTGCTGTTCCCCTGCCTAGCCTGGGGCACACTGGGCTGACTCACTACCTCACCAGGAATGCAGCTAATCTGGAATGCAGCGCAGGGGCCCAGATGCCCACAAGGAGCAGGACTTTCGAAAGGAGGAAGGTCTTTTCCTAAACAGAGTGAAGACCCGCATTCATCAAGTTACAAGGAATCTGAAAAAAAAGAAAATCACACCACAGATAAATAAAACATTTTTCTTTCTACCCTTCCTCCCCACCTCCATTTCAGGTTCCTGCATGGGGCAAACACCGATCTCAGTTTGGAATGTATCTTCTCAGAGATTTACATAACTGCATGATTTCCCTGTATATTTATTTATGTACATAGGTGTGTATTTAGAGAGATTTAGAGAGAGAGGGAGAGGAAATTTTGCATATCATGAAGTGTGGACATAGTATGGATTGTTCCTCAATTTGCTTTTTTTTTTTTTTTTAATTGAGCCTTGTCTCTTGGAGATTTTTCTGTGTCTAGGTGTTCTAATTCTTTTTTAAGCACTGCATATTCTTACATGACTCAGATGCTTCACTATTTATTTAACAGTCTCTCTCTTGATGATCATTTAGGTTGCTTTCATTTTTTTTCTTTTTTGAGTTCATTTATTTATTTTGAGAGAGAGAGTGAGAGTTCGAGCAGGGGAGGGGGAGAGAGAAGGGGAGAGAAAGAATCCCAAGCAGGCTCTTGGAGCCTGATGGGAGGCTCGAACCTGAGAGATCATGGCCTGAGCCAAAGTTGGATGCTTAACCAACTGAGCCACTCAGGCGCCCTTGCCCTAAGTTTTTATTTTTATTTTTCATTTATTGTATTTTTTAAAATATGAAATCTATTGTCAAAGTCGTTTCCATACAACACCCAGTGCTCAACCTGCTCTAAGTTTTTAATACTTCAGTGAACAACCTGCTTTCCTTTTGCACATACACGAGTATTTCTGTAGGGTGGATACCACAGTGTGAGATTGCTGAGTCAAAAGATAGATGCATCTAAAGTTGGACGGACCACTGCCCATTCTGTTCTCCAAAAAGGCTTGACCGGTTTACATTCCCAGCAATGACAGAAGAGAGCACCTCTTTTGCAGAAGGCTTGCTAACCCAATCTTTGTTATGTATTGTCGGTCAAATGTGTGAAAAATGATATCCCCGTGTTTTTATTAGCATTCCCCGCCAAACTGATGAGACTGAGCAACTTTTCAAATGTTTGCCATTTATGTTTCCTCTTTTGTAAATTGCCTCTCATATATTTTGTCCATTGTCCTATTTTGTTTTATCTTTTTCTTGAGGACACACAACAAAGAACTTGTAAGTCCTTTGCTATCTATGTTACAATGTGCTCACCTGTCTACAACTGGAATTTTAATATCATTTACAGTTTTTGTTCAACAAACTTAAAGGGTTAATAAAATAAATTTTATTTATCTTTTCAGTCCTTCTCTTTTTACAGCTTTTGCATTTTGCATATTGTTTCAGGAGACCTTTCCTACCCCCAAAGGTCCTAAACATGGTCTTCTATATATTTTCCTTTAATAGTTTGATAATGTTTTTGTTTCCCTACCTAAGTCCACCTAGAATTTATTTTTAAAGAAATCACATGAGGTAAAAAAGTAACTTCAGGGGTGCCTGAGTGACTCAGTTGGTTAAGCTTCCGATTCTTGATTTCAGCTCATGTCATGGTGGTGAGATCGAGCTTCCCATTGGGCTCCACACTGGACACAGAGCTTGAAATTCTCTCTCCCTTTCCCTCTGCTCCACCCCTGCTTTCGTGTGGGCGTGTGTGTACACACTCTTTCTCTCTCTCTCTCTCAAAAAAAAAAAAAAAAAGTAACAAGTTTTTTCTAATAGGCAATTGTTTCAATATCCTTTATTGAGGAGTCCATTCTTTTCCTTATCACAATACTAACTTCTCATGTACCTGAGCTTGTCTCGGGGCTGTCTATTCTTTTCCATTGAGCTACTGATCAATTCTTGTTCGACTAGAAACGCATGGAATTTATGAGTAATTTGGAGACAAGTGTTATCTTGACAACATTAAATCCTCCTATTCAGGTCTTTGTCTAGTTTTAATCTTTTTCTTGTAGTTCTTGAACATATCTGCAAGGTACGGTGCTATTGCTGACTATTTCCTAATTTTGTTGCTATTGTAAATGGAATCTGTTTTTTTTTCTTATCACACTTCCTATTTTTAAAACGATCAGTGGGGCGCCTGGGTGGCGCAGTCGGTTGAGCATCCGACTTCAGCCAGGTCACGATCTCGGGGTCCGGGAGTTCGAGCCCCGCGTCAGGCTCTGGGCTGATGGCTCAGAGCCTGGAGCCTGTTTCCGATTCTGTGTCTCCCTCTCTCTCTGCCCCTTCCCCGTTCATGCTCTGTCTCTCTCTGTCCCAAAAAATAATAAAATTTTAAAAAAAAAAAAAAAAAAAAACCGATCAGTTTGTTGACAGATTTTTTTTTTTTTTTTTGCATTTGACCTTGCATCATTAGTTTTTGATAGCTTTTCAGTTGATTTTCTTAGATTTTCTAGGTAGCTGCTCATGTTATCTTCAAAGAGAAACACCTATGCCTCCTCGTTTTTGTTTTGTCAGCTATCTTTTAGGTAAGAATAACAGAAACAAATTCAAACCAACTTAATCAAAAAAGGAAACGTGTGGGCTCACTAAACTGATAAGAAGCCCATATGGCTGGATCCAGGGCATGAGATGCTGCCATTAGGTCTTGGTCTTGCCTTTTCTATCTCTCTAATGTATTTCTCTCTGTCTTGGCTCCATTTCTAGGCAGGATCTCCCTGTGCGATGACAAAAAGTCTGCCAGCAGTGCCAGACTTACCTCCTATTCTTTCAGCAATACCCAGAGGCAGGGGACTTCTATTCTAGTGTTGCTATCCACAAAAATTTTAGGACTGATTCCAATTCATTGGCTTGCTCACCTGCTCATCTCTGAACCGATCATTTTAGTTAGGGGGTTAGAATATGCATGTAGACAGGGAGTGAGTCAGGTTATCCAAGGAAAATTGGAATGCTGTGACTAGGAAAAAAGGAAATCGATGCTGGGCAGACAAAACACACAGGCGTATTTAAACCTCTTTCAATATTTTCAGTATTTGAATATATAAACTTCCAATTTCTTTTCTTTGTCTTATAACCTTCCCATCCTTTTTTGTTTTTTGTTTTTTGTTTTTGTTTTTGTTTTTGTTTTTTTTTTTTTTGGTCCGGAATGAACTCTTCTCAGCGCTGATGCTTCTATTTTGGGCTCTCTTTCTCAGCACTTCCTTCCATCATCCTTCCCTCCCTGCTCCCTTTCCTTCCTTTCTCTGTCCCTCAGAACTCAACCTTCCCTACTTGGTAGCTTTGTGGTTTCTGGGACTCCCAGGCCAGATCTTGTCTTATTATTATAAAGTATTGTACATCCAATCTCTTCCCCGGGATCAGATTCTGGCTATGAGACTGTGTCTGCTTTTTCCACCCTCCCTAGGTATGTAGGTTTGTACAAGCCCGTAGCCCTAGGCAGCTCCTGACTCTTGATCCCAGCCCTTGATTTCAGGTGAATCTTCTGCCTCACACGGAGATGTTTAGCCCCTAATGCACCATATGAGACCAGGTCCTGAATGCCTCTGTTGGCTTTTGGCAGAATCCAGCTGGTCTATAGCTTTAGGCCACTCACCATATTGTTTCTGTTCCATTTCTGGGCTGCAGAGGTGTTTTGAAGTGTGAACATGCCCAACATCTCTCCCATTTGATATTCCCTCTGTTATCACTATCATTCTGGACTGGAGTGGTCCCTCCAAGCACCGTCATGGCTTTAATAAGTCCACTCCCATTTTGTTCTCGACTGTCCGTGATCTAGCTTCCTCTCCTGCTTTGCTTTCGGAAACTGTGCTCTCTGAAGTCGCCAATGTCATTTCCCAATCACCAAATTGAACAGCTTTTTTTTTTTCTTCAGTCCTCATTTTCCTTCACTCCTCAGCAGCATCCAACAATGTTGACAGCTTGTCCTTTATCCCTTTCTCCTTTTGGCTAATTCCATACTCCACTGTCCTGGTTCACTACCTCTTCTGACGCTTCCTTTTTTTTTTTTTTTTTTTAAATTTTTAAACTACTTTCACTTCCTCCTCTCATTTTGTGACTGTAGATGTCCCACTAGGCCACAGCCTTTGCACTGGTTTTACCCTCTCTCTCTCTCTTTTTTTTTTATACATTCTTGTGTCTTCAGTAATCTCTAAAATGATTCCCTACCTTCTTCACACTAGGATGACCCCCCCACCCCGACCCAGGTCCTTTTTTTTTTTTAAGTTTATTTATTTATTTATGTATTTATTTATTTTTTTCAACGTTTTTATTTATTTTTGGGACAGAGAGAGACAGAGCATGAACGGGGGAGGGGCAGAGAGAGAGGGAGACACAGAATCGGAAACAGGCTCCAGGCTCTGAGCCATCAGCCCAGAGCCTGACGCGGGGCTCGAACTCCCGGACCCCGAGATCGTGACCTGGCTGAAGTCGGACGCTTAACCGACTGCGCCACCCAGGCGCCCCTAAGTTTATTTATTTTTGAGAGAGAAAGGTAGCACAAGAGAGAGGAGACAGGATCCCAAGCAGGCTCCTCACTGTCAGCACAGAGCCTGATGTGGGGCTCGAGCTCATGAACCAGGAGATCATGACCTGAGCCCAAGTCAAGAGTCAGATGCTTCACTGTCTGAGCCACCCAGGCACTCCTTTCCCCCTAGGTTCTATAGCTATAAATTTGCAGGTTGTACGTTCACTTAATGTCCTGCTGTCCCATCAAATTTCCTTCCCTTTTTTGGATTAAGAGGTACAAGCTTCCAGTTATGGGATAAATAAGTCATGGAGATGAAAGGTATAGCATAGGGAATATCGGCAACAATGTAATAGATGGTGACTGCACTTATCATGATGAGCACTGAGTAATATATATAATTATTGAATCAGTATGTTGTATACCTGAAACTAATATAACATGGTATGTTATTACACTTCAATAAAAAAATTCTAAAATTAAAAAGAAATTTCTTCCCCTTTGAACCTTCCAAATTCCATCATAGATACTATCTTTCTCTTAGTTTCTAAGGCTCAAATTCATTCCCTTGATTCCTCCTATTTTCTCCAGAGACAGTTACTTACACATTCTATTGATCCTCTTTCCTTGAATTTTCTCTTTTTTGCCATTGCCTGTTCATGCATCTGCTGTGATCCCTTATCATTCCTCTTTTAGGTAATTTCAGTGGTTTCCTAATGAAGTAGGAGAGTTAAATGAGTTCATTCCCTCTCCTACCCCAAAGGAGGAACAATCCTCTATTGAATGGACAAAAATTCAAGATGGATGTATTGTGCTGATCTGAGTAATGGCTTCAGTTTAGAAAAGCTAAAATGTTGTATTAGAGAAAGCAAGAAGCTATCAAAAGAAAAGAATTCATTCAAGCTGAGACTCACGTATGGATAGGAATTATTGTGACAACCCAGGGAAGAGAGGCTTGTGTTTCACATAGAGGGGGAAACGCAAGCAAAACAGAAGTGAAGCAACATGGTGCCTGTGAGTGTGTGTATGTGTGTGTGCGGCAGGGTCTACAAAGAGTCACTGTGAGCCAGGGACAGGGGAGATCTAGAGCTGGACAGAAAAGCTTTTTACCCCAAGTTAAGGACTATCATTTGGGGTGTCAGGAAGCATTGGAAGTGGGGATGGGGCCACAGGGCCACATGTATAGCCAGATTTCTAGTTTGAATGGTGTCTTCTCATCAAGCAGGACTCAAGAGATGGGAGGGGGGGAATGGGTATCTGTTGGGAGTTCTGATGGAATTGTGATGCCTGCTCTCTGCTTCTTTAGGGCTGCTTGGGACCTGCAGAATTGCTGAACAGGGGAGTCGCTGTGGGTGAAGGGGTGCAGGTAAGCCCTCGGGAACAGGTGCCTGGGATAGTCAAGATGTGTTTTCCCAGTGGGGAGGGTGAATCAAGGTTGATGCGAAAGGAGCTGGCACCATGCTGAGAAGATGACTGCATGGGTTATCCTATCCTATCCTATCCTATCTAAAAAAAAGGGGCTTCATGAATGAACAAGAGAGCAAGAGTCAAGTTGACCCCTCAGCCCCTCATTTCACTGCCCCCCACCCCACGTGTGATACCCTTGTTGGCTCTTCAGGGCCCATCTGGAGTGCCAGCTTCTCTCTGAAGCTTTTCCTCTAGCCACTGCTGTCAGGTATCTCTTTTTAGGACCTCTATAACTTGTGGTTTACAAGTATTTTATCGCTTTGTATTCCCCCTTGATGGGTAAAATCTCTGAAGACTGGCTTACTTTACACTTCCTCCATCACCCAGACTCTGCTCTGTATACTGTCTGTACTGAAGAAATGATAATTGAACTGAACCCTCACTTCCACAGAAAAGTACATGCTACAGGATTTAATAAATATGAACCTTAAATAATAAAATATTTCAAGGAATTTAAATATTTCAAAATTCCATCCATACAAAGCTCAAATAATTCATGTAAATATTTGAAGAAAAGAACAAAAACTTACCTAGTAATTTAAGACACTGTTTCTTTTTTTTTTTTTTTTCAGACACAGAGAACATTTTATTTTTTTTTTAATTTTTTTTCAACGTTTATTTATTTTTGGGACAGAGAGAGACAGAGCATGAATGGGGGAGGGGCAGAGAGAGAGGGAGACACAGAATCGGAAACAGGCTCCAGGCTCCGAGCCATCAGCCCAGAGCCCGACGCGGGGCTCGAACTCACGGACCGCGAGATCGTGACCTGGCTGAAGTCGGACGCCTAACCGACTGAGCCACCCAGGCGCCCCGAGAACATTTTATTTTCTTACTTTTGAAAGTGTTACAAGATTTTCCAGCCTTAAAATTCATTTTTAAGCATGCTGATCAAGAAATAACAAGACACCAGGGCACCTGGGTGGCTCAGTCAGTAAAGGGTCTGACTCTTGATTTTGGCTCAGGTCATGATCTCACCATCGTGAGATCAAGTCCCCCATTGGACTCCGTGCTGGGCATGGAGCCTGCTTAAGATTTTCTCTCTTCCTCTCCCTCTGACCCTCCCCTGCTTGGGTGCATTCTCTCTCTCTCAAAAAAGAAAGAAAGAAAGAAAGAAAGAAAGAAAGAAAGAAAGAAAGAAA
>NW_024412419.1:32731558-32825244 GCF_014898765.1 Herpailurus yagouaroundi
AAAGAAAGAAAGAAAGAAAGAAAGAAAGAAAGAAAGAAAGAAAGAAAGAAAAAAGAAAAGAAAAAGAAAAGTAAAGAAAAGAAAAAAAGAAAGGAAGAAAGAAAAGAAATAACAAGACACTAAATTAACAGTTTTATAAGTTTTTCTGTTGCTTCTTAATCCACTGACTGAAAATTTCACAGTACAACACTTCTAGGCAGTTTCATTGTTGCTTTTTTGGGCTCCTGCTACTTTCGGCAACAATGGCTCATTCCTTAGTAACAAACTTCAGGGAAAGCACATGCCACAAAGGGTCCCTGATTCAGCCGTCCAGTGCCTACACTGGTAACAGAACAACTACTTGTAGATCAGCAGCTATCTGGTCACTTGACATCTAGTGTAGCTATTTTGGTCTCAAAAACGTCTCCCTTTCTTCATCTACCTTAATTTCGTGTCCAGATTTAAATAATTCAAGAACTTTTGGGACGTCACAGGCAATGGAATTCCAAGTAAGCTTTGTAAGTCTTTTCTCCTCCCCTCCGCCCCTCAGTTTCTTCTTTAATGGCTTGAGCTTGGGCATTATTTCTGGCACAGCTACCTAAAAGTCTGATTGAATTTCATCACGCAAAATCTTCTGCATCAGATTGGTTCCTCCTCAAACAGCAGCTCCATTTTCTTCTGCTATTTTAATCTCTGATGCATTTCCTGTAAACACGGCAACTTTATTGATTTCTGAAACAAATGAGTATGTGGAGAACCAAGACCACTGGCCAATGGCTCCACATCTTTCTTCTTCCCCAGTGCCTTGTCCAGTGTCAAGTCAAGATAAACACTTCGCTTTTGATTCATACAGTCCAGAATTTAACATTTCTTAAGTTAGCAATTAGCTGTTTGTTCCTCGTATAGCTGCCTCGGATATAAGTGTTTTAAGTAGACCTCATCCTCAGGCCCACCTTCCATAAAGGGGTATGACTTTATTTTCTATCTCATCTGTTTTCTCATCTGATGCTTTTTCTGGGCACCTGTTCTGTTTACTTTGCAGGAGTTGTAGCAGCAGCAAAATGTCTGTTGGGCACTTGAACGTGGACAGAACAAGGATAAACAGGTGTCTGATAAGGCGTCTTGGAAAGACTATGCCTTTGATGACGTACGGAAGCTCTGTCATGGCTATCACCATGTTGACCATTCTGGGCTGTGTTCAATACACTGTTCTTTATTCTGGTCCATAAACAGAGATCACGTGCTTGGGAGAAAGTGCAGCTCAAGAAGCTTTGAAATGCAGATTAGATTAATTACACCAGAATTATATTTGAAAATTGAAAAGAAGCATTTTCCAAAAGGCAAATTCCAAATATATGCCTTTTCAAAGGAAGTGTCATTTGGAAAGAAACTGAATCACACCATGAAATCTGTGGCATTTCTTTCGGTTTCCACTCTCTTCTCTACTAGTGGTGGGCTCATGTGATATGTAAAAATGTGCTTAATCAAATTTAGCTTGACTTCTCAAGTTAAGAAAATGTATATGAAGTATTGCTGAGATAAGAAGAGGCATATTCTTTTTTTAGCACACATATTTCCTATGCTGCTGCATTTGCTTTATCCCCTTATTTGAAAATTTGGCTTTACTTATAAAATCTATGAATTTCTATTTGTTTGGAACAGGGCTAGAATAGCCTGGGATCCTATGGCACTGAATGGTATTTTAGAGTGCTGATTCTCATTTTCTCTTCAATAAAGATCCCAACACGTTATTTGTATTTATCTTACAGCACACACACTGGGGATTACCCACCTGGGAAAGGGACTCGAAATCTGGTGCAAGCCTTCTGTTTGCTAAACTATGTGATGTTGAGCAAGTCACTTAATCTCGAAGGGCTGTTGCCTAAAACTCCATAATTCTGTAGCTTAAGTATAACCAACTCAAAATTTGATTTCTCTGAAAATTAAAAAAAAATGTTAGTGGCCATAAATGCATACCACTGAACGCTGAGTTTGTTTTTGAAATCACATAAGACAGGGAGGGAGGTTGAGAGGTCCCTTCCTTTATATAGATTGTACATGCGATATGTTTGCCTGAAGTAGCACATGCCAAGTGTTAGGGATCTACAGATGCTACCAGAATTAGAGGAGATGTGGAGATAAGGATAAGGAAAATGTTTAACTGGAAAAAAAATCAACATAGAAATGAAAACAGAATCTAATCTTATTGCAAATAACTTGCAGGACTGAAAATGATTACTCTGTCACACACTTCTGCATTAATAAGCACTATGCGAAAGGATCAGTTACAATGTGGTAATTTACCAAGATTAAAAAGAGTCTCATTTTTAAGAGTTCATTTTAAGGGTTGTTGATTTTTAAATCAATTTGTTTATTGCTTCTTAGTTTGTCGTTCGTTCTGAGAAGATTTCTCTCAGGAAAAGAAATTTTACGTAGGAAATATATGTGATCACCTTTGTGAGTTGTTAAACTTGGAAGAAAATTGAACTTTTGTAAGAAAAATCACACTACATGCGGAAATAGACATTCAAAGAACCACATATTAGATGTAGATTATAGTGTGTAAAGATGATTTTTTATAATGGTTTGTTTTTAATTTTTTTTAATGTTTTTATTTATTTTTGAGACAGAGAGAGGCAGAACACGAGCAGGAGAGGGGCAGAGAGAGAGTGGGAGACACAGAATCTGAAGCAGGTCCCAGGCTCTGAGCTGTCAGCACAGAGCCCGACACGGGGCTCGAACTCACGGACTGTGAGATCATGACCTGAGCCGAAGCCGGACGCTTAACCAACTGAGCCACCCAGGCGCCCCTATAATGGTTTTTAAATTCAACTTTAAGATACAGATTTTTTTTTTGTTTTTTGTTTTTGTTTTTGTTTTTTTACTGAGAGAAATGAGAACAATGTATTTGCTTCGGGATTTGATCATATGTGTTTATTCCTATGTGTACATCTACATATGAATGCCTGTATGTATATAATTATATGCTATATATTATACATATATAGTATACATATACCTATAAATGTTGGCATTCTATTATACGTATATAGTATACACATACCTATACGTGTTGGCATTCTTGTCTATTCCATAGAAAGAAAACGGTGCTATATTGAAAAATGTCTAGCGTTCAGTTAACTCTGAAAAAATTGCATTGTTCCTTGGCTTTTTTTTTTTTTTTGTTCCTTCCTGTTGGCCTAGTGGCAATGATTCATTATAATGTAATGTAATACATATGGTTTCCAGTTTCACATGATGAATATAAATAGGTACATAAGAAATCTGAAACACTGTTCTTGTTTAAAAAATGTAAACATTCAACAGAAGCTTATTCATCAGAGAATTTGATGTTACTAAATAGTAAGTGCTTTGGTTTCAGTAATACCAACACTCCAATAGACTTGATCTTCAGTGAAGAAATGTGACTGAATTGTACTTTTTAGTAATTATTGTATAGCTTATATGTCAAAAGAAAGAAAGAAACCCTTTTTAACTAGTTCATTGTCTCTTTCTGCAATTAGGTCACTTTTATTATAGGTGCTGAGATGTGTTTTCTTAATATTAGGCTTATGTGATGCAGGCACTCATTTTACAGCAGGAAAAACAAAGTCCCCAGTGATTAACTTTAGAGGGGAAAAGAATAAACAGAAATACAAACACAAAAGAACAAATATTGTTGAGTTAACAGCCCCCTAGTGAGAATGGCAGAATTAGGTTAATAAACATTCCAATGAAAGAAGGTCTTAACAAAGTTTAATCTACTAATCTAATGATTATTAATGGAAATTAGTGGAATTCAAGAGTGAAGAAATTTCTACAATTGTAGCATGAGAGAATGAATAGAATTTTGTTACAGAAGCTGGTATGGTTTTTGAAATGAAGAGTTAACAATCAAGCAGTAAATTAGGAAACTAAGAATTACATGGTAAAGAGAATCCAATATGCTGTAGGTAGAAAATTTGTTCAATTTTATTTCCCTAAGCCACCTCAAGAACCACCTACCAATAAAGAAAGTTATATCTTTGGGCTCAACTTTCATTATCTGAATATTATTCCTGGGGCAGGTAATCATGTCCACTCGGGGCAGGCAATGCTTGCATCAGAAATCAATCCACTTCTAAAAATTTTTTTAATGTTTTTTTTTTTTTAAATTTATTTTTGAGAGAGAGAGACAGAGTGTGAGTGGGGGAAGGGCAGAGAGAGAAGGAGACACAGAATCTGAAGCAGGCTCCAGGCTCTGAGCTGTCAGTGCAGAGCCTGATACAGGGCTTGAACTCATGAACCGCAAGATCATGCCCTGAGCCAAAGTCATCTGCTTAACCAACTAAGCCACTCAGTTGCCCCAGTAATCAATCCACTTATAAATGTTGTATTTGATTTCATGTGATCTGTATTGTTCTATTGAAATGTGTTGTTTTTTTCAACAAGCTGATGTTCCAATAATATAATTAAAAAAAAAAAAAAACAATAGCACAGTCTTGTAGTTCTGACTGAACTTGGCCAATTTGCAGAACTATGAGAGATAAACCATGAAGGGCCTACATTAATAATGGTTCTCCTCCCCAAAGGGTTAAGGGGCTCTGAGGTTTCTAAATAGATTTAGTTCACAGGTATTCTAGAGATTCTTTTGCTTTTGCTTGGCTCATTTCCTTCTTGATAAGATTCTATATCCTTTTTCTTCCTCTTTACTCTGTTACTTAGCATAGTTTCAAAATATGGTGTAGCCCTCTAGAGCCACTGTTCTTAGCAAGTGACTCATCATGAGATAACTGAAGATTTGGGGGCATATGTGTTACTTTTGTTCCTGTTAATTCTTTGCTTTCTACCCCACTGTGGATATAATAAACTTCCATATTTGGCATCAGTTTTTTTTTTTTTTTTTTTTTTTTTTTTTTTTGCTAGCATTCTGGCATTGAAACATCAGCCTGTCTCATTTTCTTTGAACCAAGATTAACTCACAATGCAGTCTTAGAACAGCAAGTAGTGTATTTATTTATTGTTCTTGACCCTTGGTTTAGTGATGTGGAGTCTTCGAAGAAAATGAACCTCTTTTACTCTTTTAAGAATGGTACAATAGACGGAATGTTTGTGTCCCCCAAATTCATCCGTTGAAACTTAACTCCCAGTGTGATAGTATTTGGAAGTAGGGCCTTTGGGAGGTAATTAGGTCATGAAAGTGGAGCCATCCTGACTGGAATTAGTGCTCTCATAAAAGGGACCCCAGAGAGTTCTCTTGTCCCTTCCCCCATGTGAGAACACAGCCAGAAAACTGCCATCTGTGAACCAGAAGTGGGCTCTCACCAGACACCAAATCTACTAGTGCCTTGATCTTGGACGTCCCAACTTCCAGAGCTGTGAGAAAGAAATTCCTGTTGTTTATAATCACCCAGTCTATGGTACCCTGTTACAGCAGCTCGAATGGACTGAGACGTATGGCCGTCTTGTCTGGGCGTCTCTAGGGTGTAGTGAAGCAGGGCAATGTTGATTCCCTTCTTTTTCCCCCATCCCCTCACCCCCCTCCCCCATCCCCTCACTTGGCATCCCCCATCACCCACCCCCATCCCCTCACCTGGCAGAGAGGGATCTTTGCAGCTTGGATACCCTACACGGATGGGTACCTACACCACCTGATGCCAAATCTTGCTCCCTCACCCCAATCCCTTCACATCCTAAAGCTGGTATCTGCCCACTCCCCAAAAGTTCTGTGTGATTCCGTCTGTATTACAGTGCTGGTTAGGAGTCCTAATGGAGGGCAATTTGACTGTGAACCTTGATGGATTTAGAATCCTTTCCTAGTATTCAGTCAGGCCTCACTGACCACCTCACTGAAGCAGGGACTTGGGACAACGTGGGAAGTGGTGACCCTGCCAAGGTGGAACCAGGGATCTCTCTGCCGGGACATTTGACAGAAATGGATCTCTGCCCAGTCATGTCTTTGATGCCCTTCCTCATAATTCTTATTTGCTTTCATAACTACTGTGTTCCGCCTTCATTTCAGATGAGGGAATTGAAGCCCGAATAAATGCTAAGCAACTTAAGGGCAGGACTCACAGAGCAAATTAGAGACACAACCAGGATTTTAATCCTCATCTGTTTACACGTTTTCCTAACAATTCTCATTGCTGCCTTCTGTGTAAATACCTGGGTAACACAGGAAGCAGAGGATTGTGGCAGATTCCGGTCTTCTAATGCCATAGATTTACTTCATATTAACGGTATTAATCATCTGATTATTGTCAAATCGATTTACGTCTGGTGAGATCAGCAACTCCTGAAATTCAGTGCATTTATCGAACACCTACTGTGTGCAGTGCAGTATATTAGGTTCTGTTTGGGAATCTAAAAGAAAAAGATACGGCCCCTGACATATAGTATCTTATACTCTGGTTAGGAAACCAAATGCACAGAAAATGATATTAAAAAAAAATGTATATGACAGCATATTTCTTTCATCTCATCAGTAAGAAGAAACTGTTTTCCTTTTTTTTTAATGTTTGTTTATTTTGAGACAGAGCAAGAGCACGAATGGGGGAGGGGCAGAAAGAGAGAGAGAGAAGAGAGGGAGAGAGAGAATCCTGAGCAGGCTCTGTGCTATTAGTGCAGAACCCCAGGCGGGGGGTTCAAACTCACGAACCGTGAGAGCATGACCTGGGCCCAAATCAAAAGTCTTTTTTAATGGTCTTGCCTTTTCACAGCATTCGACCAGAAACAGGTTTCTTAACCATTCTTCATATAACGTCAGACACTAATAAGAGCACTTAATATGTGCCTGACAGTATTTTACGTGCTCTGCGTGTGTCCACTCACCGAACCCTCACTACGCCCTATGAGATGGGCACTGTTATTAGCCCCATTTCACAGTTGGGAAAACCAAAGGCACCAAGTTAATTAATTTATAAATATCACATAGTAAGTAGTAGAGCCTGGATTCAAACCCAGTCTGGCTGCCGAGTCCTGGCCGTGGTAAGCCCCATTCCTGTTCCAACAGTTTACAAACTCATTGCCTTCTTCTGGACATGCTTTAAGTTTTCAACATTTCCCCCCCTTAAGATGTGGAGCCCACCTTGAAAATAGTGTGCCAGTGATGTGACTGACCAAAGATGTGATTGTTCCAGATCATCATGATACTGATTCACCATTTTATTAGCCACACTGCCAACTTTGTGCATGATGTAAATTTGATAATTAGAGTCAGTACTCAAGGATTGGCTGTAGCATCCCAAGGCAGCTGTGGTTTTGGCTGTTCTTTGTTTTTTGTGTTTTTGCAAGGATCAGCTGAGGTTAACAGCTCCAGCTGACCACTGAGGCAGCAAAGAAACCGCTTCAAGACACATTGTTCATTGCGTAGCCTGAGGGGAGAGCTCAGGCTGGAAGGGCTGAGCCGGGGAGGGGCGAAGGGTGACAGAGGATACTGTGTGGATGAGAAGGTTGGTGGCTGGTCAGGGCAGAAAGCAAAGTGGAAAGGCTGAAGCCAACTGGAGTCTTATAAATGAGCCAAGTCTGGATCAAGGAAAACAGAGATTCATTCATTCATTCATTCATTCAATATTAATCGACAGCCTACTATGTTCCAGACACCATGGTACATGCAACGATGAATAAGACAGACCAGGTCGCTGCCCTCAGGGAATTCTAATTCCTATGGGGAGACTGACAAGACAAAACCAAATGAAACCAGACAAGAAGGTGGACAAACAAATCAGTGCAGGCTGTAATGAATGTCCTGAAGGAAAACAAGGGCCAGAGATGGTGAAACTGAGGAGTACCCGACCCTTAGGTAGGAAAGCCAGAGAAGGTCTTCCAGCTGAGGCCTAGAATCAGAGAAGGGAGGCATGGGGAGAGGGCATTCTAGGCAAGAACCAGCCATGCAAAGAGCCCAAAGGTGGGGATGGAAGAGAGGCTGGCAAGATCTTGGAGACCCATAATCATCCATTGGGAACGAGTCAAATTGACATAAGGATTAACACTGAGAATAACTGATATGAAACAAAATTAATTGGCTTTGACAGCCTGGTCAGTTCTCATCTGGAGTATCGTGTTGAATCCTTGACATATCAAGGCTCACAGGGGATTGGCTGCCACAGCCTCTGAAATTGGGAAGTAGTTTTAGGCAAGGCCCAGTACTTTCTGTTTGGCCTTTTTTTGGATTTAAAGACCCATCTCTGAGTTGCGTAAGTCTCACTGAAGTCTCAACAGGTCTTCCAGGGAAACCTTTATCCAGGTTATGGTGGTAAGGGGCAAGGCCGGAAACAAAGTGTAGGGTAGTATTGGTATGGAGAAGTCAAGGCACACTGACTATCGAACCATCCTCTGATCTCTTAATCTGGCAGACCCATCACAAAGGAGAGGGCTGGCCTGGATGCCTCTTTGGGTGAACTGATAGTGGCTCCTAGTGATCAACATATCTTCCAAGGCTCCCCAGTGACCTTGTAGGTGATTTTTGGAGTTTTCTAGAGACGAAAATACGGCTGACCGATCTACAGTTTCCAGAATCTGTCCTTTTCTACCTTTTCGAGAACAAGAACACTTGTCACCCCCCAGACCCTCCTCAGTTGTCACCTGGATTACTATATTGGTGTCTTACAACTGGTCCCCCCTGACTTGTCTCCCACACCTACAGTCTATCATCCACAGAGCTTTTAGGAAGATTTAGCTGAAATTCACATTGTATCTTATCTCTGTCCTTGGCTTAAAGTGGTTCCTCATTACTGTTAAAAATCTAAACTCCTTTGGTTGACATTCAATGCCTTTCATGATCTAACCTTTGCCTAAATGGCCACTGTCATCTCCTGCCATATCTCTCTTCTCTAAGTTATAGCCATACCATGGTACTTGCTCTTTACTGAAATAACCATGTTCTCATATCGCTGCTCTGCCTTCTCATATGGGGTTCCTACTTGCTTCTTTCTTCAACTAATTCCCATTTATCCTTTAGAATTGAGTTTAAACTTGGTCTCCTTTAGGAAGTCTTCCTTGATTTCCCTAGTCAGGATTAAGTGCTTCATCTGAGTTTGTAACACATTGTACGTGCCTGTGTTACAATATTTAGCGTCTAATTCTTTTTCTGTCTTCCCTACAAAAACTTTGAGCTTCTTGAGGGCTGGGACTGTATCCTTTAGTGTGTAACCATGCCCGAAACACAACAGCTCCCGAAAGATTTATGGAGTGGTTGCATCTGAGCTTTCCACTCTCTGGCTTTATGGTAGTTTTCCATGATCTCTTGCAGATGCCAAAGAGCTCATGTTAATTTCCACAGCGCATATACCTTCCATCTCTCTTTTGGGGAGGAAGGAATGATCTGCTTAAGCTCAGGTCTAGAGACATACTTCTACCTTATTTATCAGCCTTGTGGAAATCGCTAATGAGAATTTTTTATTGCCTGTGGTTAACTCTAAGGGTTCATGTCTTGCTATGATTTAGGATACCAAATTACAGACTTTTAGATCTGAAAAGGACTGTAGAGTCATCAGATTGAATATTTCACTTTACAAACAATGACATGAAGGTTTAGGGAGAGGTTAAGTGAACACTCTAAAATCACCCTACTAGTTGTATGTAGTTGGTAGCAGAATTAGCCCTAGGAGCTGGGTCTCCCTCCCCCCAGCTCTGGGTTCTTTTCCCTGAATATGGCCTCTCTTCAAATCTTTACCCTATTTTTTTTTTAATGTTTATTTATTTTTGAGAGAGAGAAAGAGAGAGAGAGAGGCAGAGAGAGAGGGAGACACAGAATCCGAAGCAAGCCCAGGCTCTGAGCTGTCAGCACAGAGCCCAACACGGGGCTCGAACTCACAAACTGTGAGATCATGACCTGAGCTGAAGTCAGTCGCTTAACTGACTAAGCCACGTAGGCGCCCCAAATCTTTATCCTACTTTGATGGCAGAGACCCAGCTACGAATTTGGTTTATTCAAACTGAGATTTTAATTTTGCCTTGGAACTAATAATTTGGTTATTAACAAGTGAATTAATAGTATGCTTTTTCTTTTAAAAAAGTATATTTTTTTACATTTTATTTATTTTTGATAGAGAGAGACAGAGCACACGTGGGGGAGGGGCATTGAGAGATGGGACACAGAATCTGAAGCAGGCTCCAGGCTCCCAGCCGTCAGCACAGAGCCTGACGTGGGCTCGAACTCACAAACCGCGAGATCACGACCTGAGCTGAAGTCAGACGCTTAACTGACTGAGCCACCCAGGCGCCCCAGTATTATGCTTTTTCATTTGGAGGCCTCTTAAACTCTGAACCTCTTCCTTAAAAGTCCTGAGACGACTTAAGAAAGAAAAGGAAGAGGGGCGCCTGGGTGGCTCAGTTGGTTAAGTGTCCGACTCTTGATTTTGGCTCAGGTCATGATCTCACTGGTTCGTGGGGTCCAGCCCCACATCAGGCTCGGTGCTGACAGCTCAGGATTCTGTTTCTCCCTCTCTCTCTGCCTCTCCCCTGGTTGTGCTCTTTCTCTCAAAAATAAATAAAAACATTAAAAAAAAAGAATGCTCTGGAAGGGATGTGGGGAAGTTACAAGTAAATATTATCTCCCATAGAAGCAAATAAATTTATTAAAACTAAAAAATTATATGTGCATGTTTGCTAATTTTTTACCTTAAAATTTTTGTTTGACTATTTATTAGATTTGGTTAGTAACATTGTGGACTAATATTATAAAGATTAGCAATATTTTGGGGGGGGAGGGGGAGTGGGACAGAGGGAGAGAGAGAGAGAGAATATCTTGAGTAGCCTGCACGCTCAGTGTGGATGCTGATGCGGGTTCGATTCCACAATCCTGTGATCAAAACTGAGGAGAAATCAAGAGTTGGATGCTCAACCAACTGAGCCACCCAGGCGCCCCAGCAATCTTTTATTTTATTATAGAATATTTCAAGCATGCAAAAAAGTATGGAGAACAATATAACAACAAATCATGTATCTACTACC
Source organism: Herpailurus yagouaroundi (assembly GCF_014898765.1). Classification (NCBI taxonomy): domain Eukaryota; kingdom Metazoa; phylum Chordata; class Mammalia; order Carnivora; family Felidae; genus Herpailurus; species Herpailurus yagouaroundi. Next base: position 32,742,470 of record NW_024412419.1, read on the forward strand.
CAGTTCAATCATGTAACAAAATTTTGCCATATTCGCTCTGGAACTCTCCCTCTTCCTCATTCTCTCTCTCTCCCTCCTTTATTCTTCTCTTCCTCTCTTTCACCCCTCCAAAGTAAAATCTTACACATGTAGTTAAAGTCCCTGTAACCAAACTGTCCCGTTCTTCTCCTGCCGTCCAGAGTTAACACGTATCCTGAATTGTGAGGTGGTGTTTTTGGTTTTGTTTTGTTTTGAAGTAGATTCCGTGTCCAACATGGGACCTGAACTCATGACCCTGAAATCTAAGTCTCATGCTCTACTGACTGAGCCAGCCAGGCATCCCTGAATTTTGAGTTTTAATTTTTGTGTGCTTTTTTTTTTAATACTTGCACTCTATATGTATCCATAAACAATAATGGTTTTTGGCCTCTTTGCCATATTTATTAAATGACGTATTTTATACTTCTCAAGTTTTCACTCAACACGTATTAATACACATGTTGTAGTTCACTGTTATATGGTATTGCATTGTATAAAAGGGGCACATTTTATCGAGTCTGTTACTGACACATCTTTAAATTGTTTCCATTATTGTTCTGTGATGAACAATGCAGGAATAAACATACTTGTACCTGTCTCCTTGTGAGAATTGTATGGAGCATCACTAGATTGGGTCATAAGTATAAAATTTTTTTTTTTTCAACGTTTATTTATTGTTGGGACAGAGAGAGACAGAGCATGAATGGGGGAGGGGCAGAGAGAGAGAGGGAGACACAGAATCGGAAACAGGCTCCAGGTTCTGAGCCATCGGCCCAGAGCCTGACGCGGGGCTCGAACTCACGGAGCGCGAGATCGTGACCTGGCTGAAGTCGGACGCTTAACCGACTGGGCCACCCAGGCGCCCCGGGTCATAAGTATAGAGATGAATTTTCATTTGATAGGAAAACAATCTGATTAGTTACTTAAAAGAACAAAATGAAGTTAAGATAAGTGCTGCGAGAAACAAAATGTCGGGAATGGGAAAGAAAACAGTATGGTATGGTAGGTGACTGAGATACAGAATCCTATGCTTTTTTTTTTTTTAAAGGAATTCATCTTTTGACAAAAAAAGTAGATTGAGTATATAAGTAAATGGAACAACCACCAAAAGCCACAGATTTTCATCTGCATTTAAGACGTTGCCTTTTTTCTTTTCTTTTTTTTAAGTAACCTCCACACCCAATGTGGGGCTCGAACTCACAACCTGGAGATCAAGAGTTGCGTGCTCCATCCACTGAGCCTGCCAGACGCCCCTAAGACACTACCTTTTGTGTCACTGCTTTCATGAACTTTCTTAGAATTTTCCTTTTTTGGTTCTTTCTTTTCTGTGAAAATTGACTACTTCCTCTTTGGGTCTCCATTCTACCTGCCTCTATTGTATGATGTGCTGCACGTTACATTTGCTGTGGTTTGTTTACATATCTGTCTTACTAGGCTGGGTGTTGTTTGAGGGCGGAATTCGTGACTTTATTTGTGTCCTCAAGGTGTGGTGCACAGTAGGTAGTTAACACAGTCCCAGGAATGAACAAAAGTTCTAAGATCTTGTTGACTTACAATATGGAAAAGGTTTTATCTTTTTGGTTTCACTTGGAGATTCAACTGGAAGTTTCATATAAATTCTGATAAAAATGGCTAACAAAGCAGAGAAATCACTTAAAATTTGACTGTAGACACTTGCAGTGTATGATGAGTAGGTTTCAGTATACAGCTAATTTTAGGAAAACTTTAATTTTTCAAATTGCCAAGAAATCACCTGTAAAATAGTTCCCTAGTTTCATTTAGGGATTTAATTCCTTATCGACAATTAAGATTTTCAAAACCCTTTATTCTTATAATCTGGGACACTGGGATTTTTGTCTTGTAAGGATTGCTGATCAAAAGAAACAGTTCTTGGGAAGCCTGGGTGGCTCAGTTGGTTGAGCGTCTGACTTCGGCTCAGGTCATGATCTCGCGGTTCGTGAGTTCGAGTCCCCTGTCGGGCTCTGTGCTGACAGCTCAGAGCCTGGAGCCCGCTTCGTATTCTGTCTCCCTCTCTCTCTGCCCCTCCCCTGCTCACACTCTGCCTCTCTTTCTCTCCCTCAAAATAAATAAAAATTAAAAAAAAAAATGAAAAGAGGTGCACCTGGGTGGCTCAGTCGGTTGAGCGTCTGGCTTCGGCTCAGGTCATGATCTTACAGTTTGTGAGTTCAAGCCCCGCATCGGGCTCTGTGCTGACAGCTCAGAGCCCGGAGCCTGCTTCCAAATCTGTGTCTCCCTCTCTCTCTGCTCCTACCCAGCTCGTGCTCTGTCTCTCTCTCTCAAAAATAAATAAACATTAAAAAAAAAAAATCAAAAGAAACAGCTCTTCTCGGACACCTGGGTGGTCAGTTGGTTAAGTCTGACTCTGGGTTTTGCCTCAGGTCGTGATCTCACAGTTCGTGAGTTTGAGCCCTGCATCAGGCTTTGTGCTGTCACTGGGGAGTCTGCTTGGGATTTTCTCTCTCTCCCTCTCTCTCTCTGGCCCTCCCGCACTTGTACCCTCTCTCTCTCTCTCTCAAAATAGATAACTTAAAAAAAAAAAAAACAGAAATAGTTCTTCTAAAATGCTTAGCACAGTGTTTGTCAAACAGTAGGTAACAGAATAAACATTAGCTTTCCTATTATTAGCTGATTTCATACTTAGATTCCTCTCATTTATACCGTGTGCTTCTTGGTATGTATTTGTTTGACCGTCTATACGTTTGGAGTAGTGCACAGTAAAGCTTCCAGCTCAGAAAAAGGAAGGCATCTAAAAATTCAGACCTTAAAATTAAGCACATAACGGGAAATTCTTGAATATTTTGTGAATTAGGTATGAAAAACATAAGGGGATTATAAATTATAAATATATTTCTCAAATATATTTTTCAATTTTTCAAATTGTAGAAAAGTCACCAGAATATGAGAAAAATGCTTACTCCCATCATAGAAAAAACGCTTATGGTGGATAATAAATCACATGCACGAAGGAAGACGGTAGCTAGGTTCATTCCCCCAAAACACCTTTTCAATGGTAAATTTGAGGCAGCTGTGCTTTGCCAAACGCTCAACCGGCGAGGGCCACCAGAACTAGGATGTGTTTACATTTTGACTCATGGAGACTGTCAGGCTTTAATCACAGGGGAACAAGTAATCTTACTCAGACTTCACTGTTTAATCTCCCATTCACTTGCTTTCCAAGTTTGCTTCAGTCTGTGGGAAGGTTCCTCCTTGATTACAACATGCAGTCCTGATTTCTGGAATTTATCTTCATTTGCCATTTTGAGGTGGCTATGACAATCCCATAATAAGCTCCTTATTTCCCCAAACTGTATGTATAAGCCTCATTGAGCTGGATTCATCTTAAATACATTTTGAAATCACGTCAGCACTTTCGGATCAGCAAGTTACTTCTTAATAAATTACTGCCTTACTATTAGATGCTATTTTAAATACATGAAAGAGAGCAGTTTCCAAATGTGTGCAACCACATTCACAGGGAATAGTAAACCAGAGCATTCCATTAACCGAAGGTCTCATATTTTTATTATGCTGTCACTGGATATTTCAATAACTAGCTGCAAACGAGTTATATTTGTGCAAAAGGAATTTTCTAAATCCCGTTGTCCCTATTTCAGAATACAGTTCTGGGGTGCCTGGCTGGCACAGGCGGTGGAGGATGGGACTCTCGATCTTGGGGTCGTGAGTTCGAGCCCCGTGCTGGAGGTACAGTTTACTTCAAAACATTTTTTAAAAAGTAAAAATAACGTATTAAAAAATATATAGTCCTAGTTCCAGGGCAAAAGGGGAGATGGAATGGCCATGCCTCCATCGCTGAAACAAATTAGAAGCTTGCAGCATTAAACTGAACCAATGGGCAGAAGGGAAGGCCAGCCTCTGAGCCCCCCGGCACTGCTTTCGTTCCTGAACTGATTAGATAATTTACTCAGCTTTGTCTAGTCGTTAGAAAGTCAATTCTTCATTCCAGAATTTTTCCACTCAAGTAAACAATTTGATGCATATAATTTGGATTAAAAATCCCTCTAATAAACATCTAGATAAATGCCTTGAATAAACTCCCTCACTTAGGTCATAGGAATTTATTCAAAGAAAAACCAAACAGGGGCACCTAGGTGGCTCCGTTGGTTGAGCGGCCAACTTCAACTCAGGTCATGACCTCACGGTTTGTGAGTTCGAGCCTCGCCTGGGAGTTGTCAGTGCAGAGCCCTCTCTAGATCCTCTGTTCCCCTCTCTCTCTGTCCTTCACCCTCCCCTCAAAAATAAATAAACATTAAAAAAAAAGAGAAAAACTGAGCATTAATTACCATTTATTGAGCATCTCCTAGGTGACAAAAATTTTACATGCTTTCGACCTTACAGCAAATTTGTTGGATAAATTTTAGATAAGAAGAAATTCCTGCTCAGATTGGTTAAGTCACTTGCCCAAGTTTGCACAGTTGGTAAGCATGAAGGCTGATATTAAAATCCCAGCCCATCTGGTGGCCGTGCCCAAGAACATTTGTTCTTTCCTCTATAAAACAGTTGATGCAAAGTAGAATCACTTTATGGTCACTTTGATAGTTTCTTTTTCAGAAAAGCTGTAAGACATGAGTTCAGTGGTGATAAATATGTGTCCAGTAGGAATGCAATTGCATTTTCCTTAATAGCTCCTTTATTTGACATCTGTTTTTCTCTTTTAACCTATTTGAGATATTTGCAGAATTACACTGATTTGTTTGTTTTTAATAAAAAAATTAAAAAATTTTTAAACGTTTATTCATTTTGAGAGAGAGAGACAGAGCTTGAGCGGGGGAGGGGAAGAGAGAGAGGGAGACAGAATCGGAAGCAGGCTCCAGGCTCTGAGCTGTCAGCACAGAGCCCGATGTGGGGGGGTGGAAGTCATGGACCAGGAGATCATGAACTGAGCCGAAGTCAGATGCTTAACTGACTGAGTCACCCACGCGCCCCATTTTAAAGTTTATTTTATTTTTGAGAGAGACAGAGACAGAGTGCGAGTGGGGGAGGGGAAGAGACAGAGGGAGACACAGAATCAGAATCTGAGCTGTCAGCACAGAGCCTCATGCGGGGCTTGAACCCACGAACCATGAGATCATGACCTGAGCTGAAGTGGGAGGCTTAACTGACTGAGCCACCCAGGTTCCCCTGCAGAATTATACTGTTAACCACCCCACTAACTTTACCTTTGTCCTCATTCCCCTCCGGCTCCCACACACCATTAACATAAAAGAATTTCCTTGCAAATTATATAACCAAATTTATAACTCACATAGGAAATTATCACACGGAAACATTTATTAACCTAAATGACGGCCACATTTTTGCCAAGATTCACGAGTTCTGAAGTAATTTGCCAATAAAACAGATTTCTCAATAGTTTGGTGAGATTAGGTGCCAAATTACCCAGGGGATGAATGATGGTCACTGCCGGTCCTGTCGGCCCATCCGCCCAACTGTCCGCTGAAATCTCCAATGTCTCCGGAGAATTCAGCCGGGATGGCTCCCCACATCTGCCCTGTGACTGTATCTGTTGAGAAGTCAGAGTACAAATGCTGGAAGCAGACACAGCAGAGGTTCAGGTGGGACCCAAACAGGAGTTCACAAAGTCTCCAATGAGCCGTAACTATCGAACTAACACTAACTATCGTGTATGGACCATTTTCTAAGAGTCAGACACTGTGCCAGGAAATGTTTGTGCCTGATTTCACTTCCTCTTAGGCCAGGTTGCATAGTAGCTAGCCACATGGACACAGAGCCAGACTAATATGGCTGCGGGTCCCGGGGCAAGCAATGGAAACTGCGCTTCAGTTTCTACGACTGTAACAATACTTTACAGAGATGAAGGGAGAAATGACTTAAATTACACAAAGCCTTTGAGTGGTATGGAGGCAGCACTCAATAGACTCAATATGTGTTGGCCATTCATTCTCATAATGACCCTGATTGGGGCGCCTGGGTGGCTCACTCGGTCAAGTGTCCGACTTCGGCTCAGGTCATGATCTCACAGTTCGTGGGTTCGAGCCCCATGTGGGGCTCTGCGCTGACAGTGCAGAGCCTGTTTGGGATTCTCTCTCTCTCTCTCTCTCTCTCTCTGTCTCTCCCCAGCTTGCTCTCTCTCTCTCTCTCTCTCAAAATATAAATAAATAAATAAATAAATAAATAAAGGCTATTCTGATCATCATTTACCGTTTAGGAAATCGAGGCTTGGAGGTGGCCCGTGGCAGAGGCAGCTTTTGAAAACAGGTCAGTTTGCCGTCACAACCCGTGCTGCTTACCACGGCGCCATTCTGCCTGTCAGTACAAGGTAGAGAGAGGACGCAAAAGAGCCTATGGTGTCAGCCTCAGAGCCTCTGGCTGCCGGGTGATAAATGCCCCCTGGGTGACCGGCGGACAGGTGGGGCAAGCATTGTGGGGCTTCCTCCATCCAGATGGGAACGCCAGCCCTGCAAACCACCTCCGTGAAGGCTTAACCACACCCAGGTAACTCCACCAGGGGTGACAAAAGTGTGCAAAGAAGCACAGGAGGCACGAGGCTTCGCACACCTCCGACCCTTCCTGTCTCCTGGCACAGATCAGCTAGAGAAAGCTACATCCGCTCACTCACAACCTCAATGAGAATCACACAGCAGACTTTACTGCCTGTGGATGATAATTAAAATTGAGCTTCTATTGTAAATCTTTTCAAAAATCTTATGAATTAGGTGTAATTATCTCACTTAAGAAATGAAGAAATAAAGGCTCAGAGGAATTAGGTGAATTGCCCAATGTTATTACACAGCTTATACACGCACAACCAGGATTCCAACATCGGTCTATATTTTAATCCAAAGCCCATACCACGTCCCTCTCGCTAGTCAGGGATTGCTCCTTTGGCTTGGGGATCTTATAAAATCATTGTCTCTCCTAGTCTCTTTTTGTGGTTATCTCTTGACCATCTCATTTTTTGTCCCTGATTGTATCCACGAGCAAGAACATGCTGTGGAATTCTTGGAGCAGCAGCTGAAATTAAATGTTCTAATTTAAGAGATTGCATTAGAGATTGTTTGTGGATTGTTACTTCTCCATTCTGTCTCTTTCTTCCTCCTACTACCTCATATATCTGACATCTGATTATTAGAATCTTTTTAGAGGTTCTTAAACACACTCATTTGTGGGAAAGTGTCAGTTAAAATTGTTACAGGCAGACATTTGTGTTCTCATAGACTTTTAAAAAAAATTTTTTTTCGACGTTTATTTATTTTTGGGACAGAGAGAGACAGAGCATGAACGGGGGACGGTCAGAGAGAGAGGGAGACACAGAATCGGAAACAGGCTCCAGGCTCTGAGCCATCAGCCCAGAGCCTGACGCGGGGCTCGAACTCACGGAGCGCGAGATCGTGACCTGGCTGAAGTCGGACGTTTAACCGACTGCGCCACCCAGGCGCCCCTCATCGACTTTTTAAAAAAATAGTCTAATGTTTATGTATTCTAAAAGAATTTTTTTAATGTTTTATTTATTTTTGAGAGCAAGAGAGACAGAGCATGAGCAGGGGAGGGGCAGACAGGGAGAGGGAGACACAGAATCCGAAGCACGCTCCTGTCAGCACAGAGCCCGACACGGGTCTTGAACTCACAGACTGCAAGATCAAGACCGGAGCTGAAGTCGGACGCTTAACCAACTGAGCCACCCAGGTGCCCCATATGTTTATTGAGAGAGACACACACACACACACACACACACACACACACACACACACACATTGTGAGCGGGGGAGGGACAGAGAGAGTGAGAGACGCCAGAATCCAAAGCAGGCTCCGGGCTCACGAGCCGTGAGATCTTGACATGAGCTGAAGTCGGATGCTTAACCGACTGAGCCACCCAGGCATCCCTCTCAGAGGCTTTCAATAGAGGGAAGAAAGTAACTTTTGGGTTCGTGAAGATGTACACCACAAACGTTTTCTTAAAATTCTCCACAAGGTGTAGATAAGTAGCCAATCATAAATAGGCAAGTGATTAGTCAATACGGTAGCAAAATTAGGAATGATTATTGGTTTTGCTATTTCAAGCTCATAGCAAATTATTCATTCTTCTATCACAAAGTCTACGGGACGGTTAGAGGATTTGAAGAGCCACCTCTGTCACTCTTCAGTGCCACTAATGCGACTGAAGCTTCGGAAACTTAGAATTTCACTCTCCTAGCTCTGATCCTCCCCTTCCTACAGGTAATGACCATGTTGCCTGCGGTAGGTGTTTGTCAAATCTTTTAACACCAGCTCATCACTGTGACGGTCAACGGATATGTCCTGAAAATCTTTTATATGTAGGGCACACCTTGAGGTCCAGCATTAGCCTGTGGGGCAGATCCTGGCCCTTGTACACGTGGGTCCATAAATGGCAGGTACCACACCCACAGGTGGCAACCTCATCCTTGAATGTTGCAGTGGTTTTGCTTTTCTCTACTGGAAGGGTAGCAAATACCTGTCTTGTGTGTATTTACTTAGGGCATATGTATATTTACCATATATAGCACATTATAAAATTTGAAAGCATCGATTTCCATCACCAGCCTCATTCAGGAAGAAATCTTACAACCACCCATCTCTGCCAACACTCTCTTTAAAAAATTTTTTAATGTTTATTTGTTTTTGAGACACAGAGAGACAGAGCACGAGTGGGGGAGGGGCAGAGAGAGAGCGAGAGAGAGAGAGAGAGAGAGAGAGAGAGACGCAGAATCCAAAGCAGGCTCCAGGCTCTGAGCTGTCAGCATGGAGCCCGATGAGGGGCTTGAACACATGAACCCTGAGATCATGACCTGAGCCGAAGTCGGACGCTTAACTGCCTGAGCCACCCGGGTGCCCCTGCCAACATTCTTTACAGTGACATGTAAACAGCAAATACCCTGTCATATTTTGTCTACAGGAAACACTGTTGACTTGAAGGGCAGTAGCCGTATTTGCTTATTTTTTTTCATGCAAGACATTTAAACCTGCTTCTATGCTCTAACAACAACAAAAAAAATCTGGAACAACTTATCTCTGTCATAACGTCATCCCTAACGAGTGATTTTAAGATGAAGACTTCTTCTTGAGAAATAAAGCCTGTTGGAGTTAGCATTCAGCTCTCACTTTCATTAAACAGAGTTGTCATTTTAGACCCAAGCTTCCCCTAGAGACAGCGATGCTACCAGGGGAAGCAATATGTGAAGTTATTGCAAGAAAGTTTTTGTGTGAAACTGTGACTCTTGCCAGAGATGTCAGATGTTTTAGTTCACTTCCTTCCCAAGAACTAGGAACATTTCCCAAGCCCCAGATACATACAACTGGAATGCTATTCAGAAGACCGTAGTGTGGGGCCGAAGAGAAAGACTGAATTTTGTACATTTGTTTCTGGAGATGAAGCCTCTATTCTGTTTTCCTCGAGGTGAAAGCCCAATTCACTTTGAGAATTGTAAACCCTTATTCCTTTGGAAGAAAATGATGATGACTTCTGTCGCTGTTGTTACTATTTATACCATAATCAATTTACCTAGGGAAGGTGATGGTCTCTACCGGGTTCCTTCCAGAGCTCCTTAAGGAATAAAACCATACAACCGACAATGAGCAAGAAGACATTTTGTTCTGCCTTTTCCTTCTCAGCCCTTTAGTCTTGTAAGCTATCTACCGCTATGCTGTTGATGAACTCTCTGCACATACACAGCGCAAGAGCAATTAATGTTCCCCGTGTTGGCTCTCAGGAACTACACCACCATGAAGTACACTCCAGGATTATCAAGGTGAAATTCAATTGTGCTCAATACAGTTTGAGAGTAATTTTGCTCGTGGTTTAGAGCACCTCCACGGGGATGCTCTGAAGTTGGTTCACACCAGCTTGGGAGAGCCGACTGTTAAATGCCAAGGAATGGTGCAAACCTGATGTTAAACCTTTGCAGTTGGGCCACGGGGAGAGGATTTCCATCTGGGAATTAGCTTCCATGCTTCCCGTTCAACTTCCTCAGTGTGGTAGCAATATGGATTACGGAGTGTACCTTTTTCTCCTGTGGGAGGGATTCTCTGACCTTGCCGGGTCCCTGCCCATCCCCTCCCTGCAGAGCCTGTGGACTCCACCTCGGCTGAACTAACCATCACTCGAAATAACCTTTGCTTTGTTTACATGCTTATCTCTGTACCTCAAGACCTTCAGCTGCTTGAGAGCAAAGAGGATATCTGATTTTTAAATCTTTACTAACTGGCATAATTCCTGGAACATGGAAGCAGGCGGGGGGGGGGGGGTGCTACACATTCCCAATGAGTTGATGTTGAATAAAGGTCTAGCTTTTTGAAATGGGAACAAAAAAGAATGGATTGGATATTTGTTCTAATCTAATCTTCTCTGATGGGAAAGGAGATCGATGCCATTGCTGTCTTTTTACATTCCTTCCTAAACCTTGTTTACTTTGGCTTTTGTTTGGCTCTTGGGACAGAGAGAAGCGAGTTCAACTTTGAGACTTTGGACCCCCTCTGAAGGACTAATTACTCCCATACGGTTTTTGGCTTTAGTTCATCATTTCGTGACTCAGACTAGGGGGAATTTAGAGGTTAATGTAATGGGAAGTGACTGGAGCTTACTATTAACAGTACAACTAATGTCTGAGGGCACTGAGCTAAGTCCTTTGCATGCATCGTCTTATTTAATCCTTTCCACACTCCTATGGAGTAGGTATTACCATTTCATCTATTTTACAGCTACAGAAACTGAGGCATTGGAAGTAACTAGACCAGGGTCATCGTAGGGCTAAGGCTGAACCTTTAAAGTGTGGCTTTCGAATACCACGCCATACTGCGTATAGACTCAACTGTTTGCTGAACCTGCGTCAGAGAAACAGTTCTGAGGCAAGGAAGGTCATTCAGCCATTCAGCAAATGCTAATTGGACACTGTCTTAGCTCTGACTTTCATAGCAAAATAGCATCATCAGGTAGCTTAAACAACGGACATTTATTTCTCAGTTCTGGAGGCTGGCAAGTCCAAGATCAAGGTGCCAGCAGATTCAGTTCCTGGTGGGGTCCCCTTCCTGGCCTTCCTGCATGCTCACGTGGTGTTTCCTGGGTGAATGTAAGGGGGAGCGAGAGCTCTCACTCTGCCTTCCTCTTCTTAATAAGGGCACTAATTATATCATAAGAGCACTACCCTCTAAACCTAATTATCTAAACCTAATTATATATCTCCCAAAGTCCCCACCTCCAAATACCACTGCATTGGGGGTTAGGGCTTTAATATAGAAATTCTCTGGAATGTGCTTGATGGAACGCTAAGAAAGAAAATAGCGCAGCAAGGTCTGGACTAGGGTGAGGCACACCAAGGACCTAGGACACGACATTCAGTGCCCACCCTGCACTTGAATAACACTGCCATTCCATGCACCTGCATGCCTTGCTTGAGTCACCTCATCTCAGCCCTGGAACACTGACTGTCCTTTGCTCTTGGGGAGCACCATGTGTAGAAAGGGCCTGGTATCCGTATGGGTCAGAACAGCAGGCAGAAACCCCACCATGATTTGAGCATGGAAAGTTTAATATAAAATATTATTAACTAGCAGTTTATTGTTTGGAAACCCATGAGGACACAAGGAAGAGACTATGACAAGAGGAGTCAAAGAAATTTTGACCTTCAGGACAAGAGTGAGGACTTTGTTTTTCCCTTCGGGCTGTGCCTGAGTGAGCACGACTTCTCCTATTTATTAAGCAACATTACACTCTGCAGCATTTCCTTTCAGATCACCCTAGGCATGTAGGCTATTTAAAAAATCTAAATAACGTCTCAAACTAACATTCCGAGGGAGAAATGTTTTAATCTGTCTTTTCCCAGAACTGCCTTTATGTCTGGGAGGGAGTGCAAACAGGCTGGGTGATGGTTGATATATTTGGATATTTATGGGAACCCAGAGGTTTTGTCAAAGGTACATATACATCTTAAAGAAGATTTAACTATTATATATATATCACACACACCGCACTGTAGAATTCGAATGCAGGTCAAACGCAACAGCTATTCGTTATCTCTCATTTAACTATAATAAAAAAATTGCCTTTAAAAAAATTTCTTTGAACGTTTATCTATTTTTGAGAGAGAGAGAGAGAGACAGAGTGTGAGCAGGGGAGGGGCTGAGAGAGAGAGAGGCAGAATCCGAAGCAGGCTCCAGGCTCTGAGCTGTCAGCAAAGAGCCCGACGCAGGGCTCGAACCCACAAACCGTGAGATCATGACCTGAGCCGAGGTTGGGACACTTACCTGCCTGAGTCACCCAGGTGCCCAAAAACAAAATTGCTTTAAAAAATTCCCTTCCCTTCTCCAACTTTCAACGTATTTAATATTTGCATAATAATTAATCTCCAGCTCCAGAGGAAATTCCCAAAGGGAGAGACAGCACAACAACATTTTGAACTGCAACCCCGTGGAAAAGAGAGAAGAGGAAGCATGTCAAGTCTTCAGCTTTGGAACCCACTCTCAGGGGAATTTTAACTAATGGTGGCCATCTTGTTGACTATGAGAGTGGGGACTGGATGGCTGAGGTGACACAATCCGAGACATCGGGACAATAAATACTGACTAGGCCAAAGGTATAGCTCCAACTGAGGGATGATGGCACATCCCCTATTTACAGAGAGGTAGGTCTTGAATATTTCAAGAAAGTTGCATTCTATGCCTTGAAAGGGCTAAATCCTCTTTCTCAGAACCCTGGAATATACCCGCACCAGCCCAATCAAGAAAAGCTCCGAGAACTTTCCATCCCACAGAAGGGTTTCAGACCTGCTGTTTATTGGCTGTGATTTCAGGGGCCCCGGGGAAGCCTGTGGCTGAGGCAAGGGCTGCAGGCTTCAAGTGCATTTCTCTGCCTCAGTATTCGACCTGTAAAATTAAGGCGTCCAGCTAGGGCAATGGCTCCCAACCTGGCTGCATTTTAGAATTTGCAGAATCTGAAGAACTTTCAAATAATACCCAACCCTGCCCCCTACCTCAGGCTAATTAAATCATGTTCGGCCACGGGGCGCCTGGGTGGCGCAGTCGGTTAAGTGTCCGACTTCGGCCAGGTCACGATCTCGCGGTCCGTGAGTTCGAGCCCCGCGTCGGGCTCTGGGCTGATGGCTCAGAGCCTGGAGCCTGTTTCCGATTCTGTGTCTCCCTCTCTCTCTGCCCCTCCCCCGTTCATGCTCTGTCTCTCTCTGTCCCAAAAATAAATAAAACGTTGAAAAAAAAAATCATGTTCGGCCTGGTGGGCCCAGAAGGTTAGTATTTGAACAAACCTTCTCAATGAGGCCAACACAGTCAGGTTTGGGAGGTACTCGTGGCCCTACCATACAATACCGTTGATTCCTCCTCCATGGGTGATCTTTTGTGCACATTGAAAAAATTGTTCCCATTACAAACGGACTCTCATGGACTGTCAGCTGTAGGTGAACAGGTGTATGAATTTGGGTGGAGTCTACACGCGAATACGTAACAATGAAGACAGCTGCATCAGGTGGAAGGATACAGGGAGTTTTTCTTTAAAATTACAAAATAACACCTGTACTGTCTTTACAACGATGACAGAAATACCTCTAATTGCCAAATACTCTCTCCCCTCTCATTCCCTTTGCAATTTTGGGTCTGGGTTGTTTTCAAAAGGACGTTGAAGCCTGACCTCTGATCATAATAAAAGCATCTGTGTTATTTGGTCAGAGCTGGGTTTCTCCAATAACTTGCTGTCTCTCTGCCCTGAAATGTGATTTCATGAAAGAAGTTGAAACTCCTATGTGGGTATGGGCATTCTCACTGTTGAGGGCCTAATATAAAGTGGTCATTCAATGTGTATTCAGTTATAATGACTAAACATATCTCATGACTCCGTTCTGAAATCCAGTCCTAAATGCACAGTTCATGAATCAGATTCATCAGCCACGGCCATCATAAATATTCATCTAATGTCTATCTTCATTTGGTGGTTATTAACATGTCAAAGATATTTGTGGAGAAAATGAAAGCGATAAATTCTATCTATATTTACTCTTATTTGAAAGGCTAATTTATTTTTAGAGTACTCTTTGACAAAAGGCTTTTAATAAAGGGAAGTTTCCTTTAGAAATAGTCTTCTGTTTTCAGGCTAATAGTCTTACACAAAGAAAGTTTATTAATGTTTTGCTTGTCGAATGACGTTAGCCAAGTGATGGGCTGTGTCAATAGTCCAATTCAGAGGACAACATAAAGCACGGCTCTTAAAAGGGTACATTGATGCCTGCTCTGCTAACAGTACTTTGGAATTGTTTTTCTAGTGAAAAGAAGTGACAGTGATTCATTTCCACCCTTACCTGGTCCCCTTGGTAATCAATAACCCATCACAAGATCGTTGCATGGGATTGGGATACAGTCTGACTAGAATGGAGGAGGGATTGCAAACTTTTTCTTCAAAGGCCCAAATAGTAAATATTTTAGGCTTACTATCTGGTGTTGTAGCACCAAAGCGGCCATAAATCATACCTAAATGAGGAGTGCCTGGGTGGCTCAGTCTGACTTTGGCTCAGATCATGATCTTACCATTTGTGAGTTCTGATTTCGAGCCCTGCATTGGGCTCTGTGCTGACAGCTCAGAGCCTGGAGCCTGCTGCAGATTCTGTGTCTCCCTCTCTCTCTGCCCCTCCCCCACTCATGCTGTCTCTCTCTCTCTCTCTCTCTATCTCTGTCTCAAAAATAAATAAACATTAAAAAAAACAAAAAAAAATAGAAAATATGTAAATGAGTGAATGTGGTGGTGTTACAAAAAAAACTTTATTTTAAAAAAATAGGTCCTCGGCTAGATTCGGTTTACAGGCTTACACTGGAGGAATAGAGCAAACTCAGTAGGGTGTCAAACTGGCTCTTAGGTTGCAGTGGGAGGTTGTAGGCCAGGTTTGGGAATTTCAACTAAACCCAAAGAAGCCAGTGTGTGTTGGGGTTCTGTATGAGCAAGTAGGTCCACTATGGTAGGAAAAGTCATGAGAATATATTAATAATAAAAGCGTGACAATAGCAATGGCCAGTGTTTACCGAGGACTTGCTATGTAACTTGTGTTAAACACTTTCCATGTAATCTTTATAATAACCTTGGAGTAGATATTATTGTATTCCTGTTTTATAGATGAGGAAATTGAGGCTCAGAGAGGCTAATTAAATTTCTCATTCACATTAGTAACTGGCATAGCTGAGATGTGAACCCAGATAGTCTGACTTTAGAGACCTCTCCTCTAACAACTATGCATTATTACCTCCTGCTGGGGGACACAACCAAGTCCAAAGTCATCATAATTAGGAGAGAAAAGTTTCTGTATCAGTACTATAGTCTTGGTTTATGTTCTGGGGGTTTATCATGGATGGATCAAGAATAGTGTCCTGGGGTGCACACTATGGGAAGACGAATCTCCATGGGCCTCTCATGTTTCTGCATGTTTTTAAGCAAAGACATTGGCAGCCTTTTGTTGGGGACTATGTTTTCATATTAAACAGCCTTGGCAGATAGAGATAGTGTCTCCGTGTGGAGCAGAGGGAAGGTTTGTTTGCTTTACATTATCGTAAAGACCATGCCTCTCTCTGGGGCAAAGTTGGGCAGGTTGGCTTGTGGCCCATTGTCAAAGAGTGGTGTTCTTCAGTGCTCTTAGAAAACGGGATCTCAAAATGCCACTGAAGTGTTTGTTGTAAAAAGGTTTAGTTTTATGTTATGTGAATTTTACCTCAATTGAAAAAACATTTTCAAAAATGAAAAAACAAACAAAAAACCTTAGTGAAAAGAAAGCCATTATATGAAGCAGACTCTTACCTGACACTGAATGTGCTGGTGCCTTGATCTTGGACTTCCCAGCCTCTAGAACTGTGAGACATAGATTTCCTTTGTTTATAAGTCACTAAGTCTATGGTATTTATGTTATGGCCAGAAGACTAAGGCCAGAAGACTATGTTGAAGTCAGAGAGAGGCAAGCCGTTGTGAGAAACCGTAGCTCTTGATTACATAACTAGCAGAGCAGTATGGTCCTCCGAGGAGTTCTTTTTTCTCTTCTCTTCTCTCTTTTTTTTTTTTTAAGTTTATTTATTTATTTATTTTTGAGAGAGAGAGAGAGAGAGAGAGAGAGAGAACGAGCACACACGTGTGTGCCAGTGGGGGAGGAGCAGAGAAAGAGAAGACAGAGGATCCAAAACAGGTTCTGTGCTGACAGCAGAGAGCCCAATGAGGGGCCCAAACTCACAACTTATGAGATCATGACCT
Source organism: Herpailurus yagouaroundi (assembly GCF_014898765.1). Lineage (NCBI taxonomy): Eukaryota > Metazoa > Chordata > Mammalia > Carnivora > Felidae > Herpailurus > Herpailurus yagouaroundi. The sequence continues at coordinate 32,758,728 of NW_024412419.1, forward strand.
GAGCCAAAGTCAGATGCTCAACTGACCGGGCCACCCAGGCACCCCTGCTCTGAGAAGTTCTAAAACTGACCAGAAGGAGTTAAAGATGTACAGTTGACTCATGGGAATGATTTCCAATGAACCATAGCCATAATATAAATATCACATCCTGGCAATTTAATATAGTGGTTTCTGAACCTAGCATCTCATCAGAATCACATGGTAATATTAAAGTAACAATAATAAAACAACAGATTCCCTGAGCTCCACCCCATGTATAATGAATCAGAATATGTGGGGGTGGGGCTCAGAAATCAGTATTTTACAAAGGTTCCCTAGATTATTCAGATGCACTGAGTCCCTGCAATATTCCAATGATAAAGATCGAATTCCATCACAGACAAATCCTTCTGCTTCTTGGTACGTAACTTCCTTCAATTGTTACTCATATGGTTAAACTGTAGAATGGTGTTGTCCAATGGCAATCAGCCACATGTGGCTATTTAAAATGAAATTAATAGGGGCGCCTGGGTGGCGCAGTCGGTTAAGCGTCCGACTTCAGCCAGGTCACGATCTCGCGGTCCGTGAGTTCGAGCCCCGCGTCAGGCTCTGGGCTGATGGCTCGGAGCCTGGAGCCTGTTTCCGATTCTGTGTCTCCCTCTCTCTCTGCCCCTCCCCCGTTCATGCTCTGTCTCTCTCTGTCCCAAAAATAAATAAAAAACGTTGAAAAAAATTTTTTTTAAAATGAAGTTAATAAAATTTAAAATTCAGTTTCTTGGTTGTATTAGCTACATTTAAAGTGGTTAATAGCTACATGTGGCTAATAGCTACATTGTCCTTTAGTGTAGATATAGAACGTTTCCATCATTACAGAAAGTTTCATTGGATAGAGCCACTCTGGAATAGCTTTATACCAGAAAAGAAGGAAGCTATCAAAGACTACTGGTGTTGTACCAAAAAGACTCAGGAGTCAACAAAAATAAACTTCCATTAAAGAACGGTGGGATAATTTTGAGCACCACTTAGAATAATAAATGCAATGGGTTTAAGTATATTACATATATTTAAATCCACGAGCTCATACACATACTAAAATAAAATTTATTGGTGACTTTTAGTGGGTGCTGGGGAACCATCATTTGGAAACTGGAAAATAAAGGGTTATCAAGCATTTAATCAGTACTTTCATAAGGACAGTCTGGATAAATGGAGACAGTACTGAGAGGCATATCAGAAGGCCCATTAGCAGGTCCCACCGGATGGAACACCTGTGGCCCTTTGCCATGGTTTATTCAATAGCACATCCTCATACCGGTTTTTCTTCCTCCCCTCTTTTACTTCCCATATCCTGCATTCTTGTTCTCTGGGATTCCCAAATAAATTGCTACATGCAAATTTCTATCTCTGACTGTGCTCTAACGGGGGACCCAGGCTGGGATAGCATTGTAGTTCAAATTCTTTAAAGAGAATTTAACCGTACCTGGCATATCGATGTGGTTGTTTGGTTATGCTTCCAGTGCTGGTCCAATCTGTTCCTTCAAGAGATATACACGGGACTTTTTAAAGCAGAAGAGATAGAAGGGAGAGGTAGTTGTGGGAGGCGGAATGGAATAACATGTCAGTGTAGAGCCTTGCCTTGAGAGTGATCCGCTGGCCAGCAGCATCAGTATCACCTGGAGCCTGTTAGAAATGGCAACTCTCAAGCCCCAGCCAGCCCTACTGAATGCAAATCTACATTTAACAAGATTCCCCAGGTGATCTGCATGTCCATTAAAGTTAGCAAATTCTCCTCTAGAGGGAGTAATAATTATCCATGTCAGAGATATCTTTATAAGAGTTAAGATGGTGAATCTAAAGGTCAATGATAAGCACATATAGGGGAAGGGGAGCCCGTGCTAGTATGTGTCTGTGGAGCGGGAGTTGGAAGAGGAAAAGTGGATTGAATCTATGTGAAACACTTTAAATTCATACTAGGAAAAACATTCTATACCTGTGTTATTATATTTTGCACCATAAACCTCAAAAAATGTTCAAGTGGAAGATAAAAACCACCCCCCCCAAATCAATAGAAAACAAAGTCTACACGTTGTTGTAAACACAAGAGTAGGTTCTTACTGAACAACTCAACTATTGAATTGATGGCTTGTGTTAGGGTTGGGTGAGTGTATCTGTGAGGGAGGCAAAGCCAGTCTTGACCATGTACCACTTCCTCCTAGACACTCTGGGCTTCACCAATCCTGGCGCTCCCCTGTCCAAACTTCCTACGCTCAGTTCACTGCCCCGTCTGCCGTGTAAAAACTCTCAGTTACAGGCATAGTGCACTCATAAATGTTTAACGACTTGCTCTCCAGAAATAAATAGAAAGCTCTAATTTGTAGAGTTTGCCAATTTCCATAGTACAAATGGTTCCATCATGGCTGACTGTAAGCTGCCATGATGTTAATTGAAACTGGAGTCAGAAGATGGTAGAAACTGGGTCCAGCATGCCGCTGGAAATAACTGGGAGAAAGGGCAAGAAGGAAATAAAGGGTGGAAAGGACACCATAGAGTGGTTTTAAAGCCTTCCCAGAAGTGACAGAAGGAAAACTAAGTTGATAGCCTGTTGTGCTGTCTTTTTTTTTTTAATTTTTTTTTCAACGTTTATTTATTTTTGGGACAGAGAGAGACAGAGCATGAACGGGGGAGGGGCAGAGAGAGAGGGAGACACAGAATTGGAAACAGGCTCCAGGCTCTGAGCCATCAGCCCAGAGCCCGATGCGGGGCTCGAACTCACGGACCGCGAGATCGTGACCCGGCTGAAGTCGGACACTCAACCGACTGCGCCACCCAGGCGCCCCTGTTGTGCTGTCTTTAACTTCAGTTACTGTGATTCAGAAACGTCTATTTCAAGTCAAAAGGGCTTGTACTGTGTCCTCCGCTCTAGGCTATGGATTTGGCCATCTCATCCAATCTTTGGCTATCTCTTAGCTTTGACTTTATTGAGAACTTCCTTATGTTGAGCTTTAAAAGAATCAGAAACTCAGCTGCAGAAACAGTTCTAGGACAGAAGGCCAGAGTGACGTGTGTTCTATGTTTACTGAAGCTTCTTCCATGAACATTATCTAGGCTCTGGAATGCTCACACCTACCTTCATGGACACACCACACCTCAGTCTCCCCTGCCTGAGTCTTGGTGACTCCTACCCAGCCTCCTCAGGTGTTACACACCCTGACTCCCTGGCTACAGTTCAAGCCTTCACCTGGCTTCCTTGGACATCACCCAAGAGCTGTATCCCTGTCTTTCCTGCAAGATCTCCAGCTGGCACTTAACTCCCTTCTCTCAGGGACATTAGCAGATAATGCATAGCTACCTTGCTGGAGGTACTGGCAGGCAGCTCTAACCTGTCCTCCCACAAACCCTGCTTTGGGGGCTCAGCGTTGGTTCTCCGAAGGCCTGATCCAGGGCCCCCATCCCCTCTGGCATCTCTCAAGCTGTAGAGCCATCGATCTCTGCTTTGCATCTCTGGGCCAGCTGAACCCATCTTTCCTGACAAACACACACCTAAATTTCCCACATCTGTTCTGGTTGCTCACCTTTCGCTTTTTCTTGGAAAGCATCCAGTGCTAGGAATCCAGCTTGCTAGAGACAGCCCCGACCGATGCCTCTTAATCTGCATGAAATGGAATTTTTTATAACCCTCTCTTTGGTGTTTAATCAATGGTGACTTTTAGGAAAGAAACACGGCTACGAGTAGATTACAAGAGTTCCTTTTCGCAGTCTTGTATCTGTTTGGGATGCTATAGCTTGTTTAGTCCTCTCCCCACGTGAATGCACCTTGATCTTTAAATTTAGGATTTGGCTTTTATTTCTTCTAAAAATAGAGACAGAAGCAGTGGAAGTCCCCTTTATCTCTCTGTCAGGGCTGGGGCCCCTTCTTGGGATTTTTTTTCTAGCCCTGCAAAGCAGCCACCCTTTAGGTTTATTCCTTTTGATCCTCATTCTCTCTTTATGTTTTCTCTTCTGAGCACATAAACATATCGCTACCCTTTCTTACAAAGTCAAGGCCAGCTTACATTCTGTAGAACAACTTGCATGGACAGAAGCATTCCAGGTGGCTCAGCTAGCTCACCACAGCTTTTGTGTACCCCAGGTTGGGAAAGGCAGGGGCCCAGTGGTCAGTGTGTCCTTCCTGCCAGCTGAGAATGCTACTCGGCCCTTTGAGTGTTCCATTCAGAATGAGGCCAAAGGTCTCCAGACTAAAGAATGCCTTTAATCAAGCCCCAGTTATGCAGGAAGGCATCATAACAGCTTCTGCTGTTGGCCTGTGAAGCTGGCCATGCTGGAACATCCTTGACCTCTCTTCTTTCTCTCAGAAGGCCAATGAACTTGTGTTTAATTTGTTCTCTGAACCTCCACAGAGTTTCATTCTGCGAGGCCTCTGGTGAGTTTGAGAGGCTGCCAATCTCGACACAAAAATGGAAGTGCCTGAGGGAAAGAGTCTTCCAAAGTTCTTGGTTGTCAGAGAGATGAACATCATCAGATGTCTCCGAAAAGATGAAAGGGATTGACAATGAAAGCAGTTGTAAGACTAAGACTGTCCAATGGATGAGGCTCCAGAGAAGACAGGAGCCATAGCCGTGAAAATCCTGCCCTGGAATTGCTAGCATTATGAACAAATTTTCAGGGAACTTATCAGAGAAGGTCAATTTGAATGGGTACTAATGAGTTGATGGCTCAGATCCAGGAACAAATCAGACTATAGCAACCAAGCACATATGGAGGTGGGTTGCTATATAATTGTAATGTCCCTTAGGGACAGGCACTGGGCCACAAGACGAAATTGCCTAACCTCTTCCCACTGAGCAAATGATCGGGAATCTAACTAATATGGACTGTGTATCTGACCAGAGGAATTCTTAGGACATGAACTCAAATATGTTAGCTCTCTCTGTCTTTTATTAAGGCCCTTTCTTAGATAAGGGGCTAAACTAGCTGTGGCAGATCTCAAAAAAAATGCATAGGCTGAACTTCTGGTCAGCCTGCCTGAGCCTTGTATATCGTAGGTATCCAGAAAATGCCTTGTTAATTGCAATGTAATAGGGCTCATCCCCTGTCATGGGGGGCTACGGCCCCAGTCTTTAAACAGTAAGTGATAGTGACGAATGTTTGGAAAGTCCCACAGTGGTATGCAGTGCCCCGTCCTCGGATAGTCCACCCCTCTGCTGGGACAGGGATTCATTGGTTTATTCCAAAATAGGTAAATGCTGGGTGTTCTCTTGACCTTAGAAGGGGTAAGACATAGCACAGGGAATTGACACCAGTCTGAAATCTGAGGGGGTCATATGTGGGCATTAACATAGACCTTGAAATCTGGAGAGCAGCCTGTCCTCCTCACTTCCAAAAATATCTTTCCAAGATATTCTCTATTGTTCTGCCCAGTGCAGTTGGGTCTTGGTCAGTTTGCCTTATAAGGAATTTCAGGGTTTCAGGAGCTCTCGCAATAGGACTTTTTCCCTGCTCTGCTGCCCGAGTTGCCTTCCGCTTAATTTTTAGTTCAGTATGTCTGTAAAGACAGGGAGGGCTTTATGGGGCAAAAGGCCCAATCACTGTGGGAAGAATGAATCATTCTGAGAACAGCCAGAAGGGCTGGAAGGAGAAGGTGACTGAGGGGCAGGAAGCTGGGGGTGGATGGATGACTGAGAACAGCATCCAAACAGTCTGGCTTCTCTCCATTCCTCCCACTAGGGGGTGCCCAGCATCCCAGAATAATCGCTATTACTAGGAAGCTGAAGTTTCAGGGGGCACCATTTATTTCATAGAAGGGCGCTGGCTGACCCAGGTTTCCTGCATCTCTGCCCTGAGTCAAGAAGAGATGGGGGCGGGGCGGGGCGGGGCGAAAAGAGGGGTCTTGAGTCGGTAAGTACACAAATGCCTTTCAAGCATGTGAGGATCCTAAGTCCATGGAAACCTCTGGGGATATCATGTGTTCTCGAGGACCCACTGGCCTTAAAGTCAGTGACTGGAGTATTTGTGGACCTAAAAGTACTCCTGGGCCCAGGAAAGGTGGTGGTGTGATATTTCACCCTTGAGGGTAAAGGAGTTGTGGGGCTAACAAATGAGCAAGGCTGACGGATTGTTTGGAGGTCCAGTAGGGATGGAATAAAGATCAAAGATAAAGTGAGATTCTGAAATAGAGTAGATAACAGGGATGAATAAAGGTCAGGGAGAGGGAAGGGTATTTTGAGGGTCTTAAAGCATCTATGCCTTCAGAATGGCCACCGCATAACTTTTAGCTGTGGGGGGTTTTGTGGAAAGAACGTGGAACCGCACGTTGACAGACATGAATTCAAACGTCACCCCAAGCATTCAATAGCCATGTGATCTTGGGAATTTAGGAAAGTTATTCAACCTCTTTAATCTTTAATTTTCTCATCTTCAGGGTGCCTGGTTCGCTCAGTCGGTTAAGCGACTGACTTCAGCTCAGGTCATGATCTCACGGTTCGTGCGTTCGAGCCCCGCGTCGGGCTCTGTGCTGACAGCTCAGAGCCTGGAGCCTGCTTGGGATTCTGTGTCTCCCTCTCTCTCTGCCCCTCCCCCCACTTGCACTCTCTCTCTCTCAAAAATAAATAAACATTTTTAAAAAATACAAAAAATTCTCAAATAACCCTAGTATTATTAGTTCCATTTTGAAGATGAGAGAATTTAAAAAAAAATTTTAATGTTTTATTTATTTTTGAGAGAGAGAGACAGAGTATGAGAGAGAGGGAGACACAGAATCGGAAGCAGGCTCCAGGCTCCGAGCTGTCAGCACAGAACCCATCGCAGGGCTCGAACTCACGAACCCGTGAGATCATGACTTGAGCCGAAGTCCGATGCTTAACCAACTGAGTCACCCAGGAGTCCCTAGGGTTATTTGAAAATTTAAAAGATAATGGATATTGTTAGAAGGTGAAGGCGAGTCAGTAATCTATTCTCCAGTCCGAGAAGTCACTTTAAGACCCACAGATGAAGCAAGCCACTTCATTCCGTTTACACAGAGTGTTAGCCAGGGTGATTTACTGACAGGGGAGATCAGGCGGGTAGGTGGGAGGACGGACAGACCATCCAGGGCACTGCACAGCTAGCCATTCTCCACTCAGTCTGGCCCTTATGGAGTGAGGGGCATGGTGGTGAGATCACAGGGTAGTTATCTAAAGTGAGACCTTCCGTGCACCAGGCGTCTCGACCAGTTACCGAAAGTGGGGCCTTCTGTGCACAACTTCAAGAAAGATAAGAACAAGCCTTCTCACATTCCGGTCAGGGCATACATTAATACATCAACTTCCACAGGGCCTGGAAAAAGTAGCCTGGAGGGCGGTCATTGTGTGGGCAGAAGAAGACAGAGGGCTAAAGACCGAGTCAGTCAGTGTAGTCAGTGCTCCTACACAGACAAAGCATGAAATTAATTTAACCTTCCCCCTTTCATTGTTCTCTATTCGGAAATAGCTGAGAGCAAAGAAGGAAGTATTTGTGTGCTACCCCTCTGTCGCCCCATAGACTTCAGATATGAGGACGGTAGCCTCGGGACAAGAGGGTCTTCCTTGGCCCCCGGGGCTTTCTGCACCACAGAACTTTGCTGAGTATTTAGGCCATGCTGGTGAGAAGGCCTAGACTCTGTGAGCTTTTGGACCAGTCCTTACACATTGCAGACTTGTGGGCCATGATGAAGAAACCAGTCCCCAACTGAATTTTTAGAGGTCACCAACTGGTCCAGAGGCCTTCAGTCTTGGAGTATTAAATGCTCCTGCCCATGGCCACACAGAATGCCAAAGCCCGGCCTGGAATCCCAGTGCTATGCTCTCCCATATTACCGGTTCGCCCATGCTAATGTGACAATGACTCCCAATTCTTTCCAGCATAGTGTCCCAAAGTGTGGGCCACAGATCACCCGTACCAGCATCAGAAGGCGGGCTTGATAAAAAGCACAGATTCCTGGACTCCTGCCAGACCTGCGCACCCAGATTCTCTAAAGTTGAAAGGCAATGGCTTACAAAGTTACCAGTCCCGGGTGACACTTCTAAGGGGAAATAGAATGCCTGAATCTTCCAGAGGGCTCTTTTGTAGGGGAAGTTGGGGCCCTTGGGCGGACATATTGTTGCTTCAAAAATCATACCCTACAGGTGTTTCTGACTCTGCTTATCTTCAGAGCCCACTCTGTCCCTAGCCGCTTCCTTTCCTCCCCTGGAACTTCCTAAATGCTGTTGGAATCATTTCTGTGAAGGTCATTGGAGACTGTTTCTGCGGACACCCAGTGAGATGGTGTGCTTTAGAAAGGTCAGTTTGATTCTCTCCTGAGCCACAGTAATAACCTGGCCTCCTGTCAAGGCACTGGGGAGGGCAGGGAGTTTTTGGTTTTTGTTTCTGGGGGTTGGGGGCACCAGGATAGAGGGATCACCAGCTGCCACTTCCTTGGCATTGACGGACCACTTGCTGCCAGATTGGCTTTGTCTAGATTGAGGCTTGCAGCAAAAATTACCCATTTCTCCAAGGCTGTGAACTCTGATCTCTCAGTCTAGAGGGAGATGGGCTCTGGGCATGCGAACCACACTTCACAGGCTTCCTCCCGACAAAGAGGACAGCATGAGCAGGCCCTGCAGTAGGAACTCGTGACCATGGATCACTCTCCCAGAGAGACAGACCTTTTCAGCCTCAGAGGAACAGCAGTGGCAGCGGCCCCTGCTGTAAGTTTGTAGCCCTTGGAGTTAGAGGGTTCACCTTGGCCTTGGCGGGTGTGTGTGTGGGGGGGGGGGGGGAGGGGGTCTCTGCACTGCAGAATGGCAGTGGGTTGTCGGGGCATCCTGGGGGCTGCAGAGAGATTTTGCAAGAAGTATTCCTATCAGCTTCAAAAGTCCCCAAACGTGCATGAAAATGCTGCGGGGAAGGCAGTTGTTGCGATCTTCAGTCTTTTTTTGGGCCCAAGGTGGAAAACGAACTTTAGTAAACTAAAACAAAAGGCAGGTCGTCAGTTGTGTAGCAAATGTCACTGTAGACAGTACCTATCTGGCCAGCTGGCTGCCTCCAGGAGGTTGGGGTGGGGCCATGTGGACGTGATTTCAGCCTCCTTCCTTCCAGGGGGCTGACATCCCTGCACAGAGTCCTGGTGGTAAGGCGGGCCCCTCCAGAAAGCATCATTTCATCCTTCCCAGTCCTTTTGGTTTTCTAGGAACTAGAGGATTCATCTGACTCAACTGGAGATGGCTCCCTTTCCTAATTTATTGTTCTCTTCCCAAAGCCTCGCTCCTCCCGGGCTCCGCGTGAGCGTAGACGGGAGCCTGGGAAGTTGAAGCCCCTGCAGAGAGGCAAGTTCACAGGCGCCGAGGTGCTCCTTCACGGGGCCTGAGGCAAAGAAAAATCCCAACCTCTTTCGTGCCATTCAGTAGGTTTTGTTGAACCTGCAAAGGAAATAAATTCCCAGGGCAGGAAATGACCCAGAGCCCATGACAATATGTGAAAAGCCAAACCCGTGCTTCCGTCACTTTGTTTCAAACTATTCTAATCTGTGTACCAGGAAGCCTAACCCAATACCAGATGGAGATCTGTTTTCAGGCGCCTCTTGGCATCTGCCACTCCCGGCTGGTGACATTTGCACGTTTCAAGGAGGCAAACCTGTTCTGACATCTCCAAACTTCCCAAGAGGTGCAGCTTCGGGAAAGTCCTTGGGTCTCTTGCTGGAGGCGCCGACCATCTGACGTGCTTCGTGCTGCTGGCCTCCAGCCTGGAACACGAGCTCACCGAATCTGTTCTTGAAGGCCTGCAAATCTGAAATCGAGATGTCCCATGCTGCCAGAAAAGGCTGGCTCCCTCGCTTGCTTCCTAATCCCTTCTCGCCAGGCTTTTCCGAAGAAATCTGATGAGTCAGGAAGGAAGAAAACGTGTCTCTGGTCTCTCTCATTGCTTCTTGAAAATTCCCTACTGTTTCACAATGCGGGTAAGGTGGAGGGATTCGGTAGTAGTTTTTCTCCGTTTCTTCCTCTATCGGCTCTCACTCTGAGAGCTCCTTCATTGACCACTCATGAAGTCGGCTTTGCAAAAGCAGGAAGGCCCTCTGATGATGATGAGTCACTGTTGCAAAGAAGTTTTGACTTCACTTTTTTCCCCAGGAGCAGGGCAAGAAAAAGCTCCCACCTCTGCTCCCAGAAGGAACCATCATTCAGCTGCTTTGCTCTGGCCCGGGGGCCTGTACTTTTCCAAGGCTTTTAATTTTTACTGAGCACCATTCATCAGCCTGCCTGCTGCAGGCCGCGGGCCAGGTGGAGCCCAAACACAGCGAGGTGGCTTCTGGGATGCCACCAAACAGGTATCCTGCTAACATCCCCCCCCCCCCCCCCCCCCCCCCCCCCGCCCCGGGAGTAATCGGAAAGTAGCCGTGGTTGAAGGAGTCGTGTGCCCAACTCTCTCAACCCTTTCAAAATGTGACACAGATTAAAGTGTAAAGAATCCAATATATTTGTTGACACCTGGTTTATAAAAAAAGCTCCAGCAAGAAAGAAGGGGGACGTTGAACATCTAGCTGGATACTGCTCTCCTGTGTTCTGGCATCGCAGACCTGTCCTGGGGTGTGAAACCACCCTGTGCCGCTATTCAAAATTGTGTGCCGTTTATAATGAAAGAGCTTTTAAAAAGTATGTTCAGATAAGCTTGGATTTAGCCCTAGTGAGAGAATATAGTCTCCATTACAAGACAGTAGCTTAAAATCAGAGGCTGGCTGTGCCAACTGTATGTAGCTGGTAGTAAACAGTAGATAAAAGAACCTAGGAGATCTTGAGAGAGAGAGAGAGAGAGAGAGAGACAGAGAGACAGAGAGACAGAGAGAAGAGACAATCATCCCCACAACCAACAACAAGGGAAGGTAAGAGATGTATGGGTCTCTCTCTCTCGCCTTGACTCTGCCTTATGAGCAGGGAGGCAGGGAAACACTAGAGATGGGAGACAGAGGGAGGTGATCTTTCCAACTGTAGCCAAACGGGTTGTAAATAGTTTATATTATGATGATGACAATGACCCTAATGATGAAGACATGGTGTTGACCCAGAGGAAAAAAAAAAAGGTGTTTGATTTCAAGCCACACTTAAGCCCCAAAGTACTGTTGCCAGAGATACTTATGTGATCCAAGGGGCTTTTCCGTATAATTAGAGGAATTTGGGGTCAGTGAAACAAATATAACTGAATAGAAAAATCAGGATTAGATTAAGATGTGATTGCGAATGGTTAAAAATTAGTGAGAAAGGTATCAAATCTGTAACTTTTTGTACTGCTTTCAGTCTTGATAGAATCATCTGTTAAAAAGTAACATAGTTATCGGGACGCCTGGGTGGCTCAGTCGGTTAAACGTCTGACTTCGGCTCAGGTCATGATCTTGCTTGAACCTCGTATCTGGCTCTGTGCCGACAGCTCAGAGCTTGGAGCCTGCTTCGGATTCTGCGTCTCCTTCTGTCACTGCTCCTCCCCCACTGGCACTCTGTCTCTCTGAAAAGTAGATAAACATCAAAAAAAAGTAACATAGTTAAAAACTACTTTTGTATTAATGCATAAGCAGGGCAAAGATTTTGCTGTGCTCTCTGAGGCACATATTTGGGATGCCTAGCCGTTGGGGGCCTTCCAGTCATGTCCAGCCTTCATCATAGACAAAAAACAGAGAAAGGAACACACAACTTAAAAAAAAAAGTTTATTTTTGAGAGAGAGAGAGAGAGAGAGCGCATGAGAGCGGGGAAGGGGCAGAGAGAAAGGGAGACAGAGGATCTGAAGCAGACTCTGTGCTGTCTCGAACCATGAGATCATGATCTGAATCAAAGACGGATGCCTAACCGACTGAGCCACCCAGGGGCCCCATGAATATACAACTTCTTGAGGGCAGCAGTGGAAGGTCAGAGTCATAATGTGGCGGTAAATGGTAGCATGTGCTTCATCCCAGGTTTAACAGAGGTAGTTGCTAGACACTTAAGGTAGATGCTTTTATTTTGCAAATGAGAGGACAGATTCAAAAATGGAGAAAGAGGGGCGCCTGGGTGGCTCAGTCGGTTGGGTGTCCGACTTCAGCTCGGGTCACAATCTCACAGTCCGTGAGTTCGAGTCCCGCTTTGGGCTCTGTGCTCACAGCTCGGAGCCTGGAGCCTGTTTTGGATTCTGTGTCTCCCTCTCTCTGACCCTCCCCCGTTCATGCTCTGTCTCTCTCTGTCTCAAAAATAAATAGACATTAAAAAAATTTTTTTAAAAAATGGAGAAAAAACAGAGCCACAAGTCCCAAACTACGTGCCAGGTGCCCAGGACACCACAGCAAACTCACAGGGGCGCGGTGGCGTATGTTAGATGTCCAGGGGACATGGTGATACGTAGGACACCACATGAACTAAGAGGCCAAGACAGTTCACAGTTTCAACAGCAGATTGTGCTCTATTCCTTTCAAAGACATCTTGTGTCTGAGAATTGGGTTTTCAGCAGTTGTTATAAAATGCAAGTACCGAGTGAAAATCAGTGTGGAAAAGCAGGTGAAGGTGCTGGTGCCTGTTTAGGTTCTGAGGTTTAAGAAGCCTTTCAGGGGCGCCTGGGTGGCGCAGTCGGTTAAGCGTCCGACTTCAGCCAGGTCACGATCTCGCGGTCCGGGAGTTCGAGCCCCGCATCAGGCTCTGGGCTGATGACTCAGAGCCTGGAGCCTGTTTCTGATTCTGTGTCTCCCTCTCTCTCTGAGCCTCCCCCCCTTCATGCTCTGTCTCTCTCTGTCCCAAAAAAAAAAAAACGTTTAAAAAAAAAAATTAAAAAAAAAAAAAAAAGCCTTTCAGGGTCCAGTTGACATATACTTCTTTTTATAAGTAACCATGGTTAGGAGTAGCATAATATATATATATATATATATATATATATATGTGTATATATATATATACACACATATATATACATATATATTAAATTTATGTATATCATTATTATTTAAACAGCAAAATTGTTGGGACCTAACTAATGGATAAATTATATATATATATAATATATGTATATTATGTATATATGTATATAATATATGTATATTATGTATAATATATATGTATATATAATGTATGTATATGTGTGTATATATATAATTTATATACATATTCGGATTCTGCATCTCCTTCTGTCACTGCTCCTCCCCCACTTGCACTCTGTCTGAAAAGTTGATAAACATTAAAAAGAAAGTAACATAGTTAAAAACTACTCTTGTATTAATGCATAAGCGGGGCAAAGATTTTGCTGTGCTCTCTGAGGCACATATTTGGGATGCCTAGCCGTTGGGGGCCTTCCAGTCATGTCCAGCCTTCATCAATGACAAAAAACAGAAAAAGGAACACACAACTTAAAAAAAAAAAGTTTATTTATTTTTGAGAGAGAGAGCAAGAGAGCACATGTATATATTATGTATGTATGTATATAATATATGTATATTATGTATATTATATATATTATACATATATGTTATATATTATATATATGTATACATAATATACATATATACATATACAATATATGTATTATATTATATATGTTATATTATATTATATTATATTATATAAAATTATATAATATATGTATGTATATATACATATACAATATATACATAATATACATATATATGTATATATATACATATATATAATTTATCCATTAGTTAGGTAACAACAACTTTGTTGTTTAAATAATAATGATATACATAAATATATATATGATTTTTTATATTTATTTATTTGGGGGCAGGGGAGGCAGAGAGAGAGAGGGAGAGAGAATCCCAAGCAGGCTCCGCACTGTCAGCACCGACCCTGATGTGGAGCTAGGACCTATGAACCTTGAGATCATGACCTGAGCCTGATGCTTAACCGACTGAGCCACCCAGGCACCCCTGAATAAATAATAATTCTGTATTGTACTTCTTTTGGGCTAGGGACACTGTAAAAAAAATTACTGAGACTGTAAGATGTTATGAATAGAGACAGTTTGGGAACCTCTGGATGACAGCAATACAAAGTGTATCAAGGGGTAAGGTGGATTGGAACGGTTTAGGTTCACAGGTGAGAATAAAGAAGTCATTCTATTCACCTCTTCCCATCTCAGCCAGGACACTACTCCTGGTATTTCCCCCTGTTCCTACATAAAATGAAGTATTTTTAGTCGGAATGTTTTTTATTAATGCAGCTATTTGGTAGACTATTAAAGTTATTGTATACCATGCTTCTCAAGCTGTCTTCAGTGAAGGACTTTTTTTTTTTTTTTTAATTTCCAATCTGTCGTGGATTACGTGATGGTTAATTTTTGTGTTCACTTGGCTGGGCCACAGTGCCCAGATATTTGGACAAACATTTTTCTGGATGTTTCTGTGAAGGTGTTTTTTTCCCGACGACATGAGCATTCAAATCAGTGGACATTGAGTAAAGCAGAATACCTCTATAACATGGGTAGGCCTTACCCCATGAATTGAAGGTCTTACTAGAGCAAAGACAGAATTTCCCTGAGTAGGAAGAAATTGTTGCATGGGGCATCTAGGTGGCTCAGTCAGCTACCCAGAATTCAACTCTTGGTTTCAGCTCAGGTCATGAGCCCTTGGCTCGAGTGTTTGAGCCCGGCATTGAGCCCCACGGCCCGCATTGGGCCCCACCCATCTTGAGCCCCACATTGGGGTCTGTGCTCTTAGTGGGGGATTCTCTCTCTCTCCCTCTTTCTTGGCTCCTCCCTCACTCGTGCTCTCTCTCTCTCTCTCTAGACATACACACAAAACACACTCACACACACACAAACACACACACACACATCCTTTTGGTTCTATTTCTCTGGAGAATGGAGAATGCTGACTAATACAGATTGATACTTAAAAATGCAATAAAAATAAATATCTAGGAAAATGATCATATGTTTAAATACTGTGGAAATGTTAAATTGCTATACAAGTTTCTAAATACCTGCTTTTAGTTTCCATATTTAGTTTATCTGATTGATAATAAAGTGTTTGTAAAATACACTTAGCCTAGCACTGATCACATAAAAATGTAAATATACACATACATGCATACATATTTATACACATATATTTGTTTATTTTTTATTTTGAACTAATTTTAAGTTTACTGGAAAGTTGCAAAACTGATACAGAGATTTCCCGTATATTCTCTCACCCAAGTTCCCCAATTGTAACATCTATGAAAACATAGTACAGTCTTCAAAATGAAGATACTAATGTTGGTACCAAGCTATTAACTAAACTACAGAGCTTATTCAAATTTCACCACATTGTATTTTAAATGGTGAAGTCACAACTCTAGGGTATGCAACTTTAGCAGCTACTGAGCTAGAAAAATATTTCCAGAATGGGTTGAGATCATCGCTTTCTTGTGTTTGTAGATGAGCCAGTGGAGAACTAGAAGTTAGACAGTAATTGTGGATTGTTCTGTAGAAGAATATAGAGACCGCAGACTATAATTGAAAACATCTCACGCATATTGACTGAGCCAACGCCACAGCTCCTAAATGTGTCTAGCATTATTGCCAGAAATAAATTCTTTTGTGTCTGGAATGATTAATCACTTAATGACAGAATGTATAGAACGGAGTGTAATGACAGAAGGCATGGAGCGTGGATGAGTATTTGCAAGGCTATGCATTTTTTGGCTCAGCCACCCCTCTTTGTCTCCTCTGTGAAGTCTTCTATGATCTTCCATGGGTAGAGCCATTGTAATGGCTTTGGGGTCGCTACTGTAATGACGTTACAGATTTCTGTCATGGCACCTGTAACACTCTATTGCTGTAATTTGTGTAGGTGCCTGCTGAACTGTGAGCGCCTCATGATCATGGCTGCATCTTACTCACCCTGGCGTCTCAGTACCTGGCATAACGCCTTAAGCATAGCAGGCATGCCATACGTACCCACCGGAGGAATGAATGAGGGCATGAAGACACAATACATTCACATCAACATTTTTCTTCCTACCTCATCTCGTTTGGGAAAAGAGCCCATAACTTGAAATTAGTCCAGCGAATAAGACAATGCCTCAGTATATTAAAAAGGAGAAGCTTTCAAGGGCCTTGTGTTTGAGAAACAGAGTGGCTTTGAATGCCAGGTGTCACTTAAAAGCTGAATAAAGAATATCACTTTTACAAATAGCACAAGCGTGTGGATGCTGACTCGCTTTATTCAGTAGATGCATTGTCCGCCTCAGGTAATTTTATCCACTTTAGTAAAATCCGCTTTCCACCTAGGCTGGTGGGGTATTATTAGTTACCATTATTACTCAGCATTTCTACAGTATGTGTTTTCAAAGTGTTATGCTCCTCATTCTTAACAAGCTATGCAGAATATACGTAATGAAAGGACGGTTAATCTAGTCTCTCGTGTAGCTGATAGACAATAAATTCCTGTTGGCTGATTCATCACTGAACTCAGTTGGAGACCAGCCTGTGCTAACTTGTGGGAAGAAAGCCTCCCCCACTTTTACGTGGAGGAGTGGGGGAGGGGACGTGGGGCTGGAGGACAAAGGTTGGAGAAGCCAGGGAGTAGGAATTCTTCTCAGCAGGGAGAGGAGCAGGCTTCTGAATCTCTGACCCACTTCAGCAATCTTCAGGGCACTCTGGGGTTATAGACACGTCGTGCTTACTTGCCCCGTGAAGGAGTAGATCCTTTGGGTTTGGAGCTGCTGTTTCTCAGGAACAAATTGTTTAGGGACTGCTTTTATGAGTCTGGTGATCGATTTTCAGCATTCTACTTAGGTGTTTGATATCACCTGGTTATAAAGCCGGGAAAAATAAGATACGGAAAAAAAAAACCAAAACAAAACAAGATACGCTAGAAATCCAGAACATAAAAGCTGAATAATGAGATGTTCTCATAGGAGGTATTGCATTACGGGAGGGTGACAAGTGACAAGGAAACTTAATCCTCAGGGTCCCTAGTGGCAGAGACACACTGAATATACAGCTGAGAAATGGAGACGGGAAGGGACTTACCTCCTATTTCTTGGAGACCTCACCTCTCCCTAGAAGCCCCGCTCAGTGGTCTTCTCTAGTTCTGTCAACTGAGAGATGAGAAGGGTTTTGGCAGTGGACATTGGGCTTGAGGTTGTTGTCTTAAAAAAGAATAATGTATTAGGTCCCTGGTAAGTACTCAGAAAATCCTGCTTTTTTTTTTTTTTTTTTTTTTTCCCCTCCTCCAGCACATGACATTTGTGTACTTTGGTTTTAATGGGCAATGGCCACAAACATTTGTCTGGAACACAACTTGGAAAAAAGGAAAGTTGAGAAGATAAAAATACAAACCTTTCCCAGCAGTTGGGTTGGCTGGAAGAGGTATGGAAATGCTCAGGGAAATGTGATATCATAAACCCAAACACCTACCTCATTGAGGGCCTGGCAGGCCCAGTTAGCCTGGGGTCAAACGTGAAGGCCAAGAGGGAGGTCAGAAAACTGGCCTGGAGCTGTCCGCAAAGAGCAAAGCAGATTTCTCTTATCTTAGGTAGGAGCTCAGGTCCAGACGTCAGAGAGTATTATGAGGATTAAATGAGATAGTGGTCTGAGAAGGCAAAGGACACAGAGCCTGGCACCCAGCAGGTGTTGCAGACTAAGTGCATTTCCTTCCCTGCTGTGACTTTGTGAGGCCTGGCGGTGGGTGTCAGAAGACACTGTGTCTCAGACGATGGCATCATGCCATGCAGGTATTCTGTACTATAGAAAACACTGGAAAGTCAAACCCAGGCAAACTAAATTCTTCCATCCCTGATGTGATGAGCCATAGCTAGGGACGCAGCTCGGTGTCCTTATTTGCAACACATTGTGGTTCTGGGAAATACTTTTGTGACTTGAAGGAGGACACGTACCTGATCATCATTTCCTCAAAAAATGATTGGTCTGGATTTCAACTCAGAAGAGATTCCTGAGGACTCCTGCCCACAGGGACCGCTCTATTTCAATTTTGGGTGAGGACCCGATCTCTGAGATAGATGAGATAGGATTTCGTTGATAGCATCTCACCGATTTCTCATAAATATTTTGCTCCCTAAACCAGGGAGCAACATGCAGCTTTGACCCCAAGTGCTTCCCTTTCTACCAGCATTGTCATACCAGTAATAGAATTCCTGCCATTTGTGACCCTTTCACCACCAGGCACTTCTCCTTGACTCATCTCCCTGACCCACAGGCAAGTCCCTGGCCATCTATCCTTTTCAGGCCTTTATCCCTTCTACTCTGCTGCATGCTTTCTCATTACGTTTTCATTTTCAGTGTCTTCTTCTTCACTGGATTCTTCTCATCAGCTTGGAAGCATGCTTAAGACGCCCTTTGGGAGTGGAGTGGGATGAGTGGAGACAACCTTATTTCAACCCTACACTCTCTTCAGACTCTCACATTTTCTTTTCTCCTTCCCAGAGACTTCTGGAAAGAATACTCTACTTGCTGAGTCTGCTCACTTCCCATTCAATCCTCAGGTCACTCTCAGGTTGGCTCCTGCTCCATCAACCCAACCCAACATCTTGTGCTAAGGTCATTCATCTTCCTTGACGTCTCAGAAGTAGTCTACACTGTTGACCAGCCCTGCTCCTTGAAACGGTCTTTTCTTGGCTTCACTGACACAAGATTCTTCTCGTTTTCTCTATCTTCTCTGACAGCTCATTTACTATCTCTTTTGCAGCCTTATCTATTCTTCCCAGGTCAATAAATATTAAAATACCCAAGATTCAATCCTAGACATGTTTCTTTTCTTAGTCTATATTTTATTCATGGCACAAATGTTTCCCCAGCCTAGATCGCTCCTCTGCGCTCTAGACTTACATGTCCAACATCCTACTCAACATCTCCGCTTGGAAATCTACCAGGCATCCAAAATGTAACTCATCCAAAACCAAATTCTTGATCTTTCTTTCCAATCTCATCAGCGCCCCCTGTTTCCCTGAAGGGTGAAGCAGGCCAGAACTTGGAGTCACCATGCCCCTTCCCTCTGCCTTACCCTTCACATTCAGTTTTGCTTCCTAAACCTGTCGTGAATCCATATTCTTCTCCCTACTTCCATTCCCACTATCCTAGTCTAAGCTACCATCATCTCTTACCCCGATTACTGTAAATGCCTCCTTGTTGGCGTACCTGCAGGCATTTTGATCTCCACCTCCTACAGTATATCCAGAGTGATTTCTTCATCTGATCTTCACATCTTACCACCCGCTCACCTAAAAATGTTTACTTGAATACCTTCCCATTATTTGAGGATACAGTACTCCTTAACATGACCACAAGGCCAGGCACCTATCCGGCTTTATCTCAAACCATGCTCTGCCATGGTTTTTGCACTCTGGCCACTCTGGCCTTCCCTCAGTTCCTTTTACTTGGTATGCTGCCTGTCACCAATTGCTCTTTGCCCACAGTGCTCTTCCCCCTCCTTACCTTGTAACTTCCATCCTTTCTTCACATCTCAGCTCAGTCATGGCTTCCTCAGAGCTGTCTTCCCTGACTTCTATGACCAGGGCAGATTTCTACCATTTGGCTCTGGGTATTTCCCCCTCATACGCTGATCACAGCGATAATTTTATATTTATAGATGTGACTGTTTAGTTAAAATATACTTCTCGCTGACTGTAGGTTCCATTAAGGTAACGAATGTGCCTGGTTTTCTGTGCACAGACCCAGCAGGGTGCCCAGTGATACATAGTAGGTTCTTGGCAGATGCATTTGTTAAATGAGTGAACAAATGAATGTATGAGTGAATGAATGAATGAATGAATGAACACAGACAGTTTTCTTTAATTTCTTTGGCTCCCTCTTCTGGCTGTTTCATCCATGCCCTATCCCTTGTCTAGGCATTGGGGCTTCAATTCATGGATTTGGTTTATACATCCAGGGCTGCTGAACTTACTTTCTGTTGCTGGTAATGAAATCTATGAGGTTCCGTATAACCTTTGAACACTTCCTCCTTTGTAGTATATTTAGTTCTCCTGAAATACTTTTGTTGTTATTAGGATCCTGTTCATTTCAGGCTTCGATAATGAGAGTACCACCTGAGGAAAGGTGATATTCCACCTAGAACAATCAGATCGTGAACTTGGAGGGAACCCTTAGTAATTATGTAATCTCATTTCTTAAGCAAAGCAGAAATCCCTTCCATATGACTCATGACAGATAGCAATAGCTAATGTTTATGGAACATAGGTCAGTTACTGCCTTAAGAACATTTATATGGATGAATGCAGTTAGTTCCTAACAACCATATAGGTAAGTACTCTTTAAGTACAGTTACCGTCACGCATCTTATGTAGATAGAGAAGTAGTAGAAGGCTTAGTCAGAGTCATGAGTGGCAAACGTTACAGTCAAGATTCTAGCCCATGCGGTTTTTCAGAGTCAGAACTTTTAACCATTGTGCTATGCTATGTTACCTCTGTAGTTGATCCAACATTTACACGGACATTTTCAGGGATAGGCACTCACTCCCCTGTGAGCTGAATACTTGGCCTAAAGTTGTCTTCTGCAACTTTTTTCACATTTTTTTCCTAAGTTCAGCCTCTAAAACTGTACAGAATAGTCTGCTCCAACTTCCATAGACAGTCATTTCAATATTTTCAAATACTAGGAGTAGTTTTTTCTGTTCATAAAAATAACATATGCTCATTGTAGAAAATTTGGAAAATTCAAATAGCATAAAGAAAATAAGAATCCTTGATAACTGGGGTGCCTGAGTGGCTCACTCAGTTAAGTGTCTGACTTTGGCTCAGGTCATGATCTCATGGCTCATGATTTTGAGCCCCACATAGGGGTCTCTGCTGTCACCTCAGAGCCCACTTCGGATCCTCTGTTTCCCTCTCTCTCTGCCCCTCCCCCTCTCTTGAGTGTGTGTGTGTGTGTGTGTGTGTGTGCGTGCGCACGCACGGTGTGTGCATGCACATGTGCTCTCTCTCAAAAATAAATAAACATTAAAAAAAGAACCCTTGATAACCAGGGAGAAAATAAATGTTAACTACCAAGAATCTATTAACTTTTTGTTGTTATTTTTAACATCCATGATTCATTTAGAGCCTGTATGAAACCTGTGTCCAATTGAAATGCCTGGTTCTCCATCGTATGTCCTTCCATTAAGCCAGATTTTGTCTTTTGTCTTATATCCTAGATGTAGAATTTTACATTTATCCCTTATAAACTATATTGCTTGTTTTGATTTTTCTTCTGCCTTACTAAAACTTTTCAAATACAGATTCTGCTATCTAATTATGTTAGCCTTCCAGTTTGGTATAGTATGTGAGCTTGATGACAGGGCTTTCTAAATTTTTATTCCAGATATTTATAAAATGCTGAGCAGGAGAGAGCCCTGTGATACATTTTAGGGTCTTCCCCCACCAGGTTCACATGAGTCTATTCATCAACCATTTAGTATCCTTGGTCAAGAAAATGCAAATCTCTATAAATTGCATTATAATTGAATGCACTTTTTTTTTCCCACCGTGTCTACGACAATTTCACAGCTTAATGGAACACATTGCTAAAATTCAGGTGAGTTTCATCTATGGCATTTCTCAACTTTCCTGGCATGGTACGTAGCTCTAAAAGAAAAAGATGTCATTTATCATGTTTTCTTTAGTGAATCCAGGCTGACTCTGAGTGATCACTTCTTAATTTCTAAACGCTCACAAATCATCATCTAAATATTCCATTCTAGAACTTGCCTGGAGAGTCATTGTTGAGACTTTTCACTGCAGATGAAGCAGCTCTGAGTAGACAAACTGGCCCTGAGTAATATTCAATGGGGCTGAAGAAATGATCCTGTGGGTATGCATCGTCTTATCCTTTCTACTTCAGGAGATCGGCCTCCTGTCAACATACAGGAAACTGGAAAGCTGCGGTCTCATAATATAGCCACTGACAAGGAGATTGTTTAGATTGCTCTTCCAGATTTCTCAATTGAATAAGGTTGGTGAAGAATGACTACTTCTTATGTTATTTATGACTTTGGATCAACTGTAAGGCTACCTGATTTTATGTAGCAGATGCGCTTCTTCAATGTTGCATATAAATTCTTTTTTTGCAAGTCAAATTCCACCTAAATTGTGCTGCTACGGGAGTTTACTTTTTAAGGCCATCTTGTGGTGAGACATTTTATACAGTCAAGAATTCTTCAGTGGTTTATCTGTTTGGATTTAAAAAACCGGGGTTGCTTAAAGCAAGGCAAAGTTATGCTGCATATTTATTTATTTTTAGAAAAGAAGCCTAACATTATTTTTGGGACTGTTGCCCTGAGCAAATAGGATTTGTAAAATCTTGGGACAGTCAGACAGTCAGCTAATGCATAAAACTAGGGTCTCCACCCTTAGCCACCTTCTCTGAGGTATGCTTACTGATGGAAGACTGCTTCTTTTGATTTCCCTGATTGATATTTTTCTCATTTTTCACCTCAGTGTCTCAATCAATAATTCAAAGAGAATTCTATTGACTCATCTTCTCTGCGAATCCTCTTGTCACTCAGCTGGTAGGGGGGTGGGGTTGGTGACTCACTGCCTTGGTCATATTTCTGTGTTCATTACTCGCTTGGGCTGGAGCTATGTGGAGGCCAGAAACTTAATTTGGTCACTTCTGTATCTCCATAAAACTAGCCAGAGCCTCCCGGCAAATGTGTATTCACTGAATCATGGTGACTCCCAGACTTATAGAACCCCACACCAGGTGATACAATGGGGTCCACCCCATTGCCACCAAGGGGACCATGATGGCTTGGACTGGCTTCCTGCTTCCTGTGATTCCCATCCCCTGAACTCCTGAAATATTCTGTAATTTGAGGCTCATTGGCTCTTAACCAAGATTCCTTCTTTTGTTCTTGTGTGTATGTGTGTGTGTGTGTGTGTGTGTGTGTGTGTGTATTATTTGTATACATGAATAGTCTGTCTAGATTCTGTGTTTAATATGTCTCCAGGTCAGGGGCACCTGGGTGGCTCAGTCGGTTAAGCATCAGACTTCGGCTCAGGTCACCATCTCACGGTCTGTGAGTTCGAGCCCTGCGTCGGGCTCTGTGCTAACAGCTCAGAGCCTGGAGCCTGCTTCGGATTCTGTGTCTCCCTCTCTCTCTGCCCCTCCCCAACTTGTACTCTATCTCTTAAAAAATAAATAAATGTAAAAAAAATTAATATGTCTCCAGGTCAGGTATCATGTCTTAACCCTAATCCCAATGCTTAACCTTAATTCTAACCCTTAACTTTATAACCAGAAACTAAAACAACCACAAATTTTCTATACTGTATTGTTCAATGACGATTATGGTTTAGAATGAGCATCCCCTGGCCATAAAAGAGAAGATTCAAATACTTTTGGTATAAACTCTAGTGTTTACTTTGTAACTCAGTATCTTATTGCTATGACAATTAATCTATATGGAGGAGTTAGGCTAATCTTATCAGTTAATTGGAGCAGCCAATTGATTAAGACCACATCATTTGCCAATACAGCATATTTACTTATATATTTTTATTTATTACTTTTTAAATGTTTATTTATTTATTTTTTGATGGTGGGGAAGAGAGAGAGAGACATAGAATCTGAAGCAGGCTCCAGGCTCTGAGCTGTCAGCACAGAGCCCGATGCAGGGCTTGAACCCATGAACCATGTGATCATGACCTGAGCCAAAGTTGGATGCAACTGAGCCACCCAGGTGCCCTGATTTTTAAAAAATGCATATTCATTTTTGAGAGTGGGGGGAGCAGAGAGAGAGGGAGGCAGGATCAGAAGCAGACTCCAGACTCTGTGCTGACAGCAGAGCCCGACGTGGGGCCTGAAGTCACCAACCATGACATCATGACCTGAGCCAAAGTTGGATGCCTAACCTACTGAGCCACCCAGGTGCCCCAATACAGCTTATTTACTTTAAAGTGTGTGCTTTTTTGGGGCGCCTGGCTGGCTCAGTGGGTTAAGCGTCGACTTCGGCTCAGGTCATGATCTCACGGCTTGTGAGTTCAAGCCCCGCGTCGGGCTCTGTGCTGACAGCTCAGAGCCTGGAGCCTCTTCAGATTCTGTGTCTTTCTCTCTCTCTCTGCCCCTCCCCTGCTCACGCTCTGTCTCTTTCTGTCTCTCAGAAATAAGTAAACATTAAAAAAAAAAATTAAAGTGTATGCTTTTTTTAGTTTCCTTCTCTTATCACTGATTTCATAGGATAATTTACAGACAACATAAAGCAAAATAAAATAAATGAATCAATTAATTTAACCAGAACCACTAATACCCCACCTGTACCTTCAGGACCAGTGATATTTGTGGGGCCTCGTGCAGAATAAAAATGTGGCGAATTTCAGGACTCTCAAGAAGGTCACAGCAGAGCATTAGACTGAGTGCACGCCTGTGCCTATGAAGCAGCCCTCACTTCTTTGCAGATGAGGGAACCGAGGTCTAGAAAGGCACAGCAGCTGCCAGGTCCCAGCTTCTCAGTGCTGGCAAAGTGGCTGGAACCCTGTCACTGGTCGTTTGGTAACTTCCCTCTCTGCTCGGCTTCCTGTTTCCCACTTCTCCTGCTACCCGATGTCACCGCGAAGCGGCAGCTGGGGGACATCACCGGTGCTGTGAACAGGTAGGTTTGCTTTTGCCACTTTTTTTTTTTTCGCTTTTTATTTCAGAGAAGGGGTGGGGAGAGGGGCAGAGGGAGAGACAGAGGACCTTAAGCAGGCTTCACGCTCGGTGCAAAACCCCACTTGGGGCTCCATCCCATGGCCCTGGGATCATGACCTGAGCTGAAAGCTAGAGTCCAAAGCTCAACTGACTGAGCCACCCAGGCACCCCAGCTTTTGCCACTTTTCTTTAGCGGTTCAGCTCTTAGCCTGATTTCTTTCCTACCTCCACACCCAAGCTTATTTTCATATAGCTTCTCCTCATTGTCGGCATGACCTCTTCCACTGGTTTTCTTGAAAACTCTGAGAAGATGTGTGAGATGCCGGTGAAGTGAGAGAAAAGGAGGGACACTTTGCAAACCGAATTGCTCTCCTTGGCTCAGCGCCTGGAAGGATGTGTTTCTTCACACTGAATTCTCTTCCCTTCCCAAATCCCAACATAGCCTAAATTCTAAGGACAAGCCTAGATGTCTTTGCTAAAGCAACCTCAGGAGAGGCTCCTGAGTATGCTGGATGCTAATAAAGAGAGGGCAAAAAAAAAAAAAAAAAAAATCCAATTTTGAGAATTTTTCAAATAGGAAGTATCATTACTTCAACCCCTAGGAAACTAATCTCCTGCCCTACTTTATTTCATTCCCATCTTGAATTAAACATGGGAATGTTTGCCAGAATTCTGTGGCCTTGAGAATTTGATAAAGAATTCGATTTCCTTCTTTCTCTCCAGAGGGACTCTACAGTCAGTGGCCAAAGGAACTCGGACCCCTTTCTTGTGCCAAATTCCGCTGAGCCATAGTCATTGCATTAAATTCAAGATATGGCCAAGCCAGTCCTTCTGAGGAGGCCCTGCTACCCTGACCTCCAAATCTGTGCTGACCCAGCTTGCATCCAGGCCGCTGACCAGCCTTTAAGTTTATTAGTAAAATTTAGGCAAGCCTGAAGAAACCCTTGATCCAATGAAAACAAGAATAGCCAGTTTTTTTTTAAGTTTATTTTTATTTTATTTTTTAATGTTTATTTTTTTATTATTTTTTTAATGTTTATTTATTTCTGAGACAGAGAGAGACAGAGCATGAGCAGGCGAGGGGCAGAGAGAGAGGGAGACACAGAATCGGAAGCAGGCTCCAGGCTTTGAGCTGTCAGCACAGAGCCGGACGCAGGGCTCGAACTCACAAACCATGAGATCATGACCTGAGACGAAGTCGGTCGCTGAACTGACTGAGCCACCCAGGCGCCCCATTTTAGTGTTTATTTCTGAGAGAGAGAGAAAGAGAGAGAGAGAGAGAAAGTGTGCATGAGAGTGGGGGAGGGGCAGAGAGAGCAGGGAACAGAGGATCTGGAGTGGGCTTTGCGCTGACAGCAGAGAGTCTAATGCGGGGTTGGAGCTCATGAATCATGAGATCATGACCTGGGCCAAAGTCAGACGTTTAACTGACTGAGCCACCCACGTGCCCCCTGAATAGCCAGTTGTTTTTTTAAAGGGAGGGAGGAAGGGAAGGGAAGGGAAGGGAAGGGAATTTCACATTATCCCTACACGACAGATAAAGAAAAAACGTTTATAGAGGTTTTAAAAGAATCTAATTAAAGTTATTTACATAATCTCACGTTCCCTCCCCCTTGGCCCCAAAAACTTTTGGAAGGGATTCAAAGCCCAAGCCAAAGTTATAAAGTTGGTCCTGGCTCTACATAGTCCAGAGGCAATGTTCCTGAGTCCTCTTCGCAAACAGTAAGCACCCTGGGGAAATACCGAGAAAATGGAAGACACAGTGGGGTACTTACAGAACTTCTCCAGAAGCAGGTAGATAAAATAAAGACACAAAGGCAGAGGAACACTTTAATAATGATATAAAACAAGCTAGTAAGGACTAACTGCAAAATACAGACATGTTTCTTGTAGCGATGGACCGAATGAAAGGATCAGGTCAGTTAACCAGGGAGGGCTTCCTGTAGGAGACATCTCTTGAAGCAGAGTTTTGAAGGTGGTCTGGGGGAAGAGAAGTGCCAAGGGAAAAGGAGGGAGGAGAATCCCTCTGGCAGTGAGATGATGCTTTGGATTATCTAGTCAAATCTGCTTTTCCCCTTAATTATTGTATTTTGTCGATCACATGTAGTTTTTGCTGTAGTTTAAATGATTCAGACCTCTCTGTCTGCATACATCTGATCTCTGGGGTACCCTCGATTGATTTTGCAAGTATTTACAGCTACACGATAAAGGGTCTTAAAAAAATAGAGTGTGAATGTGTAATGTGAAACCTTAACTCTGGATAAAAATGCCAAGATGTGACCTCTGCTGCCTCCTTTAGTAATTACTCATTTCTAGCAAAAAAGCAGATGGCTTAATTTACCCCAAGGGCAACTTAAAAACACTATTGCCAGTTAATTCACTCCCAACCCTGCTCCCCAAATAGTTTTGTTTCCTTTTCTCATTTGAAGCCTCATTTTAAAAATGATCACTCTTTTCTGATTTG
Organism: Herpailurus yagouaroundi; assembly: GCF_014898765.1. Taxonomy (NCBI): domain Eukaryota; kingdom Metazoa; phylum Chordata; class Mammalia; order Carnivora; family Felidae; genus Herpailurus; species Herpailurus yagouaroundi. The sequence goes on from NW_024412419.1 coordinate 32,785,755, forward strand.
TGGTGTGTAGGCATTTAGTTAAAGTTTAATCTGGATAAAGTTAACACTTTCCTCTAAAGGCATTTTCTCTGGGAATGTCATCCATGGAGAAGACCTGTAGATTACTTTTGATAAGTGGGCAAATTACATATATATTCCATGTCTATCTTGATCAGTACCTTCCTTATAGGTGAGCAAAAACCTTCCTGTATCTATTGATACACCTGTCAGTGAAAGCAGGAATTTAGATACTTGTTCTCAGGATTATAAATCATTAAGCTTCACAGATCTGATCCACAAAAGGGGGTGGAGGAGACCTCCTCTTGCTTCATAGAATCCAATTGCCCCTGTTCTGCATCATCTTTCCAAGAGGATTTAAAAGTTGATTTCAAACAGCTGTCAAAATGATTCCCCCTTTTCTTAAGGCACTTATTAGAAAATAAAACCAGATATAATTAACAAACAAACAAACCTCTCTGCCTGCTGTTCTGACTTGTTATAATAAGTGTTATTTCTACTTACGAACAGTTTTCCTGTCAGCATCCTGCTGTTTCTTTAATAAGACTTCTGCACTGGGGAAGAAAAAAGCTCTGCTTTAAAATTATGCGTTGACTTGTCACTTCTCTTCCTGCTCATCTGCGTTCAGATCCAATGTGCTTTGAGGTTGAAAGGAACTAAAATGTCAAAATCATCACTAAGAGAGAGGAGGGACCTCCCTGCTCCTATAGCTGGCTGAAGGAGAGGGCCGCCCTTAGACTCATGATAAACACCCTGTTTCCTCCTCACTCCTGGGCTCGGTGGTTTGCGTCGCCCCCGGAGTATGGAAAACCTATTCAGGTTCCTGGGGTTGGTTTCCCAGCTGGATGATGATGTTCCAGCATCCTTGAGCAAGTTCCAGAAGCCCGTGTGAATGGACAGATCCAGAGGGGACTTTGACCCAGAAGCTGGGCCTGTGGGTTTGGGGACAATAGGATACTGAACGGAAATATTGTGGCCAATACAGCAGCAGAGATAGTGCTATGTGATCAAAATGTGAGGGATTATGGCTTTTCCTCTTTGGATTTTTTTAAGTGAATTTTTTAAATTCTAGAGAATTTTAAACACATCCAAGGAAGGTAAAATAGACCCATCACCCATTTTCAACACTTCAGCTTCCCCTTCCTGTATTATTTTTGAAGCAGGACATTATATCATCATATACTTCATCTATAAATATTTTAGTTTGTCTCTCCAAAAAACGAAGACTCCTTTAAAAAAATACATAACCACGGTACCATTAGCATCCCTAAAAGTAATTAACAATTTCTTCGTATAATCAAATAGCCTGTGCTTAAATTTCTAGTTGCCTCATACACGAATTTTTTAAATAGTTTGGTCAAGATTCAAGTAAGTCTCGTTTGAGAATGTTTGTTAAGTTTCTCTTTCTCTCTTTTTGAAAATAAATGGTTTATTTTGAAATAATTGCAGATTTACTGAAAAGTTGCAAACATAGTAGACAGAGTTCCTGTGCGCCCTTCACCCAGTTTCCACTAATGTTCGCATCTGACATAATTACAGTGTATTTGTCAAAGCAAAGAGATTAACATGATCTGTTACCAGTAAGTAACCCATGGCTTTATTCCGATTTCACCAATTTTCCTCCTAACGCCCCTTTCCTGTTGCAGGATCCAATCCAGGACACTACAATACTTCTCATCATGATTCCTCAGACTCCTTCAATTTGTGACAGCTTCTCAGTCTCGTTTCTCATGACCTTCATATTGATCAGGTATTTTGTAGACAGTCTCTCAGTTGGGATGTATTTGGTGTTTTCTCATTATCAGACTGAAGTTATGGGTTTTGGGAAAGAATACCACAGAGGTAAAGTGTCCTTCTCATGGGCATTATGTGTCACTAGGACTTCAGGTCTCTTTTTAAATCTCTTTCATCCATCTGTCCCTTTCTCTCTTTTTCCACTGCAAATGACTCGCCGAGAGTCTGTATGCTTTTCGCTTTGTAGTTGCTGTTGTTTGGTTTATATACAGAGTCCATGGCCACTTTTTAGGCTGAGTGATGGAGGCCTCTGCTCCGAGCCCAGGCTGCTTTCCAACCAACCAGCTGCCATCTTGGCAATTCCTGTTTGTTTCCATCCCATAACATCACGAGACAGGGTTAAATAAAAGTCTAGGTGACTCTGCAGGCTGCCTGACAGCCTTTGATTTTAGGTAGATGCTGGAGAGAAGGTCTGAGAAAAGAGATGCCCTTAGCAGGAAATACGTTTTTAGAAATTCCTTGAAAACTGGTTCCTGTGTCATTGAAAGATTTAGATGAGAATGCGAGTGCGCAGGCACACGCGTGCGGGCGCGCGCCATGAAGAGGTATACAAATATATCGTTGTTATTAAAAACAGAAGAAATACACCAAAGCTTCAGACAATGCTTATAATGGACAGCCACTGGACTACACTGGGGTGATTAAAATCTGGCCAACGACATTGGCTCCAGCTGACAGAGGCCTCCAGTTTTCATACGGTGTGACATTAGCACAAGTGAACAAAGAAGTAACAGTGGTCTCCCTCCTGAACACAGAACTTTCCATTTCACCATGTGTCTTTTCTCGTGTTGCTTAATGTCACTGGTGAAGTACTTTCAGGTCAAGTGGGAAGCATTGCCTTTCCCCAGATAAGGAACTCACACAGCTGAGAGAGGCCTTGTGACTTGGTCACAAGACTAGTTATGGATGGAAATGAGATTAGAAAGCAGGTGTCCTTCTTTTGCATGCTGTTATCAGACAGATTCAGGTTAATGCCATCCAGGATTGACCTTTGAGGACTTTTTGCTTAGGTATCAAATATTTTTCAGTATGAATAGTTAAAATTAGAATTTAAAATGACAGCCCCCAGTTTCTCATCGTGAACAGCCCAAATGTTGATTTAGAGCACCAGATTTGTGCTCTAAATTGGGTGTAGTGTTGCTATATTGATAGATATCTTACTCGTAAGCCTCAGTGGCCAGAGGAACGCATCCCACTTTGCCTTGGCTAGTAAAGTTCAGGCAGCAGCTCTGATCCATTCAGTGCAGGGTCATGGTCAGGAAGACCAATCGCTGACAGTGGCTATGGGAGGTGCTTCTAGGTTCTGAGCTTCCCCAGGGCAAGGTCACACTTGGAGCCCAAGGAGCTTGGCTTCCTGGGAGCAGAAGGATTCTTCTGAATCCAGTCCTTGGTGGTCCCCAGTGGGGTCCCATCACAAATATGGAAGAAACAGTTGCAAAGCGTAGGAGGCAAGGGGGCGGTGAGGTAGAGGAGTGATTCATTCACCAGTGCCCTCCTGGGAAGAAAAGCGAGCACTGAAATATATCTTAACATCTCAGGGATAATTTCTGCCTCCGGTAATGGCGATGCTGACACCAAAGCACTATGGGAATTCGTTCCCCTTGTTAATAGAGGAGTGACTGTAATGAGGGTGCCCTTGAGTATACCTGTAGTTTCACAAGTAGGTTTCTGTTGCGTTTTTGTCTTGCTTGGTCCGTGGGCAGTGTGGTTTAATGATGCTTCACACTGAGTGTGCCTCAACCATGGTAAGGTATTTCAAGAAAATTCTAGTTGGGCTTCTGGATTCTTGGGCCATTAATATTTTTAATGGTGACAATAAAAGCTGGAGGGACTCCAGTCTCAGCAAGGATTTTCGAGAGGCAGTGTAATAATGAGGCATGCAGAACCCTGGGTGGTAGGGCCTCCGGGCTCTTGCTCTGCTCCTGGCTGGTTCTGTGTCCTTGATGTTGCCACTTAACCTCACTTTCTGCATTCCAGTGGAATATGCAGATAAAACTCTCCTTGACCTGCCTAACAGGTAAGTTCTCAGAAACAGCTGATGGGGAGCATAGAAGGTGGGGGAAGTTTGAAAGGAAAAGGGGGAAAAAGTTACATTTTGGAAGTAGAAATTACTTAATAACAAGCAGTGACAGGATGCCTGCACATTGGAGTTGTATAGTCAGAGTGAAGATTTATTTGGCATTTTGAATTTGTTTTCTGAGTGAGCAGAGGCTATTTGGGGGAGTTGAGAGAAAGGAGGAAAGGGAAAGAAATGTAAAATGCCAAGAATAATCTGTGTAGAGGTCTCTACCAAAAATTCTACTGATGCACAAGTCTTTCTACTTATAGAAAAAAAGGTCTTTCTGTCATGATTATTCACACCATGTCTGTTTTCCACGTTGTTTTATAGTTTGAGCTTCCTTCTCCCACCACATTCCCCCAGCAATTGTCTAAAGCTCAGAAAGCAAAACCATTTAGATTGTTGGCTCTCTGAGGCCTTAGAACAATGGATGACCTAATTTTTTCCACAAGTCCAATTACCGAGCCTGGGTGTCTCAGCTTTTTAGCCTTCCAACACTGGCTTATCTTGGGGACCTTGTGAAACACTGTGCCTAAGAATAACCTGGTGGCTTAAAAACAAATAGACTAAGTCCTGTGTAAGCTTCCCACGAAGGGCATTTCTAATTCCCTCTTGGAAGCTTGATCTTGGATCAGAGTCAGTAGTTGTATTTCAGGGTCACCCGCTGAGTTTAGTTTCCCCTCTGCCCCCTTTTGTCAGAATCGTGCTTCCTCTGACCTTTCTCCCAGTTCCAGAGGACACCTGGGTCATGGCAAAATGTGGACACCCTGGTGATTCTGGCCAGAGAATGTTTCTCTCTCTTCAGATCCAGTTACTGAAGGCTACTGGCTGGATGAGAAGAATGTTAACCTAATGGGAGCCGGAGGGACTACAACTGCTCGTCCCTTTCATAGACTAAGCCCAGATCTTGCTGGGCTCAGGGGTTAATACATCCATAGTGTCTTAACAACTGTCCCCTCACAGTGTTCCTTGTTCTATTGCTCTTGAGGTTGCTGTCCCTGACTAGTCCTGCCTTGTCCCCCTGGAGGTGGTGTGGGCAATGTGAGGATTATAGAAACATTCTTGGTCATGATTCTGCCACCGGATAAAGGCCTGTGTCTGCCTCCAGCTATCGCTTTGGTTATATTTTTGTTCCTAGTCTTTGGCAGGGGCTCTGGCTACTGAGAGGGCACTTCGCATGGGTAGCTCAACTTTCTAGAAGATTTTGTGGGGCATCTTATTCCCATCTTGGATAGGTCTTAGACATTTCCTCTTGCTAAGGTAGTGTCATGGAGTAAGAAGACTACTGGATAGGGAGTCAGGACATGAGGGTTCTACCCCAGCATTACCACCTGCTTAATGACTTGGGAAATAGCCTTGACATCCTGAGGATATTATTTTTCTTTCTGAGGATATTATTATTTTCTTGCTTGTAAGATGATCTCTAAAGGCCTATGCTATAATAAGTATAAAATCGATTTGGTAAGAAAGTTCACAATTGACATGTATCTGTGTAAAATTTACTGAGAAACAAGAAATTGACAGAAGAAACTTCTTACTTATTCTTTCTTCTGCTGTTCTTAACTCTTATATTACAGCATGGAAATCAGTTATTGTTGTTTGGGGTTTTGCCTACTTAGTATAATGTAAGGAAGGAGACTCTACCCATATTGGCCTGCCGGGTTTAGGTTTCTCAAGCCCGCCAGTGGCTATTTAGCACTTCCAAGCGAAATCAATAGTGAAAACCGAGTGCCCCAACCCTCGTGATTTGTAAGGGGCCAGCTATTATTAAACATTAGTGGTGATTTACCAAAACCCTTTCTTTCTGAAAATAAGTTATGCAAAACTGTTGTTTATTTATGAGTTTAAGACAGAAAAAAAAAAAAAGATAAAAGTACTGCTTTAAACCAGACGGAGTGTGGGCAGATGCTGGCCAAGATTTCCTTCCATCCATGGCCCCTTGCAGGCTAAGCATCCAGTCTCTGGGGCAAAGGCAGGCAGTTGTGTTCAATCTTGCAAAATGGAGTGGCTGTTTGGTGAGGCAGTGGAATGAATTGAAAGCAGAGAACTACTTGTCAGTAGCAATCTAGCCCAGACCCGAAGGCTGCAATGATAAAGAAGAAGGATTAACTCTTATAACATACTCTCCTACTTCAAAAAACTTTTTGCAAGAAGCACAACACACACATGTCAGCTTCTTACAATTTTCTAATTGGTATGAACTCATTAGTACAGCATGAGCGAGTTTGGAATTTTCAGCCCAACAGAAAGGCAGTTTCACGAGGATCTTTATAAACCTCCTGTAACCTCCCCAAAGTGTCCAAGATTACCCTCTCCCTCACTTTCATTAGAAAACTGGGTTGCCAATCAGAACCGGGATATAAAATTGGCTTTTGTCTTTCTTCCTCATTTTGTCACCTGAAACCAGTCACTTAATCTGTTTGGACCTCGGTTTTGGTAACATCATTGTTAGACGTTTACATCTGTAAAAGACGTCCACGCTATTTCGTTAGGTGGGAAAAGTAGACGGTAAATGATTTACTTATGCATTTGTCAGCTTTGTCACAGAAACGATGCCCCCCCGCCCCCACCAAATCTCAGTGGCTTACAACAATAATTTATTCCTCTTCCATATATATGTTAATGGCTACAGTAAGCTGCATTTCAGCTCCTGTCTCTTCTTATTCTGGGATCCAGAATAAGACTGGGTGTGGCTTATTTTGAATCTCCTGCTCATGGTGGAGGGAAAGAAGAAGATAGCTCACGGGCACACAATGGCTCTAAAACTTCTGCCTGGTGATGGTGTATGTTACAACCACTCATAGGCATTGGCCAAGGCAAGCAACATATTGGGCATGGTGATGGGGTGGGGATAGATATAGTCTTACCACAGAAGGTACTGGAAGTCATTTGACAACTGATTGATTGCCTACAGGAACTGTTTCTCCTCCAGGAAAGGGGAATAAATAGTTGGGAACAATAATACAATGTTTCACCATATATGTATCTGTACATGTAGATACACATAGAAAAAGGTCTGAAATGTTACTCACTAAAATAGTCTTAGGCCAGAAGAGTTGTAAACATAATGTTTATACAAAATCTTGTACATGAATGTCCATAGCAGCATTATTCATAATAGCCCCAAAGTGGAAATAATCGAAATATTCATCAACAAATGACAAATGGGTTGGGAAAAAAAAGTAGTAGTATATCCATACAGTAGAATGCTATTCAGGCATAAAAAAGAATGATGTTCTGATACATGCTACAATGTGGATGAATCTTGAAAGCATCGCGCTAAGGCGAAAGGCTCTGGTTACCACAGACTACATGTTGTATGATTCCATTAAAATGAAATGTCTAGGGGCGCCTGGGTGGCGCAGTCGGTTAAGCGTCCGACTTCAGCCAGGTCACGATCTCGCGGTCCGTGAGTTCGAGCCCCGCGTCGGGCTCTGGGCTGATGGCTCGGAGCCTGGAGCCTGTTTCCGATTCTGTGTCTCCCTCTCTCTCTGCCCCTCCCCCGTTCATGCTCTGTCTCTCTCTGTCCCAAAAATAAATAAGCGTTGGAAAAAAAAATAAAAAATAAAAATAAAATAAAATGAAATGTCTAGAGTAGAGAAATCTATAGTGATAGAAAGTAGTTTAGTGGTTGCAGAGGATGAGGGGACAGAGGAGGGAAGTGACTGCTAATACGTATGGGGGTTTCTCTGACATGAGGAGAAAGTTCTGGAACTAGGTAATGGTGATGGCTGCGCCTGTGAATATACCTGTGAATATACTAAAAAACTCTTAATTGTTCACTTTAAAGAATGAATATTATGTTGTGTGAATTATATCTCAATTTAAGAAGATTCACAGAAGTTATTGGATAATGAGATTGTAGATAATTTTTACTTCTTCATGTATTCATTCCTCTACTGCCTGAACTTTTTTTTTTTTTTTAAATTTTTTTTCAACGTTTATTTATTTTTGGGATAGAGAGAGACATAGCATGAACGGGGGAGGCGCAGAGAGAGAGGGAGACACAGAATGGGAAACAGGCTCCAGGCTCTGAGCCATCAGCCCAGAGCCTGATGCGAGCCTGACGCGGGGCTCGAACTCACGGACCGCGAGATCGTGACCTGGCTGAAGTCGGACGCTTAACCGACTGCGCCACCCAGGCGCCCCTACTGCCTGAACTTTTTTACAGTGAGAAAATATTATTTTTATAGTCAGAGAAAAAGAATGAAGATATGCCAATTGGGGAAAACATAAAAATATCAGTTGAACAAAATAAAGCTCTCTTGCCTACAATTCATGCATCCTAATCTCGAGTACTCGCAAGTTTAAAATTTTCACCATCCTTGAGTTAAGCACTTAAAACAAATTCATCACCTTTCTCTATAATTAACCTGGAGAGGTGCAATGGCAATGATGGAAATGTCTAAAATCAGGAAAAAGTGAAAATTGGGCTAATAAGGGTTATTTGTGGCCAACACCAATCTGCCTCATCGGGAGAAATGGTTTTCCAAGGGTCAGAGTGGGCCTGTGGCATAGTGATCTCCATATTCTTGCTTCTCCCTGGTGGAAAATCAAAACCACAGCTTTATCTTTTGGTTCTACCATCGGAAAAAATGAAAAGTTTAATTAAGTCTTTTGGCCGAGGGTCCCATTTTACTCTTGAGTGGACATGAAAATGAATATCCTAGTCAGGAAACAATTTTTTTTTCAGGTCAGAGGTCTGGTGCTAAGGGGTTTCCAGAGAGCTGAAATGGAGACTTAGTCTAGAATGTTCAAGCTGACAACAAAGTGTGGGATGTCTCCCAGCAGGTGGGAGTCTGAGAGAATGAACCATATCCGGAGCCCAGAGATTGAGACCAAGCTGAAGGCTGCAGATGGGAAGCATCTCTCCTACCCCTGAAATCCTGCCCGGACCCAGAAAACGCCATTGACCCCTGTGCGTCCGAGGCTGCCTGAAGCATCAGTGGCTAGTGTCTCTCCTATAGTCTGTCCTTCTCAGTATTAAAGGAAGTGAGGGAACAAAAATCAAAAAAGCCACAAGAACTCCACCAACTCAGCAGGCATGAAATGTATCCCAATGAACCGGCAAGGCCTCTGCCCACAGGAGATTTATAGTACGATATGGGAGATGAGGGAGTCCGACATGTAATCAGCAGAAAACTAGCACTCAGAAGAGCTGTACTTATGTGTAGGTGTGCATGAGCACCTATTTCTAGAAAGTCCATGGCTTAGGGTCTTTACAAATAGCACACCATAAAAGTAATTGGCCCCGACATCGCTGTTAGTCACAGCTTTGATCTGAAAGGTCAAAGGGAACTGAAAAAAAAAAAAAAAAAAAAAAAACCCACAAACCCTGTGACTCAACAGAATTTTGTTAAATGTTCTTTGGCCGGGAGCAGTCAGACACGATGTGGTGATGTAGCCTATTACTCATGATTTATTATTTGAAAAAGGAAAGGGCAAAGAAATTGTTCTCCCTTATAACTCTGGCAAGAAAATACAAGGTCTCGCTATGCCCTTCCTACAGCAATTTCCTGAAGAACAAAACCAAAGCCACAAACAGCACTGCAGCTCAGACCATTTTTACTGGCATTACCTGTAATATTATGCTAATTCTAATCTGCAACGCAGATTACATTAGCGAGGTGTAGCAAGAAGCAATCAGTGTTTATAAAGTATGTTTTCTCCTTAGGCCTGCCTGACACTGTGTCCCTGAGGTTGCCTAAAACTCTGGGTCTAACATTAGCGATGACAGGCAGGAACTTAACATGTCGCCTGACTGCCAAAGCTCTGCTAATAAGCACTGATACTTGTCTGCACAGAATCTGTATCTTATACTGTGTATAAAATACAAGTCTTTGGATTTTGATACTAATCTGGGAAAGGGTGTCATCCACAGCTAGGAGAGTACATGCTGTTTTTTTTCAAGTACCTTGAACTGTGCCCAGCATATAGTAGGTTCTCAATAAATATGTATTTTTAAATGATAAAATGAATGCATGAAATACTACTAGGGTACCTTGTATTGGTCAGGATTCTCCAGAGAACCAATAGAATGTGTATGTGGAGGAGAATTTAAATATATTTAAAAATTAAAAAAAATTAAATTAAAAAAAATTTTTTTTAATTTTAGAGAGTGTGTGAGCAGGGCAGGGGGCGGGGAGGAGAGAGAGAGAGAGAGAGAGAAAATATTTTTTTTTTTTTTACATTTATTTATTTTTGAGAGACACGGCACAAGCAGGGGAGGGGCAGAGAGAGAGGGAGACACAGAATCCGAAGCAGTCTCCAGGCTCTGAGCTGTCAGCACAGAGTCCGATGCAGGGCTTGAACTCACAAACCGTGAGATCATGACCTGAACCGAAGTCAGACCCTCAACTGACTGAGCCACCCAGGCTCCCCTATTTAAATATATTTATATATAGCATATATACACATATACATAAGTGTACATACACAAATATGTATATGTACATATATAATATACACATATACGTACATATATGCATACATACATTCATATGTAAGTTGGCTTACACAATTACGGGGGCTGAGAGAGAAATCCAGACCAGGAGGGCTGAGTTGGAGTTCAAAGTCAAGCCTGAAGGCCTTGAGAAGCAGGAAAGGTGAGGTACAATTTCCAGTCCAAGTTTGAGTCTGAAGGCAGGAGAAGATCAGTGTTTCCGCTCAAAGACGGCCAGGCAGGGGGAGAAAATTTGTTCTTATTTTGCATTTTATTTTATTTTGAAAAAAAAATTTTTTTTTTCAACGTTTATTTATTTTTGGGACAGAGAGAGACAGAGCATGAACGGGCGAGGGGCAGAGAGAGAGGGAGACACAGAATCGGAAACAGGCTCCAGGCTCTGAGCCATCAGCCCAGAGCCCGACGTGGGGCGAGATCGTGACCTGGCTGAAGTCGGACGCTTAACCGACTGTGCCACCCAGGCGCCCCTATTTTGCATTTTAATTTATTCAGGCCTTCAGTGGATTGGATGAGGCCCACCCACTCTGAGGAAGGCAATCTGCTTTACTCAGTCTACCTATTCAAATGTTAATCTCATCTGGAAACATTCTCACACACACTCAGAAATAATTAAACACATATCTGGACGCCCTGTGGACCAGTTAAGTTGACACATGAAATTAACCATCACACCCATATTCTCCAAATACCCTGCCCGCCCCACCCCCATAGTGGGAAAGGTTGTATGAATCAACCACCCTTTTCCTGACTTCTTTTGTAACGAATGATATGCATCTGTGATATGCATCTGTGATATGCATGTAAAGTCAACTGTATGGCTTGTGGCCACAGATCAGAGTTTTCTGGGCGTGAAGCTAATTGGCACAGAAGGAGTGGTTCCGCGATTTCTGACAGCATTCAGTGCCTGCCAGATACACTTGATCAATTGCTACTGTGCTTCCTTCATCATCAGCCACCCTTTAATACATGGATAATCAACCCAACATCAGAGCGTGGGACGCTGGGACTCACACAGGGCAGGCAAGGGGTGGTATCTGAGCAGGCAGGCTCCGTCGGAGAGCAGAGAGGCAGGGTGAACAGAAGGGCAGGGTCAGTGGGTAACATCTTCTCTAAGAGCTTTCAATTAGAATCACCCGAGAAGCTTCAAAAACAACCCAGGCCTGAGCCTTTCTCCTGACCAATTAAGTTAGAATTTCTTGGAAGGTGGAAAACATTGGAGCCAAAGTGCAAGTGTGTTTAAATGTTCCTCACATGATTCTAAAGTGCAGTCTGGATTGAGAACCTCTGTTCTGGGCTGTCCAGTCTGTTCTTTATTAGAATAGAGCCAGTTGGATTCAACTTGGGAGAATCCCAAGAACAGGGCTTCTCAAACATGTTGGCACACTGGAATCAACTGGGGAGATTTAAACCCACTTGGGCCTGGGTTACACCTCCTGAGGTTGTGTTTGAATAGGTCCAGGGTACAGCCTAGGCTTTGGGATTTTAAAAAGGATCCCCCAGAAATGGATAATCTCTAGCCCCACTCCAGATCGGCCGAAGCAGAGTTTGTATTAAAAATTTTTTCTTTAATTATTATAAAATAGACATAACATAAAACTTAGCATCTTAACCATTTTTATGTGTATAGCTCAGTAGTGTTAAGTACATTCAGATTGTTGTGGAACTTATTTACAGAACTCTTTTCATTTTGCAAAGCTGAACTCTACCCCCATTAAACGGCAGCTTCCCTTCGCCACCCAGGTCCTGGTAACCACTAGTCGACTTTTCCTCTCCATGAATTCCAGGTACTTTATATAAGTGGAATCATACAGTATTTGTATTTTTGTAACTGGCTTATTTTATTTAGCCTAATGTCCTCAAGGTTCATTCATGTTGTAGCATGTGTCAGAAATTCCTTCCTTTTTAAGGCTGAATAGGGGTGCCTGTGTGGCTCAATTGATTAAACATCTGACTCTTGAGTTCAGTTCAGATCATGATCCCAGGGATTGAGCCCCATGTTGGGCTCTGCACTGAGTGGGGAGCCTGTTTGAGATTCTCTCTCTCTCTCTCTTTGTCTTTATCCCTCTGGCACTCTCCCCAGCTCACATGTGCTCTCTCTAAAACAAAAACAAGAGAGAGAGAAAGAGAAGAAATTAAATTAAATTTTTTTTTCTTAATGTTATTCATTTTTTGAGACAGAGAGAGAGAGAGAGAGAGAGAGAGTAAGAGGCGGAGGGGCAGAGAGAGAGGGACAATCTGAAACAGGCTCCAGGCTCTGAGCTGTCAGCACAGATCCCGACATGGGGCTCAAACCTACGAACTGTGAGATCACGACCTGAGCTCAAGTCAGATGCTTAACCAACTGAGCCACCCAGGCACCCTGAAAAGAAATTAAATTTAAGGCTGAATAACATTCCATTGTATGTCTATACCACAGATTGTTTATCCACTCATCTGTTGGTGGGCATCACTTGGGTTGCTACCCCCTCTTGGCTATTGGGAATAGTGCCGCTATGAACATGGGTGTACAAATACCTCATTGAGACTGCTTTCATTTCTTTTCAGTATATCCAGAAGTGGAATGACCTGCCATACTATTTTCCATGGAGTCTGCACCATTTTATAGTCCTACCAACAGTGCACAAGGGTCCCAACCTCTATCTTTGCCAACCCTCCCTCCCTCCCTTCCTTCCTTCCTTCCTTCCTTCCTTCCTTCCTTCCTTCCCTCTTTTATCCCTTTTTCTTTCATTATTTCTTTGTAGCCACCCTAAATGGTGTGAAGTGCAGAATCTGCATTTTATTTTATTTATTAACTTGTTTTATTTTTTATTTTTTTAAATTTACATCCAAATTAGTTAGCATATAGTGCAACAGTGATTTCAGGAGTAGATTCCTTAGTGCCCCTTACTCATTTAGCTCATCCTCCCTCCCACAACCCCTCCAGTAACCCTCAGTTTGTTCTCCATATTTATGAGTCTCTTTTGTTTTGTCCCACTCCCTGTTTTTATATTATTTTTGTTTCCCTTCCCTTAGGTTCATCTGTTTTGTCTCTTAAAGTCCTCATAGGAGTGAAGTCATATGATTTTTGTCTTTCTCTGACTAATTTCACTTAGCATAATACCCTCTAGTTCCATCCACGTAGTTGCAAATGGCAAGATTTCCTTCTTTTTGATTGCCAAGGAATACTCCATTGTGTATATATATATATATATATATATATATATATATATATATATCACATCTTTATCCATTCATCCATCGATGGACATTTGGGCTCTTTCCATACTTTGGCTATTGTTGATAGTGCTGCTATAAACATGGGGGTGCATGTGTCCCTTCGAAACAGCACACCTGTATCCCTTGACATATGCCTAGTAGTGCAATTGCTGGGTCGTAGGGTAGTTCTGTTTTTAGTTTTTTGAGGAACCTCCATACCGTTTTCCAGAGTGGCTGCACCAGCTTGCATTGCCACCAACAATGCAAAAGAGATCCTCTTTCTCCACATCCTCACCAACATCTGAGGTGAGATGCCTGAGTTGTTAATGTTAGCCATTCTGACAGGTGTAAGGTGGTATCTCATTGTGTTTTGATTTGTATTTCCCTGATGATGAGTGATGTTGAGCATTTTTTCATGTGTCAGTTGGCCATCTGGATGTCTTCTTTAGAGAAGTGTCTATTCATGTCTTTTGCCCATTTCTTCACTGGGTTGTTCTTTGGGTGTTGAGTTTGATAAGTTCTTTATAGATTTTGGATACTAACCCTTTATTTGATATGTCATTTGCAAATATCTTCCCCATTCTGTCGGTTGCCTTTCAGTTTTGCTGATTGTTTCCTTCGCTGTGCAGAAGCTTTTTATTTTAATGGGGTCCCAGTAGTTCATTTTTGCTTTTGTTTCCCTTGCCTCTGGAGACATGTTGAGTAAGAAGTTGTTGCGGCCAAGATCAAAGAGGTTTTTGCCTGCTTTCTCCTCGAGGATTTTGATAGCTTGCTGTCTTACATTGAGGTCTTTCATCCATTTTGAGTTTATTTTTGTGTATGGTGTAAGAAAGTGGTCCAGGTTCATTCTTCTGCATGTCTCTGTCCAGTTTTCCCAGCACCACTTGCTGGAGAGACTGTCTTTATTCCATTGGATATTCTTTCCTGCTTTGTCAAAGATTAGTTGCCCATACGTTCGTGGGTCCATTTCTGGGTTCTCTATTCTGTTCTATTGATCTGAGTGTCTGTTCTTGTGCCAGTACCATACTGTCTTGATGTACCTTTGTAGTATAGCTTGAAGTCTGGGATTGTGATGCCTCCTGCTTTGGTTTAGAATCTGCATTTTTATTTTATTTTATTTTATTTTATTTTATTTTATTTTATTTTATTTTATTTTATTATTTTATTAATATGAAATTTATTATCAAATTGGTTTCCATACAACACCCAGTGTTCATCCCAACAGGTGCCCTCCTCAATGTCCATCACCCACTGCATTTTAATGTACTCTTGTTTGGTTATGGTTTGAGAAGGTGCTCTGCTCCCCAGGCTGGTTCCCTGGCTGGCCTCCCTCACTATGCATTTGCCTATATTTTGTAGCCTTACCTATGGTCTTGTGTTCTCAATGTTTATTTGGCTTTCAAGTTTTCTACAAATAGCCATTATGGCTTGAACCTGTTTAACGTCTGTTCTTTACACTATTGTTCGTTGGCAACTTTGGTGAAAAGTGCCCTCTGGGCTCAGATATAGGGGGTTTAAATTCAGAGGGAAGCTGAGTCCTGCTCCTGAGGTCCCATGTGGTCTGATCTCTACAAGAACACAGAATATGAAGAAACAGCCCAAGTGGCCCAAAGTAATGAAAAGGAAGCCTAATCTTACCTTATAGTCACCAAACAATACTAAAAAAGAATCAAGACCAGAACACCCAACAGCATTTATTGAAACCCTTTAGCTTTCCTCTCCAGTTCACTACAGTTTCAAAGTGCTCTGGGATCTCTCATACTCCTTTCTCTTCCATCTCATTCTCTTTCCTCTCTCCCACTCTTCTCTGTCCCTCCAAAGTAAAACCTTGGATTGCAGGTAACTTGTTCTGCAAGTGTTCTGCAAGACGAGCAAGCATTTCTACTAAATTTTACCTTGATAAATGAGCGATGTCTTGCAATACGAGTAGTATGTGATGCCAAATGTCACATGATCACAACTGAGCCAATGGTTATCTTCTCCGTCTCTCTCTCTCTGTCTCTCTCCCTCACTGTGGAACTGTGGGTGATCACCTCCCATACTCAGATACTCAGTCTCAGGCCGTGATGTTTGGCATCCGTAAAATCGATGTTGGAAGGTGCCAACACCTGGCACTAGTGTATTTTTTGTCACTTCAAAGCATCTATGGACAGTCCTTTGCTGTTCCGTACAAGAGTAAGCTTAGGAATGCTTTGCTTCATTCTAGGTCGGGCTGCCTGTAGATATAGACCCTTTCCTCTGCTACCTTATTGCCAGATACATTAAATTCTGTATATGACAAGAGTTTATTAATACTTTACTATAGTCAGCATCCGTGTGAGCATATACAATGGCCCCCAGGCAGAAAAAGGTTGAAAAGAAAGGCGGTAAGAAGGAGATGATTATGGTGGGAATTAAGAAAATCGAGAAGTACAAATGAGGTATGCGAGTGGCCGAAACTGCAAGATTTTATAAGAAGTCTATGTCTGCATCTCGTCTGTAGAGGAGGAGGAGAAAAAAGCAGAGGAATCCCTCACTTCAAATGAGATTAGGGAGATGTGTAAAATGTGGGAAACAGTGCAAAATTTTGTAGAAAAGCACCACCTGAATAAGGCTGTAGCAGTGTGAGCAATGAATCTGTTTAATGATGATGCAATATTACATTTCTGTGAAATCCTCAAAAGGAGGCAAAAGCAAATGTCATTATATAGGTTCCTTGTTAAAGTTGCATGGAAAGAAAAAGATCCCATTGAACCAATGGATCTCAATGATTCTGTTAGTGATAGTGGAAGTCGTCCTACACGATAACCCCTCTCTCTTGTCTCCATCACACCATCCATGAAGGTTTTCAAAGGTAAGTGCAGGTTAATTTATTTTTCTTTGTATTTTGTATTTTCTTTTTTATTTTGTATTATGTTACAGTATTATAATCATTTTTCTATGAATATTTTTGGGTTGTGGAACAAATCATCTGAGTTTTCATTATTTCTTATGGGGAAATTCACTTTGATATACAAGTGCTTTGGATTACAAGCATGTTTCTGGAAACAATTATGCTCACAAACCAAGGTTTTACTGTACTTATTGGTACATCTTCCTAGTCTCTTTTATAAGCAGATCTCCTACTTAGGCCTTTATCTTTTCATTTTCCAAGACAGCATCCCCCAGATCTTGGAATTATCTGGGAAAGTTGCCTACTTCTCCAAGGGCCAGGAAGAAGCCAGTGGGCGAAGAAAGACAGAATTTTCTATGTAGGAGGGTGGATAGGTGAAGACTGGAAACTCTCATATGTTAATGGCTAGCTTTCATGTTTGTCTATTCTAGTGGATTGTGAATTCATTGAGGACTTCTTGTTTTACCCCATGTGTATCTTCCATTATAGTCAAGTTTCTGAATCATGGTGAGTGTTCAGATATGCATCACAGCCGACTTCTTGGTGACCTAATCCAGGCATAGGAGAGGAACAAAACTCTCTTTCCCTCTACTCTCCTATATTCACTAACTGGAGCTCTGCAAATTAGACTGACAAAAGACAGATTAACAAGAGAAAAACAAATAGAAGTTTGCTAACATGTGCATTGTGCATATACATGGGAGCACTCAGAGATGAATAACTCAAAGAGGTGGTTAGAACTTGGGCTTTTATAGTATCTTAACAAAAGAACAATACATTTTTAGAGAAGTGACAAGACAAAGGAAAGGGACTTTGAGTTTCTAGGGGGGCAAATTGTGGAAAGGTGAATATATAGGGGAACTAATGGAAGACAAAGGCTAGTTGGTAAAGTTTATGTGGATTCTTCTCCAGGCTGAGAAGGGTCTAGAGGTGGCTCCAATGATTGAATTCTGTCTTTTCTGGAAGAGAGGAAAGGGGGGGCATCTTTATAAATTTATGTCCTACTTTTAGGCAAACAGGGGAAGGATAGAGAACTTTTCTTGTACCTACTTCTTCTCAATTGCCTTTAGCTCAAAATAATCAATATGTCAAGTGGCATATTTTGGGATGCCATATTCTACTCTTTATGGAAAATCTGGGGTCCAGGTGTTCATTATGCTGCCAGCACTGAAAAAAAGAGTCCCATGATACTCAGGTTATAGCATCACCGAGGATTCACTCCCTTCTTCCCTGATGCCACAGAAATAGAGCTTCTCAAGGGCTTCGGTTCCTCTCGTAGCCTCTGGTGTGTACCTGACATTCTCAATAAGACTCCTTGATGAAGGTGATATTTTGAAAAACTAGAAACAAGCAGATCCCTTTGGAAGGGATATTTCATTGCCACTTTCTCATCTGTAAAATCAATGCTTGTTTCTGACCCAGAGCTGAGTACAGATCTTCTTTCTTATTCATAAACAGTATTTTCTCTAAACTGATTCATCACTCTACACCCTGGCTCCTAATGACAGATGGCAGTTTTTCCTTTTCTTTCCTGCTTTTGAACATGGACATTAATTTGGTGGACTAAACATTAGGGAAAGTGCACGGACTGTCTCCACAGCACATGTGTGAACTTCTCCTGTGGTCCTCAGGAAGATGGACCTAGGAAGGAACTTTAATATTCACCACCAGAGTAAGCTATAAATACCACACTGTTTGCTCTAACTTGTAACATTAATCTTTCTGTGGCTCTGGTCATAAAATAATAAGGAGAACACCACAACTTACTACAGCCAGTCAATGGGCTGATAAGATGGATGTTGTTGTGTTTCGAAATTGTGCCAAGTTTATGTTGATAAAGTGACTTTCTTCTGGGAATCTAAAACACAGTGCCTGTGGTTCTAATCCTGTGTGACTCTGACTATGTCTTAGATTTACATAAAACAGGAAATTGGCCCAATATGGCCTCATCCATCTTCATAACTCCTCTATTGATGAAATTTATGGGGAATGTAGTGTTATTATTCTCTCCCTACTAAGGTCTAGAGAGCTTAAGCTTTCAGTCAAACTAGCAAATTCTGTATTGGTTCCAGAACCAAAAGAAAAGGGATAGGTCTGCGGCTAAGTCTACATAAAAACAACAACAACAACAAAAACAAACAAAAAACTGCTATTGCATGATGGGAAGTAGGCTATTTTGTTAATCAAAGGCACTTGAGTCTCACAGACTGAATCCATTCAGGGCTGTTGATTAGAATTGACTTGTCAGTCCCCTGGAGCAACTGGTCAATTCAGCCCAACCACCACTTTGATGGATTTTTTCAAAACGGCTTACATGTTTGATTTATCTATTAACTTGACAGCATGTGAACCAGAGCAGGTGGATTGTTACAATTAAGAGAGTCTTTTTAATAGCCTTTGAGATAAATAATTTGAGTCTAAATTCTGATTTATTAAATAGGAAAGGCCAAAATATCCCCCAATCCTTCTTTCCACACCCACTGACAATGGTATATATTTTGACATGATCCATATTTCTGTTGGGAATTTTGTTTAGCCGTTAATGCAGGACACCTGAAATAGTAATACTTACACAAGATAGAAGTTTCTTTTTTTCACATGTAAAAGATATGTAGAGAATTGATGTAACTCAGAGGCCGGATGTGATGTGCTGTCCCTGCCCGGTGAAAGCAAACTGCTTCTGGTATCTTTGGCTTATTAGGATAGAGGGAAAAAAGCATCTGTAGACATAATACGTGCATATTAGATGGTCAGAATGGTGTCCATTTTATTTGCTCCAGAACAGACATAGGAAGAGGGACAGCAACAAAAGTTACTAAGATTTTGATAACTCACTAACGTGCTCTAAGATCCATTTGTTCGGTGCGCATGTTAGGCAGGTGAGTTCAATCTGGGGACATAATAGAAATCACCACTCCTTCAATTTTCTCTGATGACGATACTCATTTCCAGAATTCTCTTAAAAATATAGCCATGCCTTTGGTTTACTATTTTGTTAGGAGGGGGCAGTCCCACTACTGCTTACTTTAGGTCAGGAAGCCAATTTGAGGATTCTACTATTTACTGAAATTATCCATTCATACTGTAATTCAAGAACTGGGGCAAATAATCAGGGGTTGGATTGACAGAAACTTTGTGCCCACCGTGCAGTGGACTTGGACTCAAACTCCATTTATCACTGGATCCCCATAGATAAGACTGTTCTCTGAGTGTGTGTGTGTGTGTGTGTGTGTGTGTAGAGAAACGGTGATATTCTGAGTCACTGGGATTTAGCACACATTCAAAGCCATGTCCAATAATTTGTGAAAGGTGTAGGTATTTCCCTTTCTCTAGTACACAATTACCTTGGTAAATGTATGCAGGTACTTTGAAGGGGTAGAGGAAGATTTTTGTAGGTTCTTACGATATCCTCACTCAAAGTTTTTCCCTTTCATTTACTGAATTGAGAGTCTGGATATTGGAAGATAGCTCATGATTCTCTAGTGATGATTTAAGTCAGATACTGTGATTACCTAAGTCCGGTTCACCGAACTTAGAATTTTTTTCAGGTATACAGGTCAAGTATATCCTTCAGAGGTTGACCATCTAGTTCAGTTTTTGAAACACCATCATCAGTTAATCAAAATATCCCTGCAAGTCAAATCATTCTATTTTTTTTTTAAAGTAAGCTCTATGTCTAATGTGGGGCTCAAACTCATGATCCCAAGATCAAAAGTTCCATGCTCCACCAACTGAGCCAGCCAGGCGCCCCTCATTCTGCTGTTATAATAACCACATCCACTCCGTGCCTGGTAGTTCAATCCTACTGTGTAGTGTCTGCCCTTCTGGGCATCCATCAACCCTGCTGAAATCAGGGAACTATTTTCAACAGCAATATCTCCTACCGTCGACCCCAGAGTACAGAAGAAATTCAACAAAGCACTCTTGAAGGTTCTGATTCTCTCTTCATTAATGTTTTCCTCAATGCCCTAGAAAAGGGAGTGTTCTCTAGGCTTAGTTTGGGTGTATGTTAGATGTTGTATGTTATAAATCCTTTCTAGCATCCTTATCTCTCCGGATCTCTGGACTCTCACATTTCAACTTCCTTCGGCAACAGGCCACAGTAGGATCCAGGTTTCAGTCAACGCACCAAGTTAACAATGGTCTCAAGCTACGACGAATGAATCCAGAATTTCTGGTTTAGCGTATTCATGCCAATAATTTGGCCCATAGAGTTGTGGTTCTGGTGGAAGACCCAATATCTTCTCCAGATTTTTGTCAGTATTAGTTTTAGAAAATCTTGCAATTCTTTTGGCAGGTGAGCCTTTCCATCCATGTTTGGCTTTTTAAATTGGCCCCTATGGGCATGCTTGATCTGGAGCTGGTTATAAGTCTGGTGGGAATGAAAGGTCACAGGTAGAGGGCATGAGGAGAGCCAGAATTCCTGTATAAGATAACTTCCCCAGATGAGGTTATTGTAAGGTCTTCAGGCAGGACCACGCTGGCATCTTCAGCTAGAGGGGGGAGGGACTGCTTCTTTTCAGTAAGAGAGATACAATGAGGTTTGAGGGTACTCAGAATCATCTAGATCCTCCCAAATGCCCTCATTCCAATTTTTGTGGCTCCCTCTTTCCCAAATAATGCCCTGACTTTCATACAAGATAATGAGGATATGGTTCGACCTACACCGAAATTAACTAGCTGGCCAGATCTGACTCTGCATTTTGCTTTTTGGCCATGCCAGCCCTGGGACTATGAGATTAAAAAAAAAAAAATGTTTTAGAGGCGTACTAGAGGCTCCCTGTTTCTCTAACGATACCTTGGTCTGAAAATTTAAATTCTTTAAAGTATGTCATTCTTTTTAGAAGCTCACTGATGCTAATGGAGGCAGCCATCCCAACCCACGCTTCCTTTATTCCTTAGCGCCATGTAATGGTGTTTGTGGGGAGGCAATCAAAATTGGCTTCAGTAGACACTTTATTCCAAATGACAAAAGGTAATCATTGAAAAGATGTTTATTTTTGAGAGAGAGAGAGGGAGACACAGAATCTGAACCAGGCTCCAGGCTCTGAGCTGTCGACACAGAGCCCAACGTGGGGCTCAAACCCCATAAACTGTGAGATCATGCTCTGACCAGAAGTCAGGTGCTTAATCGACTGAGCTACCCAGGCGCCCCTAAAAGGGAATCGTTTAAGTTGCTGTTTTACTATCTCCCATATCATGGATTACTAGTGTCCTGTCATTTAATAGTCCCCAGATCCTTCAAACCCAACTAGGTCAGGTTGGCTAAGTTTCCTGTCCTTGAAGTCTACTGTTTGCAATCGCTTACAGTTCAACTTTTGTATTGGTCAGAGTTCCTTGGGTGCAGTCGATGAATTTACTCTGGTTACTTTAAGCAGAAAGGAATTTGTTAAGGGATGAAGAGCTTAAAGAATCATTACAAAGGTTAAAGAAACAGACTGTAGGTAGTCTTCCAGGAATAACCCCAGTGTGCACTTCCACATTCCAAAATAACCTTCCAAGGGAGCTGGAGCATATGCTATGCTCAGGAAGCCGCCACAGTGCTGGTTCTAGTTCATGCTAAAAATATGAATATGCCCTGCCTCCTTCCGCATAAACTTTAGTTCTGAATCAGTCTAATATGAGTGCATCTGATTGGTGGGATCTCAATCACCCTAGGCACCCCAGCACAAGGAGCACTGGGAAATACAGTCTTTTATTTAGTAATTTTTAATTTATTGTTGAGAAGGCAAGATCTATAGAGTAGGGATCTATCGAAATGTCAAAAAAAAAAGTGTTCTAAGTATTTTTGGCCATCTGGTAAGGAGTGGGGGTGGGATAGAGAAAGGGGAGAGCAACAACTTTTTGGGTTGGGTCGTAGGTCCACAAGCACACGTTGTTTTCTAGTACTTTATAGTGAATACATACGTGTGGTAGTTTGGGTTCTCCAGAAAAATTTACTCTAAAGAATTGGCTCATGTGACTGTGGAGGCTGAGAGGTCCCAAGTCTGTGGTTGGCAAGCTAGAGGCCCAGGAGAGCCAGTGAGATATTTCCAATCTGAGCTTAAAGGCAGAAGACCAACGTCCCAGCTCAAAGAAAAGCAGGCAGAGAGAAAGAATTCTTTCTTAGCCTTTCATTCTACTCAGAACTTCAAGTGGCCCACCCACAATGGGGAGGGCAGTCTGCTTTCCTCAGTCTCCCTGTTCAAACGCTGATCTCACCCAGAAGCACCTTCACGTACACACCAAGAAATAATGTTCAACTGAATAGCTGGGCACCTGGTCACCCAGGCAAAATGACACATAAAACTGACCACCACAATATATGCTACCTACTTTTTATGTAATATATCAAATGACACAGTCAGGTACAAATGGCTGATATGCACGACAAAATGCAATCCTTTTGCTTAAGATTTTGGTGGAGGTTAAGTATAAATGCCTGTGAAAGCAACAGTTCTTTAAGTTGCTGTTAGTCGTTCGGATCTTGGTTTGAAGAATGAGTGGGTTGTTGAATGGAGTTTGGAGAGAGAGAGAGAGAACTTAATCCAGGTGTTTGAGAAGCAGGTGCAGTTGAGAGCACCCTAGGGATAAAGAAGGACAGAATGGGAGTTTGCGGCTCTAAGACAGATTTCTGCTTCTCCACATTTTGGTGGGAACCTGCTGTAACTCCTAGCACTTGCCTGACACCTTTTTCCCTTTTCCCCTTTTCCCCTTAAGGGATATTGGAATTTTCAGGTGCCTAGGAGATGATTGTTAATTTGTGACGTCTCTATCAACAAGCCCAGTGTTCATTTTTTAGTATACATGGCGGGACTCTGAATGAAAACTCTCTCTTCCTCCCTCTCTTTCTGGTTCTCTGGGCATGAGTTCACGAAGTGTGCAAGCTTAGCTTTGGCTAGCTACTTCGTTATCTGCTGCTATTTATTTCAATCCAGGATTGGAGGAGAGAAGACGAAGAAAGTCAGAAGTGGGGATGGAAAAGGACAAAAGAAACAGTTACAGAATGGTTTCCTTGTCACTCGCTCCAGTGGTCTTTTACTTCTCCTAAGAAGTAATTCATTAGTACTTTGTATACTGAAGGGAAATGAAAATCAAAACAACTTGTTCCAAGACATAAGCTGGTGTCTTTCTTACTGATAAATTTCCCCAAACCCTCTTAAGCCAGATTCTGCTTTCTCCTTCATGCCATTGCTCTTGCCAAGCTGCCAAACTTCTTTCCAACTAAAACAAAGGGCGGCATTCTCAACATTATCAGCCTGGCATCTGGCTGTTGGGACTCTGTGGGCTAACAGAATGCCTTGAGGAGCTGGGGAGAAAGCAGCAGGATCCTGTTCTGCCATCCTGGCTCAGGGAGCCAGCAATTATTTGTCCATGATTATTTATTCAAATTGTCCTGATATCTTACTTCATTTGACAGTCTGGGAAATGTTCTGCTCAATTGGCTGGAAATGTCCTGTCCTCAGAAGTCCTCAGGCCTATTGAATCCTGGGATATGATCTAGAGAAGTATACACAAGCAGATATGAATGATGATCCTTGTTCAGAATTGTTACAGTAGAGTGACCCTCAGGATAAAGGCAGTTGAAGCAATGCGCTATTAAAATGATCTCTGAGTGCAGCCACATCCATTCACAATAGTGGGAGAACTGGACCTAGAGTCAGACCACTTGGAATCTCAGCTCTGCTACGTTTATTTTATTTTGTTTATTTATTTATTTTGAGAGAGAGTGTGCAAGAGCGGGGGAGGGGCAGACAGAGAGGGAGAGAGAGAGAGAGAGAGAGAGAGAGAGAGAGAGAATCCCAAGCAGGCTCCACACTGTTAGCTCAGAGCCCAATGCGGGGCTCGATCTCATGAACCCTGAGATCATGACCTGAGCTGGAATCAAGAGTTGGATGCTTAGCGCTCAGCTGTGGGCCACAAGGTGGCCCACGGTTAACCTCTGCCACTTTTATGAGACCATTTTGGATGAGACATTGGTTCCACTATTATATAACTGCTTTGTCTTACAAAAGTGAAGGACATAAAGTGAAAAGTTGCCAGAATCCCTTTCTAGCACCTAAATTAACTAAGATTCATTAGCTTGTTGGCAATAAAGGCCCTGGAAGAAGAGGAGAGAGGGAGGTAACTCCAAAGAAAGAACATGGTTCCATAAAGATCTGGAGCATAATAGCACGGAACTGGCAATTCTAGCTGGGAAGCTCAGGTTGTGGTATCCTGTTGACTATGGAGCAGTGGGAGGTAACTGGCATGGCCCAAATCATGGCGTGGAGGGGTCTCTCAGGAAAATTCCATCTACTGTTAAATTCTGCCTTCTACACTTTACCCTGCTTACCATACGTAGGTAGCAGGAGAAGCACCGTGGGATATGAGAAAGTATGTGATTGATGGCGGTGAGAACGAACAACGGTATATTCATAGCCAGTTGATTTTATGCTGAAGATATTTATATCCACAGCCCTGTTGAGGAAGGAGATCCCAGACTTGCTGTCAGGTTTCATCATGGGACGTATGGACCTTATGCTTTCAGGTGCAGTGATCTCGGTCCAGCTGCAAGAATAACTTATGCATGAATTGGCAACAGAAACAAGCAGAGCTATTGGATGAGAACCAGGTGGGTCACAACCTCTCTGCCCCTTGATACATGTCTGGTGTCTGTAGGGTTGGTCTCATTAATTTGGGCGAATCTATCTGCTGGGCTCCTAAACCCAGTTTCTAGGGGCTTAAGACACCTGGCCCATTCATCTTGCTCTGGATCCGTTTCCAAAGACCAGTTCCAAGTACGGTCTAAGACTGGCCAGAGCCTTAATGCTGTGTTGGGAGGATAGGCAAGATATTTGCGTTATTAGGTTGTCATAGCAGAGAACAGAAGAACAGAAGTGAGCTCTTTATTTTGCCAAGTCCAGGAGAAGGATCAGGTCCAGAGAAGGGCTGTGATTTACCCAAGATCACCTGGAAGAGCGTCTGGCTGAAGCAGGAACTTTCCAAAAAGGAATTAAAAATGACCAGCAGGCATGTTTGTTACCTTGCACCATCAGGTTGAGTGTGTCCATTGGCCTCATAGTATTAAAAAGGGAAGACATATCTTCTGCATGTTTCAAGGTTTAGCCCACTGACTCAGCAAAGACCATATTGCCAAAAGGCAATTGTAACAGAAGTTATGGCAGGAAGGCACTTATTTTACCAGTTTAGTGCAGCCCTAGATTTCGGGGAAATACCATTTTGGTTCAGAGAGACCGTGGTGGCTATTTATGCACAGCAAATTCTTGGGCCCTGAAATATTGCTCTGTACTTCCTGACTGTCTTTCTGGGCTGCCCGTGGCTCACCGTAGAAGAATCCTTATATTATTCTGAAAGTAGCTGGCCAGTGGCTGTATTTTCTCTTTCGTCCTTCCATCTCTCTCTCTCATCTGGTGTTACTTCTTCGTGTTTGGAGGAAGGGTCTCTGATTCCATGCAGCCCTCAGAGGTGTAGACACAGGGCACATCTGTCTCTTTGCCCCAGAACAGGACAGTTGTGCCTCTGCGCGTCTGAGGGGGCTCTAGCCTCATTCTCCGTTCTCGGCTAGAATGGGGCCCTGAGGGAAAATGAACCCGGCCAGCCTGCACCCTGACGGTGGCTTTTATTGGCTAACCTTTTGCTTTTTTTCCTTGAAATACAATTCATCATGGTTCATCTTTACTTTTCAGTTTTTCTTTTCTTACTAAGGATCCATTTTGAGACACTGTCCTTTGAACCAAGAAGATACAGTTCTCTAGAAAAACAGACTTCCATTGTTGACCAAAGGGGGCGGACCCTTCCTTTCTTCCTTCTTCATGTGTCTCCTTTCCTTTATTTTATTTTATTTTATTTTATTTTATTTTATTTTATTTTATTTTATGAGAGCATGAGTGGGGAGAGGGGCAGAGGGAGAGTGAAAGAGAGGAAGAGAGAGAGAGAGAGAGAGAGAGAGAGAGAGAGAGAGAGAACCTTAAGCAGGCTCCATGTTGAACATGGAGCCTGACATGGGTATCAGTCTCACGACCATGGGATCGTGACCTGAGCTGAAATCAAGGGTTAGACACTCAACCGAGTGAGCCACCCAGGCGAACCTGTGTCTGTCTCCCTTATCCTAAGCCAGCCACCTTCACATGGAGAGCCTGACTGGTTCTCAGAAGACATTCTTTCACTCATCAATAAATACTGAGGGTCTGTATTAAGAAAGTTGACCAACTGCCTAGTTTACCTGGGACTGTCCAGGTTTTAGAATGTAAGGCCCTGTGATGCAGGAGACCCCTCAGTTTTGGGAAAACTCGGCCAGATGGTGACCCTAACTGTAAGCAGAACACTGCCTAGGAACTGGGTATATACCTGACCATCAGCTCCTCAGGCACTCAGTGAAGCTGAGAGGTTTCAGATTCTTACACAGGAAAGCACGACATGGGGGAAGGCAGTTCACTAGAACTGAGGAGGAGCACTGGTCCCAGTTTGACTGTAAAAGAGCAGGGCTCAAGGGTAGATCGCTGAACTTCACTTTGAAGAGTAGAAATGTTGGATTTGGTGAGGCACCTGGGTGGCTCAGTCGGTTAAACATCTGACTCTTGGTTTTGGCTCAGGTCATGATCTCACAGTTTCGTGGGTTCGAGCCCCACACCAGGCTCTGTGCTGGCCGTGCAGAGCCTGCTTGGGATTCTCTGTCTCCCTTTCCCTCCACCCTTGCCCCACTAGCTCTGTCTCTCTCAAAATAAATAAGTAAACTTAAAAAAAAAAAAAAAGAAATGTTTGATTTGGTGTTCTTTGACTTTTTGACAACCCAGATTCTATAATTCTATTTCTAAAGGAGTGTGAGGAACCAGTTCACACTGATTCGTATTCTTAGATACGAGGCAATAGATAATAAGGTTTTGTTGACACTTGCTGATGATGCTAACATTTACAAGGTCCTTATTCTGTGCCAGACACATCCATTATTTTATTTCATCCTCACAACTTGTTAAGTTAGATGCTTTCTTTACTGTCCTTTACAGAGGAGGGGCTCAAGGCCTAGAGAGGGTAAGTAACATACCCCAAATCACCCAGAAAGTTGTGGATCAAAGGTCAGAACCTGGGAAGTACCCGGTTCCCAAGCCCAAACTTGAACTGTTGCTCTCACTGGCTAGGGATGAGTCAACAGTTGAAATGAACAGGCTAATTGTTTCTCCTCAAAGGACTGGGAAAAGGAAACAGTGGCCATTTGGAACGAGATCTTTGCATTCTGGGCTGCTAAAGGTTATGGTTCCCCAAAACAGAACGTGGTATTTGAGAAATTTGGTGTTGTTAGCTCATAGGAGGGCCGCTCCCTGCTCTTTAAGACTCGAAAAGGTGTGGTGGTACCAACTGAGAATTAGAGCATCCCCCCTGCCTCTCTCCTCCTTCCCTATTTGTGGAGGCTTTAGGGTAATTGCAGGCTCAGAGGGTCACTGTCAAGTGCTCCCACTGTCTTCTACTGTGGGTGTGAAAAATGATTCCATTTAGATCAGGCCTAAAAATGCGCGTATTGGGGGGTGGGGTGGCGGAGGAGTGGAGGAAGATTCTTACGACTCGATTCTTCCCTTTCTTTGGAAGGGATGACTTGAAATACAAACAACGTCAGTCTGTGGGGTCACATTCACAGCAGCTGGTAGACTTTCACTTAATTAAACTACTGTGATTGCTTTCTTCATGCATTTCACTCGCCCCATTCCCTTCCTTTCTGACTCCTCATAAAGGAACTATCGTTGGAGGGGGTGGGGTGGGGATTAAACGCTGTTAGTCTTAAGACCAGCACGAATTAACAACATTTATTTTACTGTGATTGTCTACGTGAAGGTATGCAGAAGTAAATTTATATTCTGAGAATGTGACTGCTTTGGACTGAAAAAATTCCATTAAAGGGAATTAACAGTTCCTGGGAACTCACCGTCATCTGTTCTAAATTCCCCCAGCCAGTCGTGAAGCACCAGGGCTGGGGGCAGGAAAGGACAGCAAGGGCCAAAAGCTATGGCCAATTGCACTGCCAGCCACGGGCAGGATCATTCGAAAACGCAGCTCTGGCCCGTTTCCTCTCCTGCTGCAAAACCCGGGACAGGTCTCCCTCCGGCTGGCCTGCTGCGACAAGGTGAACTCCCTAGGCAGGCGCAGAAGACATTCTGCAATCTGGCTCCACCTCTCTCCGGCCCCTCCCTCTGCCCCTACTCCTGTGTGCCCAGGCTCCAATCCTAGTCCCCTGTCATTCTTTCCACACTGCTGTGATTGTTTCACAAATGATTCCCTTTTCCTTTAATGCCTTCCAAACCTACCACACACCCCTCCTACCAGGTGAATTCTTCTCATGCTTTTAGTTGAAGACCAAAGCCTGCCTCTTCCGTGAAGCCTGTCTGGACCTCCCCAGATAGAGTTCGTCTCTCCCTTCCTTGTGCACCCATATGACTTTGTACATTTTGATCTGAGCGTTTATCACAGTGTGCTGTAATTTTTTTTGGCCTGGGTGTCTCCTCCATCAGGCTGTGTCTTGTTTATCCGTGTTATCCCCTTCCAGTTGCAGAGTCTGGCGTAACGTTGCACATGCGAGGTATGTAATAGATGTTTCTTGGATGAGTACATTATGGCTGTTATGAGGCTGTCAGTTGATATTTAGTGTGTGTTTACTATGCGTAAAGCGTCACGCAGGTGCCGTATATGCATGTGTATTGAGAGAGAGAGAGTAAAAATCTGAATGATGTGGTTCACGGTCCTTCAAGAAACATAATATTCTGCGGGAGACAAGGGGTTAAAAAGCAAAGCAAAATGATCAGTGCAGAGATAGAGGTGCCCGGTTCCGCAGCTTAGAGGAATAGGAGTTGGCCTGGGGCTGCAGTGTGAAGGAGGCACCACCAACTAAGTGGTGTGTGAAAGGATGTTGACAGATACAGAAATAGTGGAGGAACGGGGGCATCCAGGCTGAGGGAACAGTATGAGCAAAGGCATGAAGATAAGGGCATAGTAATTTCCTCGGAACAAAGGGCCCGAGAGTTCTGGTCTTGCCATAACTATGGGGACCGCACACTTAAAAAAAATCTGAAATAAATCCCATTAATATCAATAAATGCGTTTTCCCCAGTTGCCTATATTTGCATTCTTTGAGCAGGAGTGGCGATTAATCATTTCCAAATTGCTCAAGGATATGAAGCAGGGTGCTCAAAAGTCTTTAGCAGCAGGGAATGCTTGTTGCAAATAAACTGTTTGCAATTTACCTTGTGAGCATCATTTCTGTTGGGACCATGCAGCAGATAACAATAGCAATGGGTGTTAGCTCAGTCCCAACAGAAACCCAGAGACAATGTTCATAGCCATTTTCTGTTGCAAACAACAGTTTTAATGGGCTTGGCTACAGTTCTAGTGACTTTCAACATGTAGTCAGAAAGCACCCACCATCATCAACAATACGTACGAAGCCCCTAGTTGTTACAATATGCTTTGTACGATATGAGGCCTGTTGAAGCAGAATTTACGTAGATGGGCTTTCCTGCATTCTGTAGAGGTGTTCCCATGTTAGACTTGTTAGACTCTGTTGGGTTCCTGCATGCAAGGACTTGGAGATGGCAGAATAAAGACAACCAGCCAGCAACGGTCTCTTACATTTCACCCTCGCTCTTCAGAAGTCAACATACCTTCACGTTTGTTTTTTCAGTTTTCCATAACCTGGTGGAGTGACTAGAACGTGAAAGACTGTCCTCACTTTATAGATGAGGAAACCAAAAAGCAGAGGTGATAAATCAGTCTCTCCCGCACACAACTGGTTATTGCCATGGAAAGAGCCAGAACTCTTGCCTTCTGACTTCGTGTACATTGCTACACTACAGGTGCTCATGAATAAATTGACGTCGTGTAGAGGGTTGTGGAGATGGGGAGCCAGGGTAAATATCTGACTGCCATGGAGATCAGCATAAGAAAGTTGACAATTACATGACAGATGGGAGTGACTCAGAGGAAGCCTATAGCTCACCCTTAAGGACAGAGGCCCACTAGCATTGATAGACCTGATGCTCATGTAATAGATCTATTCTCACTAGAATTTGGATTTAAAAACCTCTAAGCCTTTCACAGGAAACCAAACAGCGTCACACATCCAAGGCAGTAGATAATAACGGCAGTAATCATAATGAACATCTGTAGAGTGTTTCATCTATAGCAGGGACTGTGTTAAGAGCTTTATACCCACTGTGTCCTTTAATAACAACCCTGTGAGGACGGTGCTGTTACTGCTCATGTGTTACAGACGAGGGAATTGAAGCTGACGTCGTCAAGGTTTCACGACTCCTAAACCACAGAGCTGAGAACTGAACCCAAGCGGCCTGCCCCCAAAGCCCACATGTTTCCAAGACATTATTCCAACGCCTACATGTCAGCTATGCAGTCTGTGGGGTGAGGAAGTGGAAAATGTGCAGGAGTGGAGGGGTTGAATCTGACCCTGAAGATTGAGTTCAAGTGTCAGACAACATCTGAGAAGGCAGAGGGCATGGGGAAGCCCACGGTCACAGGAAAACAGAACCAACCAAGGCTTTTCTCACTTGGCTTCTCCCCCCAACACTGCGTCCCAGTGAACAAATCTCTGAGCAGGCAAGTAAAGGGCATCAAAGTGCCCAGGACCAAACTGGTTCGAGTATTTTCTCACCTCTGTTTACCTCTTATTCTTCAGAAGTTTATTTCTGCTTTTTTTGGTTCTGTTTGAGGGGTAATTTTCTAGGTCTTGGTTTGGCTGCAGTAGAATTAGATTTCCATCCTCTTGAATCTTAGGCTTTTTTTTTTTTTTTAAACTCTTAAAAACCCACTCCTTTTGAGGAGGCAAAGTACACATTCCTTAAACATGAGTGTGATGGTCTGTGTCCCTCCAAAATTTTTGTGTTGAAACCCTAATCCCAGTGTGATGGTATCTGAAGGGGGGAGGGTCTTTGGGGGTGATTAGGTCACAAGGGTGGAGCCCTCAGGAATGGGATTAGTGGCCTTATAAGAGGAGCCCAGAATGCTAGCTCGCTCTCTTTTCTGCCATACAATAGGAAGTTAGCCATCTGAAACCCAGAAGAGTGTCCTTCTTAGGACCTGGCCATGTGGGCACCCTGATCTTTGACTCCCAGCCTCCAGAACTGTGAGAAAATAAGTTTCTGCTGTTGATAAGCCGCTCCGTCTATAGTGTTTTTTTTACGGTAGCCCAAACTGACTAGGGCAGTGGGATATCCAGAGTCTTGCCTCTCAGAGGAGAACACTTTTGTTCACCTCCACGTCCTGCCTCTGTTCCCAAAGCTTAGGCAAGAAGCAGAGCCCAGCTGCCCTCCTGAGAATCTGTCATTTGCTCTCTACGGACTTGACCTGTTCCTGCTGAATCTCAAAAGAAATGCTATGCAGCAGCCCTTTGAAATGAAATGCTTTTCTATTGAACCAGAAAATAATCACATCCTCCCATTTACTCTTTAGGGTACAAATTGATCTGACTTGATTTGTCAGAGAGCCAGAACTGCAGGCAAATAGACGCCGGAGAAATCAACCAATCTTTTAAGCCAGCAGTAATTGTTCCTCCTGTCGCCCAGCTAAATGACTTGTATCTGGAGGAGATGCTCAGAATGAATCAGAATGCCCGAGGTGACAGAAACACAGGGCATTCCAAAGTGGGCTCTAACAGAGTGTTTCTTCGTGTCTTACAAGGGTTTGGTTGTGTGTTTCCACCCTCTTTCCCTCTTATCCTGTCTCCTGGGGCTAGTGTCATTGGGCAGAAACCAAAGGTGATGCATGTGTATAACAGCGAGGAAAAACAGTTTGTATGAGGAGAGAAGAGATGAGTAGTGGTGTTTAATCCGAGGATGTACTTTCTTGTACCTCGGTCGCTAGCAAACCCAGGAAGTTCCTTTAGAATAGGCACCGCAGTGGAAGGGGTGAAGTCCCTTTGCTGGTAAGCTGGTGGTCATCTTTAAATTTTAAAAAAGGAAATAGTTTAAATATACAAGGAAACTGTGAAAAAACTATAACCGATATTCATGTACTAACTACTGAGATTTGCCATTTTGCCACCCTAGCGTTGGTTACCCTCCTTCCCTTCTTCCTTCTTCCTTTCTTAGAAATAAAAGGTTGCAGCATAGCCACATCTCCATATTTTCACTCTGCCGTGTTATTCCTTTCTCTTTCTTTCCAGAGAGAACTGGTATCACAATAATTGAATTTATCTTTCTTGTTCATTAAAATTACTTTCACTATGTAGATATATATACAGAAAGAATATGTCATCCTCTTTGGGGTTGGGCTTTTAATATTAACTCTTGTGGGGCGCCTGGGTGGCTCAGTCGGTTAAGTGTCCGACTTCAGCTCAGGTCACGATTTCACAGTGTGTGAGTTCGAGCCCCGCGTCGGGCTCTGTGCTGACAGCTCAGAGCCTGGAGCCTGCTTTGGATTCTGTGTCTCCCTCTCTCTCTGCCCCTTCCCCGCTCATGCTCTGTCTCTCTCTGTCTCAAAAATAAATAAAAACATTAAAAAAAAGAAATTATTTAATATTAACTCTTGTGGTTTTTCTATAAGTATCCTTTTAACACTTTTTTACATTTGACATAGTGCAATTTATCCATACTGATACCAATACATTTAGTTCAATTACCCTAGCCACGGCATTGTATCGCTTTCCAAATTATTTCACTCTCCCCTATTGATGAACAGGCTTTTCCCTACTACAAACCGTGCTAGGATACATATTCCTGTTGAGGTCTTCTCAGACCCAGGTATGAGATTTTCTCTTCTGAATATATAACCAAGAATGGAATTGTGGGGTTATAAGGTAAGCCTTCCTTCAATATCATTGACTATTATCAAATTCGTGAACTGGGCACTTGAAAATCGTTTATATGGCTTTCTCCTAATGGTTAGACTAAAAAGGAATAAGCCGTAGGAAACCAATACGACAAATGTAACAAAAAACTAGGTGAATCAGGCCAGTTGGGTTTATTCTCCATAACCTGGTCCATGATATATATGGTTGTATTTCCCTTCTTGAAATAAGAATATACTGCCATCTGTTTCCTACTTGAGGTAAAATAGTGCCTGGGTTAGCATTTTCCTATATTCTCTCTATATCTATACATGACATCTCTATATAAATAGATAATAGGCAAGTAGCTGGAAGAGAAGTCCTAAGTGACCCCTCTGAGCTCCAAACTTGCGTTCCATAACTTTACCCTCAAACTTAGTGGAAATATATACCCAGCTTGGGAAGTTACGTTCGTTTTGCACCTGACCTAAAACGCCTGTGGGAAACCAGCTCCTGAAAAAGGAAGGATGTACAAAGCACCTGGATGGTATCAGAACATCTGGTGCAGGTCATGGGAATCTCTGACAGATCAGGAAGAGAAACTGAAAAAGATCTTAATTTCACTGGGTAAACCAGCCTGAGTGTGCATGTTTGGACACATTCCCTTTGATGCTGCAGGTGGGGCCTCACCCGCTGAACCTCCTCTCCTTCTCCCCAGAGGCTCCCCTACTTATCTCAAGGAGGTCCCCAAAGTGTTGGCGTATCTTGGCAGCTCAGTTTGTGTGTCAACTCCTTTTCAGGGGCCCTTATCTTTGTATTGGGTGACTGGGCTCTCGGTAAGAATGGGGCCCTTGGGGCGCCTGGGTGGCGCAGTCGGTTAAGCGTCCGACTTCAGCCAGGTCACGATCTCGCGGTCCAGGAGTTCGAGCCCCGCGTCAGGCTCTGGGCTGATGGCTCGGAGCCTGGAGCCTGTTTCCGATTCTGTGTGTCCCTCTCTCTCTGCCCCTCCCCCGTTCATGCTCTGTCTCTCTCTGTCCCCCAAAAAATAAATAAACGTTGAAAAAAAATTAAAAAAAAAAAAAAAAAAAAAAGAATGGGGCCCTAGTAAGCACATCCATAGTCTTCCCTCTGAGGAAGGCCAAAGCTGCTTTCTATGCATGTTGGAGTTGAGGCAGGTGAAGAAGGGAAGAGAGACCCTGTCCCCAGCTCTGTCTCCTGGGCTCTAAAGCAGCACGTGTATGCCTAGATCTCCTCAAGTTCTTCCTTCAGCTCTGGCATCATTCCCTTTTTTTTTTTTTTTTTTTTTTTTTTTTTTGGAAATTCAAAATTAGTCCTTTGCAATGGGTTTGAAGTCAGGGTGCAGAGAAGACTACCCCATCCTTGCCATCGTCGCCTTGCTTTTCCCATATCTTCTCCGAGGCACCCCATGTCGGCACCCTAAATCCCGTGTTTGCCCAGTTTAAACCCCAAAGCCCGCAGGCATAGCCCTTCATGGCAGTGGGGAGATAGGACAGGACTATAGTACCTTTGGGCATAGTTCATACATCCTTGCCGCAGTTCGAGCAAGACATGCCGTGGTATCAGTTTTGTATTAGTTATGTAGGTTTAGCGTCGCTAAACATGTGAAGAGGCCTTTTGGGGTGGGGAGCATTCATTGTTTTTCTCACGTGGCAGATCAGCAACACAAGCACGTGCAGTAACCAGACTTGTGAATGGAGAACAGAGCTGGAACTACACAGAAGGAAAAGCTTGATGGGAGCTTAATCAACTCCCTCCCCTTCCCCCACCATTACTTAAAACACGGAATCGCGTTTGAAGGGTCTCTAGATGATCTGTTCCAGCATCCCACCTATTTTAGTTATCTACTGTTGCATACCAAACCATCTGAAAATGTAGCGACTGAAAACAACAATGATTTCTTATTTCCCACAATTCTAGGGTGGCTGAGTGGTTCCTCTGCTGTTTTCACCTCACTTATGTGGGACTCACTTATGTGGCTGTACTGAACGGGGAGGGCGGGGTCCAAGATGGCCTCCTTTGTGTTCTGGCAAATCGTCCTGGCTGTTGGCTGCAGTGCCTCATTCTTCTCCACGTGGCCTCTCCTCCTAGTGGCTGGACTGGGTTCCTTACATGGTGTTCTCAAGGCAGCGTTTCAAGAGGGAGGAGGCTGCAAGGCTTCCTGAGGGCTGGGCTCAACATTCGATTGGTGAAAACAGGTCACACGGCCAGGCCAGATTCAAGGCAGAGAAACAGACTCCACCCCTTGAGGAGAGTTGTTGCACAATAGTGCGGCCATAGTTTTCCATTTACTACATCACTCAGTCCTTGCGATAGCATCTCTGATATTGGTCTACTTGAATAAGATTAGTGAAGGGGTCCTTGTTTTTCCCTGAGGAAACCTGCTTCAGATTGACCGCCCACAGCCTTCTCCCTTCATACGAATACCCCTTTGGTTCAAAATAAGCTTCGGGGTCCCATGCTTCTTTATCCAGTCCTGGGGAAACAAAACATTTAGTGGGATGAGTGAAAGGAAGTGCACATTTAGGACACAAAGATGGAGTAACTTCTTTTGTCCAAGTTCTATTTGAGCTAGGTATGCCTTTTGGGGGCGACAGCCTCATTCTGAAGGGCTAAATTGGGCCAGTATGGGGCTGAGGGGAAATAAAACTAATGAGCTGACGGGGCCTGTACCTGGCTTTGTCTTGAAAGGAGAAGGATAAAGCGGGCCCTTGAGGATTCTAAGTTGTTCAGCTTAGTTCACTGGAGCAAGGCAACAGATAAATTAGTTGGGGAGCTAGTCCTCGTCGGGCATAAAACGTACCCAGGGCTATATATCTCTCAGGAAATTAAGTATTGTCGTAAGTAGTTAGATGGCATGATGATAAGGAGAGGTGAAAGATGCTCACGTGGTTTTGGTCTAGCGCCTCATTACTTGTAGTGTGTTCACTGGGACGCCGGGAGAATCTTGGGCTCACCCCAAAACTACTGAATCAGAATCTGCATTTTAACAAGATCATCAATTAACACGTATGCTCATTAAGGTTTGAGAAGCGTTGGCCTAGAGGGCCTTTCTGAAACCATTAAATCATATCCCATGGGAGGCCCCACGTAAAACTGGCCTTACTTCCAAAAAAGAACTGTGCTTGGTACCACCCAAGGCTTTCTGGGAACAGAGAGGGCCCAGTCTCACTAGGGGCACACGTAGTCTATGGCCCCTTTCTCTAAGCAGGAATTCTTAGCTATTTTTTCAGAAACAGCTTTAGTGAGACGAAATTCACATACCGTACATTATGGTATAATGCATACCCACTTAAAGTATGCAATCCAGTGGTTTTTAGCATATTCAGAGATAAGTGTAACCACCATAGTCAATTTTCAAATGCTTTTATCACCTCAGGATGAAACCTCATATCCTTCAGCTACTACCTCCCCCCACCCCCACCATCCTTCTGTCCGCCTCTTCCATCTCTACCTTAAGAAACAGCTAATCTACTTTCCTGCCTCTGGGCTTTCATACGTATGGAATCAAATAGTATGTGATTCTTAACTACTGTTTGGATCATGGACACCCATTGAAATTCTGCTGGAAGCCATGAGCCCTCTCCCCAGAATGTATACCTCCCCAGAATTTCCTAAAGTTTCATGACTCCTCTGAAGCCTTTGTCCAGGGAGCCGAGATGAGCGACTCATGCTCTGCGGCCAGTCAAAATGGGTAGGTATTGCCAGCAGGTCCCGCTCTGGTTTGAGTAGCGCTGGCAGAAGGGATGGAACCACGCAGGGATAAGGCACGCAGGGTTCTCGCTAAGGTGGAAAGCGACTAACGCAAAAAGCAAAAAACAGGCACCAAGTGTTTACAGAGCTAAAGAAACTGTGTTTAGAACACATAGTTTGCCGAGGAGGGAGTGATAGTGAACAGATGTGTCATTTGTAATTATTCCTAAAGATGTTAATTATGCAAATGGAATCTCTGATTAGGGTTCTAAAAAAAGAACCCCATATATTACGGGGTGTTGGATGTGCACAATCAAGCATGCTTGCTGACTGTTCCTCTAGGTAATCACTGTTGGTGCCAGACTCATCACCTGGGGCTCTTGTTTTAAAATGTGCCACCCTGAGAGCCAGAGAGGGGTTCCGTGAAGTGCTTTCCAACTGCAGAATGTCAAAGCTGGAAGCCATCTTGGAGATCATGGAGTACAGCTCTGTCCTTGTAAAGAGGCAGAAACCAAGGCCTAGAGAAATTAAGCCACTTGTCACCGGTAGCACAGGGAGAAAAGCCCCCGTGTCTTACATCATCAGTTCGCTTCTCCTTGCCTTATTGTGTCAAAGAGGACATAAGGCGATTATCAGCATTCTATTCGGAGTCTACTCTGTGGAGTGAGGGCCAAGGCAATGCTGTGAACCAAAGATCTCCCTCACCCACCCGGGGTACACATGTCAGTATGTGCGTAGTAGGGAAGGGGAAAGTGAGTAACCGGGATGGCTGAGGGGTTTTATTCTAAGCTGTGCTGTTCAATGAAGGAGCCAGGTGCTAGTCATCTGTGACTGTTTAAGTTGAAATTAAATAAAATTTTTAATTAGTTGCCGTAATCGTATTTCGAGTGCTCAGTAGCTACTTGTGGCTGGTGCCTCCCATATACCGGACGATGTAGAACATTTCCATTACTGCGGCAAGTCCGACGGGGCAGCGCTTTCTGGAGCCTGGTGTCAGATTTTCTGAGTCTGAGTCCCAGTTCTGCCAGCTTCCGTGCATTAGTTAGCGTTTCCTAACCTCAGTTTCCTCATCTGTAAAATGGATACAAACACAATATGTGCCTCACTGGTTTGCTGCGGAGATTATGAATGTAAATGAGACAATGTGTGTCAAGTGCTTAGTAAAAGAAGCTTGTACTTGTGAAGCACTAAATAAATGTTATTATTATCCTCATGAAGCATCTCAGCATCCTGCTGACGACTGTGTTTGGGGAGCCTGGCTGGCTCAGTTGGTAGCACATGCGACTCTTGATCTCAGGGTTGTGAGTTCAAACACCATGTTGGGTGCAGAGATAACTTAAATTTTTAAAAAAATTTTTTTTAACGTTTATTTATTTTTGAGACAGAGAGAGACAGAGCATGAACGGGGGAGGGTCAGAGAGAGAGGGAGGCACAGAATCTGAAACAGGCTCCAGGCTCTGAGCGGTCAGCACAGAGCCCGACGCTGGGCTCGAACTCATGGACTGCGAGATCATGACCTGAGCCGAAGTTGGACGCTTAACTGACTGAGCCACCCAGGCGCCCCAAAGATTACTTAAAAATAAAACCTTAAGAGAAAGAAAGATTGTGTGGAGAGGCAACTTGTTTCCTGGAATAATAAGGACTTGCTCGCTCTGGGCATGGGTTTCCAACAAGCCTACGTCTTCGTTGGGTTGTGGGGGAAGGAAGTCAGGAACATGGAGATGGAGGCGGGAGAGAGGGAGGCGGGGAGGCGGGGGGAGGGAGGCCGGCAACATGGTGTGATTTGTGAGAAGCAACGGAGGGCAGCGAAGATCACCCCACTCGGCAAGGTTGTCAAGGGCTGGCCCGACAAGAGACATCCACCCGTCTGTGTGGCTGTTTCCAGACTCCTCACCTCCTCACGTCCATTGTACCAACTGCGTGCCTGCTTGTCCACAAGAGGGAGGCGAGGGAAAGGAGAGAAAGAAACCCTAAAAGTCCAGCTGGTTCTTTGCCGGCAGCTCTGGTCAAAGGTTTGCTGTGGAGGAAGAGGAAGTTCCCGATTAGAATAAGACTGCCTTTCACAAAAGCCAGCAGGTCTCAGCTGTGTTTTCCCCGAACCCCTCACCTCAG
Source organism: Herpailurus yagouaroundi (assembly GCF_014898765.1). Lineage (NCBI taxonomy): Eukaryota > Metazoa > Chordata > Mammalia > Carnivora > Felidae > Herpailurus > Herpailurus yagouaroundi. The sequence continues at coordinate 32,824,699 of NW_024412419.1, forward strand.
TAGAGAAGATTTTTCCCAAAGGCTGTGTCTTATCCAGAAAGTCATACTTCACGGCCTCTCCGGAGGGCTAGGACCGTTTTCACACCTGCCTCGAGGCTGGGCCAACGTCCCAGCCACCCTCCAGACGGCTTCACAGGCGCAGAAGGCAGAAGGTGCGAGTGGAGTGGGGAGCGTGGCGGTGATCCAGGTAATTTAGCCACATGGCCTGCCACTCCACAATATCGATGGCGCTCCCAGCTCATAAAGCATTGTGTGATGGGCTCATAAAGCTTTGTGTGAGGCGTTGGGAGAAGGTATTAAAAAATAATTCCCTCTACCCTGAGGGAATTTTCATCTCATTCAGGAGCTGGTGAGCCAAAGGACAAAGGGGCAAAGGGGACTTAGGGTGGCCAAAGAGAAAGAACATGGCGGTAGGATCTACAGATGTATTTTACTCCCCTGGTCTGCCATTAATCAGCAGCATGACTCTGGCCAGTTACCATGGTTCTCTGCGCCTCCTTGCCCTCATCCTGAAGAAACTTAAGCTGCCGGACTGCGTGATTGTAA
>NW_024412419.1:32825344-33076691 GCF_014898765.1 Herpailurus yagouaroundi
GACCGCCCAGGCCAGAAAGGAAGAGCCTCCCACTGGGGTTGTCAGATTTATCACATAAAAGTATAGGATGCCCAGCTTCCCCTAGCACATCTTTTTAGTGCGTGCCCCCACGCAATATTTGGGATGTTCTTATACTACGAGATGATTCGTTGTTTACCTGCAATCCGAATTTAACTGGGAATTCTGTGTTTTGGCAAACTGCCTTCCACCAAACAGGTCTGACCCTCTCACCATGAAGGGGCTTGTTTCTGCCTTTCTCCATCCTCTTGCTGGGACCTCTCTGGCCGCTGACTGACAAGGACAGCTGTGACTAAGGCAAGATCTTTGGCTTCCACTCAGGCTTTCACTGGACTCTAGAGCTGAGGGCTCTCTTCCCCTCCTCTCTTGCACAAGGGAAGGAGCAGGAAACTCTTTCCTGCTACCCACTGCAGACCTCATCCCTTCCGAAGGCTGAGAGAGCGAACTTGCAGTCAGTTCTGAGGGCGTATTCATCACAGACATGCCAAGGGCTCAGGCCCCAAGGTATGGATTTGGGAAGGAAGCGGTGGCCCCATTTGTCCTAAAGTTTAACCTGTTGTCACCCCATCTAGCTTGGGCTATTATTGGGTGCGTGGTGGCCTAAACTGACACTTTCCTTCTAACTGGGCCAGTGTGTGTCTGTATTTTCCTCTTTGGCCTAAGGGAAGGGCTTTGGGTCTGAAGCCTCTTACATCGTTGTTGTCTGTAAGATTCAGACTTCTTGGCCCACTTAGACTCAGCCTCATTGATGATAAAAAAGAAAAAGCGAAGTGGATGGCATGTGACATCACTAGGTGGGGGTAGGAGGAAAAGATCAGATATAGGTCATCCTGGTACACGTCTTATTTATTTATGGAAATGATCCGAGAGCTTCAAGTTGTGAATAATGGCTTGCGGCATGAAAGAAGGTGGGGAGGGTTACTCAGCCCTGATGTTTCCAGTTCCAGACGTTTACCTGAGACGGTTATCAGAAGGTACTTCTTTAACGTTTATTTATTTTTGAGAGACAGAGACAGAGCACGAGTGGGGGAGGGACAGAGAGAGAGGGAGGCACAGAACCTGAAGGAGGCTCCAGGCTCTGAGCTGTCAGCTTAGAGCCCGACACGGGGCTCGAACCTACAAACTGTGATATCATGACCTGAGCCAAAGTTGGATGCTTAACCAACTGAGCCACCCAGGCGCCCCTATCAGAAGGTACTTCTTGAGATCCTTTCCCAGTGGAGGTTGTTCTTCGATCATCGGCGTTTTTATAACTCAGGCTCTTGCATCCTGCCTGGATCTTTGCCGCACAGCATTGTGACGGCAGGCCTCCTATACTTGGTTGTCCTAAACACAGATATGATTATGTCACTACGCGGCCTGAGTCTTAACTCTTTTCTACAGAAGCGAGTCCAAACTCCTTAGCATGGTACACAAAGCCTTCCCGGACTGATATGACACTCTTCGGATTTCAGCTTTTCTCCAGCTGTCCCCTCCCTGCTCCCAGGCACCCAGATACACTGCTGGCGGTCTCCTGAACATTCTCCCCCACATCTCCAAACCTTTGCACATTGTTGGCCCGTCTACTTCGAATACCCTGCCTCTTCTCTCTTTGGAAAACATTGTCTCTTGAGAATGAACTCAAGTGTCAGCTCTCCAAAGCCTTCTTGAATCTCCCTCTCCCTGGCCGAATATCTGTTCCCTTCCTCTGTTCTCAGACTCTGCCATATTGCCTTGTAACCATTGGGCCGCCAGGTGGGAGACGCTCGTCAGGTATGGGACAAACACCTTGTATCATTCATCTTTGTATCCCTTCTTCAATGTCACACACCTCTCCTATTTCCTCTATTACAGTGCCTGTCGCAGAGGGGGGGCATTCAATAAATAATTGTTGCATGCATAAGGACAAAAGAATATGGCCCACCGAGCTGATGTTTAAATTGTTTTCATTGTGTGATGTGTGTGAATAGTCAGACCAAATAAATCTTCAGGGTGGAAATGACTGCACTGAAATGTTAGTATAGGAACATACTGCAGCCCATAAAAACCCAATAGATACTGTAATTTAAATGAGGGATATTAAATCTTTATCTCAAGGCACAAATCAGAATGGAGCCACAGCATGAAACACTTGTAATAGACTAATGCCAGCATTAGGGTCAGCATTCAGTAATCCTTCTTTCTTTGGGGTAGAGAATGCCTATTTTGGTTATCAAATCACATCTCATCGACACGTGTATTGTGACTATGACTTATCAAAGGGATTTTTTTTTCTTTGTCCCATGAGATCCAATAGACGCGCAAAACATCTCTATTGGCAACTTTGTGAGAGGCTCTAAGACTGATCACAGGGTCAGGGGCATTTATTTGGTACTTTGCCTATACGAAATCTGGTGCAACACCCCTTCTAACACTTGATTTCCTTCAATATACATGGAGCATAAATTTAGCTGTCAATCTGAAGATCTTCAGGGGCAACCCCACAAAGCTAGATGCACTCTGGAGAAAGAGCACTGGACTTGGAGTCCAGGTTCTTGACTCAGCTCTGTTACTAACCAGATGTGTGGTCTTGGGGAGGTGACGCAACCTCAGAGGCCCTCGGCTTCTCAATCTTCATGACAAGGGGGCTCTACTCGTGATCTGTGAAGATATTTCTCTGTTCTGTCATTTTGATCTTATGTGCTCCTCTGCATGGACAGATTGACCATGAACTTAATGGAGCTTCAGCTTCAGGGCTCTTTGCTTGCGTAGCTCCTTCCAAAGCCCTGGGAGGGACCCCATCAGAGTCCTTGACATGGCTATATATTTTTATAAAGTTTCAAAAGTAAAATATTTTAACAGAAAGCTGCCTCTTACTACTCCCCACCTTCATTACAATTCCCCAGGTGTTGGCCAGGCATTTCTGGCATCCAGATAAAGGGAAGCTGAGTTGGGCATATGTTGATTTTGAGTTCAATGATATGTCTTTATGCAGGCTATAGTTACTTCTGGAGATAGTTACACTGTAGCTTGCTGTTCTCGTGTCGGTGTGGCCTCCAGGAACATTTCTACCACCTACTGTGCTGGTTTAGTCACCACTGTGGCATGAAGAGGCAAAGCCATACCTGGTGTCATAGAATGAACTTGATCCTACGACCCTTAGCACTGGAAGCCTGTGGGGAGCGGGGGTGAAATGAGGCTTGAAATGTGCAGAGCCAGAAGCTGGTCTGTTGAAAATTCTTTCAATCATCAAATGTGTAAAAGTAAATAGAGGAGTCAGTTCTCAATGATGCCTTAAAAGAAAAAAAAAAAAAGGAAATATTCTTTCATCAAGAATATACTCAGTAGTACAGTATATGCCATTATAAACATACTGTTTTCTCTTTTCTTTTAAATTACAAGTGCTGAAAATAGAATTTACCAGAAAGCCTGTGTTTGTAGGAACAAAAACCATAATACTAGTACTGCAAATAGTAAGTCTGTGATGTTGCAGGTTTTATGCATCTCAAAATAAGTCTTAGCATAACTGACTCATCTTGTCTAGATGAATTCTGCGGGTTTCAGAAATAGCATGTAATATTGATACAGTGCATCAAAAAGCCCCAAAGAACCAAAGGGTCTGGTGACAGAACTCCTGTATTCATCAGCAAGGCAACTGATGTAGTTAGAAGAGTAATTTGGTTATCCTATTACGTAGCTCAATATATTGTAGACACAATCTAAAAATGTATTTGATGCACTCCCGTGGATGCCTTAGTTTCACATTCATTTTGTATCAGTTTTTGGAATGGTTGGTTATGCTAAAATCCAAATACGAAGGGAGGGATGTATCCTCCTGGAAAAGGAAGAAGACCAGCAGAAACTTCAAAATATGGAAAACTCTCTTATTTGGTCACAACAGAAGCTAAAAATTTTGGTGGTCCAAAGCATAGAGACAATCAGGAGCATGATGGCAAAGAAAATATACACAAAATGATAACAGAAGAAGGAAATTTATGTGAATTGGCACATTCTAGGGCAAGAAATAGAAAAGCAGAAGAAAAGAGCACCTGGGTGGCTCAGTCGGTTAAGCGTCCAACGTCAGCTCAGGTCATGATCTCACGGTCTGTGAGTTCGAGCCCCACCTCGGGCTCTGTGCTGACAGCTCAGAGCCTGGAGCCTGCTTCCGATTCTGTGTCTCCCTCTCTCTCTGCCCCTCCCCCTCTCTCACTCCGTCTCTCTCTCTCTCAAAAATAAACAAACATTTAAAAAATAAAAAAAAAAAGAAATAAGCAGAAGGATGGAAGTAATAGCTCACACAAAGACGTGCGCTACAAAAAGGTTAATAGAGTGTCATTGCTACAAAGGGTATTTAAAATTAGTGACTGCACAAGAAACATAAAATACCATGACTCTTTTAGCTCACAGCTGAAAGACACTGGAGAGAGCTTATCCCAGATTTGACAAAACTCTAAAGATTTGACATGACATTGTATGTAACAAGTTGGAAGTTGAAAAAAAAACTTTTTCTAAATTATCAATATTAAGAAAAACATTTCTTGGAGACCGGATTACCTTTTTCGTCTCTCTATCGATAGAAAAATTATAGAACAAATTGTTAATCATATAATAAGATGGCTAAAAATTTAGAAAAATATTATAGATGGGTGTTATCAGTTCAATAGTATACATGTTTTGTCATTTTTCCCCCTGGATTCTGTGATGTTTGTGATATTTTCAGCTTATAGAAGTTAGTATTTTATTGTGACTTATTCCTTCATTGTAAATGAATATTCAGTTTGGACTCAATTTTCATTTGTAATTTTGTATTCACTTTTGGTAAAAAAGGTTTCCCAAATTATATGAGCTTTAGGTCCCACAAAACCTGGATGTGTTGCTGTTCATCTGACAGCATCCTTTATAGAGCAGCGCTTCTTAAACTTTAATGTGCATGTGGATTCCGCGGGGAGCTTGTTAAAATGCAGCTTCTGAAATTCTGCATTTCTAACAAGCTCCCAGGTGTGATCTAGGGAGCACACTTTGGGAATCAAAGATCTAGAACAATGTTCATAGCTGGCTGTGCAGATCACTTGCAATGCTCTTAGAAAACATAGATACCCAGGCCCCACCCCTCTAGATTCTCTCTCAGAAGGTCTGGATTAGGGCATTACAGTTGTATTAAACACCACCACCACCAGCACTTTACAAGTACAGAAAGATGCCCTTTTATTTTTTTATTTATGTTTTTTAACGTTTATTTATTTTTGAGACAGAGAGAGACAGAGCATGAATGGGGGACGGTCAGAGAGAGGGAGACACAGAATCTGAAACAGGCTCCAGGCCCTGAGCTGTCAGGACGGAGCCCGACACGGGGCTCGAACTCACGGACCGCGAGATCATGACCTGAGCCGAAGTTGGACGCTCAACCGACTGAGCCACCCAGGCGCCCTGGAAGATGCCCTTTTATATGCCATTGGTGGGAACTTAAATTGATGCAACCATTTTGGAGGTTGATTAGGCAATATTTTTTTAAAAAATTTTAATATTTATTTTCGAGAGAGAGAGAGAGAGAGAATGAGCGGGGGGAGACAGGGACAGAATCTGAAACAGGACCCAGGCTCTGAGCTGTCAGCACAGAGTCTGATGCGGGGCTTGAACCCACAAACCATGAGATCGTGACCTGAGCCAAAGTCAGATGGCTAACCAACTGAGCCACCCAGGCGCCCCTGATTAGGCAATATCTTCCTGGAAGAGACCAAAAACGAGGTCAGCCAGCAAGGCAGTCTGGGAAAGAGTCCCACACCAGGGTCATAAAGCAGAGGATGGGAGGATGGGTTTTGGCTGAGAGCACTAGATACATGACTGGCACACAATACATTTACTGTGATGTAGTAGTTCCAATTCTAGGAATTTATCCTAGTGACATTTATATGTATCAAGATACATGTGCAAGATTGTTCAATTCCATATTATCTGTAATAGGGAAAAATCGGCAGCAACCTACATGCCCATCAATAAGTTATACAAATTATGGAACGCCTGTACAATGGAGTAACAATAGTTAACATTCACTAAACAATTACTCTGTGCCAGACATTGTTCTAGATTATTTATAAGTATTAACTAAATTACTCTTCACAACTATCATGTTTCCATTTTGCAGATGATGTGATTTATATGCATTGACATGGAAAGCTGTCCAGGGATATAATAGGCACAAAACATGTAGCAGAATATTAAGTGTGATATATTATGCATTGCCAGTATAATACACTAGCAACAAAAAGAAATACATTCCATTGGGATGCACACTCCCTGGGAGATAACTACTGATCCAGAACAGAAACGAAAGGACATTCAGTTACATCAAACAAGCTGTTTTCATGCAATGTAGTTAACTGGTAACACGTTCAGAGAGAGACAAAATAAAAATGATCAGGTCGATTTGGTGTTTTAGAGTATGCTATCAGTCAGTGGTCAAATAGGTAGGCATTCTGAGTGATGGCGACGCAAGGGATGATGGGAAGAACTGGCCCACAGGTGTTCCTGTATCTCGTTTCTTTTAGCACACACGCTAGGGAGACCTGCGCCAACGCAACTTGTCCAGGCTTTTCAGCTCATCCAAATCTTTGCATCATGCTGTTTCACCATCGTGACACCATTCCTCTTCTTTTAGTCCACAACAAGTTTTTTTTTTTAAATGTTTATTTTTTTTTTTAAATTTTTTTTCCAACGTTTTTATTTATTTTTGGGACAGAGAGAGACAGAGCATGAACAGGGGAGGGGCAGAGAGAGAGGGAGACACAGAATCGGAAACAGGCTCCAGGCTCCGAGCCATCAGCCCAGAGCCTGACGCGGGGCTCGAACCACGGACCGCGAGATCGTGACCTGGCTGAAGTCGGACGCTTAACCGACTGCGCCACCCAGGCGCCCCCCCCCCAAAATGTTTATTTTTGAGAGAGAGAGAGAGAGAGCATGAGAGAGGGAGGGACGGGGGGTGGAGGGGGGACAGAGGATCCGAAGTGGGCTCTGCATTGACAGCAATGAGCCCGATGCAAGGCTCCAACTCAGGAACCACGAGATCATTCATAACCTGAGCCTAAGCCAGATGCTTAACCAACTGAGTCACCCAGGCGCCCCACACAGCAAGTTTTTAAAAAAATACTTTTTCACGGGCACCTGGGTGGCTCAGCCCGTTAAACTCTCTACCCCTCCCCTACTTGCGCTGTCTCTCTCTCTCTCTCTCTCTCTCTCTGTCTGTCTCTCGAAATAAATAAACATTAAAAAATATGTATTTTCAGCATTTTACTGTGGGAATTTTAAAATATACAGAAAAGATAACATAAATTTATAGGGAGCATTGAGCCAGATTGCATAGTTAACATTTTACCACCTTTGCTTTGTCGTGTGTCTGTTTGTCCTTCTATGCATCCAGTGACCCACCTCATCTGGGGGACGCATTTCAAAGTAAGTCACTGACATCAGTCAACTTATGTTCCCCTAAATACTTCAGTATGCATATCAATAGCTATAGTTAAATATTTGTTTATAGTGCTTTTTCTTTCCTTTTGAGGCAAAATTGGTACACAAAAATGCACAAATCTTAAGTGTACCGTTGGATACGTTTTAGCGAATACCTATATTTGCTTAATTCAAACCTCTATCCAGAGAACACTTTATCATACCTGAGAGTTCCCTCATGCCTCTTGCCTGGAGCACTTCTCCACCTCTATATCAATCCCCCCTACCCAATGACTGCTCTGATTTTTTTTTTTTTCCACCGTTGATACCTGTTCTAGAACTTCATATAAATGGAATGATACACTATGTCTGTTGTGTAATGCTTCTTTCACTCAGCATAGTGTTTTTGAGATTCATCTATGCTACTCCTTGTGTTAATAGTTTGTTCCTTCTTACTATCCAGTAGTATTACATTGTATAAGTACAGGACAGTCTATTTTCCTACTAATTGACATCTGGGATCTTTCTGATTTATTGCTATTATGATGAAAGCTTCTCTAAACATTCTTGTACAAGTATTTGTGTGGACATACTTTCATTTCTCTTGGGAAAATACCTAGGAATGTAATTACTTGGTCAGAGGAGATATATCCATCTATGTATCTATATCTATATCTATATATCTATATCTATATCTATACCTATATCTATAATCTATCTATCTATCTATCTATCTATCTATCTGGGAAGTAATTCTACAGAAATAATGCTTGTTCTTCCTGGTTCACCAGGAGGCACATGTTGTCACCTCTTCCCACCACTCACCTTGATTACTCAATCATGTTGTCTGTTGAGTCTCTCCCCCCTAAATTCAACATTTTGGCTTTTATAATTGATTAGTGTTTTATGGGAACATATTCCGAGATTAAAAGATCTTCTATTCCTTATTAAACTTCTAACTACTGGCCTTAGCATCCATTGACTCAATGGACCACATTTATGAAGGTTGCCAGATGGTGAAATGTCTAGTTCCATCATTTCTTCCATGTTTATTCGTTGGCATTCTACTAGAACACTTTCCTTTTCCCTCAATCATTCATTCATTGTGTATGTGAATATGCACACATGGATTCCAATTTTATTCAGTGGGTTGTAATCCATTATTACTATTCTTGTTTGAGCATTATTTGCCCCAGATTTGACCCTATCACTCTGGCTCCTGTATCCTTTTGACATCTCCCCATCGTTCATGAGCATTTCCTTATTTTCTGGCATAAATGATGTTTCAGGTTCAACTTGTACTTTTTCTGTTGCAGCCCTGGTATCCACCATTTCCCCAAGGACATCTAGTTTCTTCTTCTTTTAAAATTTTGGAGAGAGAGAGAGGGTGGGGAGGGGCAGAGGGAGAGAGGGAGAGAGAGAATCTCAAATAGACATCATGCTCACTCTGGAGTTCAAAGAGGGACTCGATCCCATGACTCTGGGATCATGACCTGAGCCCAAATCAAGAGTTGGACACTCAACCGACTGAGCTACCCAGTCTCTCCTCTAGTTTCTTTTAATAAAGGACATTTAGGGGCCACCTGACTGGCTCAGTTGGTGGAGTATGCAACTCTGATCTCAGGGGTGTGAGTTCAAGCTTCACGTTGGGTGCAGAGCTGACTTAAAAATAAAATAAAGGGGCGCCTGGGTGGCTCAGTCAGTTAAGCATCCGACTTCAGCTCAGGTCATGGTCTCTCGATTCACGAGACAGCACGGAGACTGCTTTGGATCCTCTGTCTTCCTCTCTCTCTGCCCCTCCCCCTGCTCTCTCTAGACAAAAATAAATAAACCTGAAAAAATCCCCCACAACAATATCAATAAATAAATTACTAAAACTGGCTTAAAAAATAAAAGACATTTAGGAACCGACATGTAGGCACTCAGTGTGTTCATTGGTAGTGGGGTACATTGCTTTTAGGCTCACTCACTCAGTGGACAGAGATGGGAAATGTATACTGTACATTGTATGTGTATATGGATATACACGCGTGTACACATTTTCATCTGTGACTATTTCTGTATTTATCTGTCTGTCTGTATATATTTACACACACACACACACACACACACACACAGACACCCACTAATAAAAACATAAGTTCATAGTGATACCTCAGCTCCAGTCCAACACCTCAGGGTTCTTTCTAAACTTCCTGTTTCAGTTTATAAATATCTTCTCTGGCAATGAGAATTTTGGCTCGTATAATCCTCAGTGTATTTACCTATTTGCTCAATCTCCCAACCACACCAGCTGTCTTTCTCCTGCTCAGCTCCACGTCCCACACCTTCCTGCCTGGTGCCTCACCCCTCCCTGCCCTGGATCCTTGGGCTTGGGGCTCCCTGTCCACGCCTCTGTGTGGCTTCTCAAACGCTGTCACTGCCCTGTGACTTCAGTCGTTATGCTGACTTCTCCATGCTGGGGGTGGAAGGGAAAGGAGCCTGGTGAACGTTTTGGAGGCGAAAACAAAAAAATGAAAACGAACAAAATCCACCTTCTGTGTGTGCCTTGTGCCGTGGTTCTATTTCCCAGCACCTGGTCCTGAATTTTCACAAAGGGAAGCACTTGTGATAGAAAGGAGAGATTGAGTGTAGTAAGTTACTGTCTTATTTAAGGTCCCAAAGGAGAGATTTTATACCAGGCTATCAGAATTACCACCCGTGCCTGCTGTGGAATCAGGTCCAAGTGGTCACACAGTGTTGCCCAGCAGGGGCTGAGGCCGTGCCATGACAAGTGAACGCGCATGTGACCCAGGAAGGGGTTAATCAGCAACAAGGAGTAGCAGCAGAAGCCTCTGCAGAAGAGCCGGCTGTCCTTGGGTGGGCACAGCAGAGGAGGAGCCCAGCCGTCCGCACGTGTCCTTGGCGTGTGCGAGGTCTCAGCTGTGACAAGCTTTCAGGCAGCGATGTCGGGCTTTCCCCCGCTGACTTGAGCTTCATGGGCGCCTTCTCGTCAGAGCCCTTGCCTATCACCTTAGGGGAGAAACACTGCAATAGTTAGTTTCACGTTTCCGAGTCAGAGAAATAAGCTGGCTTTGGAAAACAGTCTGCTAGCCCTTTCTGGAAATCGCGGGAGGGAAGCGCACCTTGAGTGCACTGGGCACCGTGCCGATGCCGGTTCTTTCACTTCTAGCTTGGCGTTTACTTGTTTCCCCACTGCATTCCTTGCACTCACCGGAAAGCATAGAGTTTTAGCTTAGTACAGATCGGGGGGCACAGAGCTGGGCACTCTCAGGGTCTGCCTTTATTTCTCTCCACTTCACACTCTCTCCACTTACCAGGAAGCCCACTTAATTTTCTCTGCAGTATGCTTCATTTGCAGGCTTGAGGCAGCTCATGACCTAAGACAGGGAAGGCAAATGTCTTTCAATACAAATGGCAGCTCTGATTAATTGTTAGTATAGGCTGTATGGTAAAGGAATTTGATGCTTCTTTAGGGGTCAGTGGGAAAGAGTGCTATGATTGATTAGTGATGTCTGCCATGAGCATGGAAGGGAGGAATGGGATTAATGAATGCCATTTTTGCCAGCCCTATCTTAGGATTTAACCTTACGTAGCAGAAGATAGGTAAGATACTCTTGCCGAAGGGAGTTAGTAATCAATTTCAAAATTGTCTGATTGGTACTATGTCATGTCTATTGGCCTTATTTATTTATTCATATTTTATATCTTAACACATGTGTTCCTTGATTAATGACAAGAAAAGAAAGGGAGAGGGGCACTTGAGTGGCTGAGTCGGTTAAGCGTCCAGCTCTTGGTTTTGGCTCAGGTCATGATCTCACAGTCGTGGGAGAGAGCCCTACATCAGGCTCTGTGCTGATAGCGTGGAGCCTGCTTAGAACTCTGTCTCTCCCTCTCTCTGCCCCTCCCCCCTCTCAAAATAAATAAATAAACTTTGGGGGAAAAAAGAAAAGAAAGGGAGAGAAATGAATATTTATTGAGCATCTATTAATTGTCAGTTACTTCTTTTGGGAACTTCATGAAATATATCTCACTATATATTCAAAGGAATTCTATAAAATTGGAATATTACTCCCCTTCTTAAAATACTAAATAAATTAAGCCTCAGAGAAGTAAAATATTTGCCCAAACCATAATAGAAAATTTTGAATCCAAAGACGATACTTATTCTGATATACTTGGGCAGGGGTTCCAATCTTGGGAACTTATGAAAGTCTCCTGGGGAGATTTTTTAAATATTTGAAAATTTTGATGACTACGTCTCATCCTGAATTGATTACATCAGAATCTCTGGGGCAGGGGAGGCTCAGGCATAGGAATGGTTTAAAAAATTCCCCCGGTGATTCAATTCTGCAGCCAGGGGGGAGGACTGTGGTGCAAAGGGAGTAGGAAGCAGGACAATTAGAAATCAGGGTGCCCGCTCTGAGCCCAGCTTTTCCTTTTGTCTTTTTCCCCCCATACTCTATCTAATTTAATTCTCATACAGTTCCTTAAAGGAAGCATCATCAGCTCCATTTTACCCATGAGAAAACTGAGGCTTGGAAAGTGTAAGGCAATTGCCAAAAATCTCCTGGGAGAAGTGGAATTTAAATGCAGATCTGTTTGCCTCCCAAGCACTTGCTGTTGCATTAGATTCCGAATCCAGGCTCCACCCTTAACCTTAGTGTTGAGCAAATCTGGATGCCACCTAGCTTCCAAATTCCACTCCAAGCTATCATCCCTTTCCCTGACTTTGTTCTTTAGTTCCGGCTGGAAGAACCATTCATAGTCTCAGCACTACTGGTTTCATGGTAGAGAAACACAAGAGGCTCGCCCTCTAGCTACCACCTCCTCTCCTATGGCCTTTGGGAAGCTCAGGGTGAGGCTGTGAGTCAGGGGTCCTTCACAGCGACCCTGCCTCTGAAATACTTCCGTGTCTAGGCCAGCCTGATAAGTTTGCAGTCACCTCTTTCGTCCCCAGGCAGTTCAAAGAGGCACAGAGGAGCTGTGGCCTGATCTCCTACACCTACGAGTCTCCGGCACCCGTGTTTCTGTTTTGGCTGTTGTGATGTCACACTGACCTCAGCGTCCTTGGTCAGAATCTTGAGTCTCCATGAGATAATTGAGTACACCATCAGAACCTTAGAATGCAGCGGACCTCCAACTTGATCCGTTTCCAACACCTGCCTAAGGCAAACGTGGCCTCTGTGGCTCCGTTGTCAGGAACAAATGTAGATGCTGTTTAAATGCTTCCCAGGAGTGGAACAGCTCTGTCCCCTGCATTCACTGGCACATTGTTAGGCAGCCGGGCAGCTCGGAAATGGTTTTGAAATTAAGCTAATATATTGCTCTGTATAATTTTCAAGTCCTTCAGCTGATGGATTTTCCTCATTCTTATGAAAGGCTGATTTCTATTAAGCTGATCCATCGACCAAGTTGCTTATGCGAATTAGGACAGACTGAGCACCGTTAGTTCCTGGCAAACATATCAGTAGGGTCTCCAGAGGAGCCTCCTCCCAATATCCGTACTCATGCTGCTTTCCTTTAGGGGGGCGGTCGTGCTCACCCTCTCCAGTCTAACTTTTCTTCCTCTGTCAGAACCCCTGCTGTCAGGAGGAGTCTGGAAACTCAGCCACCATCAGGTGTAAGTGACTGAGAAGGCCTGTGGCTGCCCCCTCCTAAGAGCTTTTACCGTTTACTGAGGGTGAAGCCTTGAAAGGTTTGTTGTAAAGGAACAGATTCAAAATGAACTGTAGTCATCAGGCAGCTCGAGGGGGGTGGGGGGGAGAGAACACAGCTTCCCAGAGTTTCTGGTACCACTTCCTGTAGGGACACCCGACTCACCAAGGTACGTCTCCCCCTTGGGGCTGCTGCCTGGTCTGATGCTGCTCTCTGCTCTCTGAACACCGCTGGTCTCACGGGAGGTTGGAACGGAGCAAAGGGACCTGTGTTATTTGAGATCTAAGTGCAACAGGAAGTGACCGGTTTGCTAAACTTGAAGCCCTGTAGGATTTGAATAGCCACCCTGGGTTTGACGGAGGATCTGTTTTGATTCTCTTCTCAAACATGGCACCTCCAACAGTGCCATTTCCATTCAACCATTCCTGCTACAAACACAGGAGCCAGCAATCATTTAGAGGGAAGTTTTCCTTGGAACAAACGGCAGTGTCCCTGGATGCAGGGCAGAGACATTCCTTAGAAGGCTTTCTGTTCGAAACAGACAAGGTCCCAGCCCGCCTTCCTATCAGAGAGATGAAAACATCACAGCCTGCAGCGGTTGAGGGCGCCGTGGAAACTAGACTCCTTAGCCCGGAGGTGCGGAGATGGGCGTGTGTGTTTTATTTATTATTCACTGAGAAACCTGTCCAAATACTGCATTTTAGGAACTGGTAGGAAACACCGATGGAAATATGAGTACGAAAGAGCCTTTGAAACCAGGACAGACTTTCATTAGAGCCTACCTGGAGTCTGTGGGCAAGGCAGTTTGTATGCACTACACTCTCATCCTCACAAATCAATTTTTAAACTCGGTTTAGACTCCGGGAAGCAGTGAAATTGGGGATTTCAAATGAGCCTTTCAGTCCAGATGTGTCCATAATAGGAACCACTGGGCAGTGGGGCATAATTAACCATCTCTCCTTCCCTGAGACCGCAGAATGGCATTAATTTTGCCAACTGGGCTTGACGTGAATTGGCTAGAATGTCTGAGTAGATTTCCAGCTGCTGCTCCTGTCGCTCTGGCTTCCAGCGCCATCCGCATTCCAAATAAAACGAGGCCTGAAATAGATGTGTGATACACGTTCAAAGCTATTTTTAATCAGTGATCACTTAGTTCGCTGTGAAAGATTATCAGCAGGTCACAATCCATTTCGGATTTTGCCGTGTCCTGCAGAACGGGTCTAAACACACAGTGACTTCAGTTTCCCCTGCGGTCCCTCTGCTTCATCAGCTCTGTGGATGAAGGGGAGGAGGGCACTTCAGTGGACAGCAGATGTGTTCACGGTTACAAGTACCGCAGCTAGAGGGCCATTTACTTGGGCTAAGGCCCTGTTTGAATTTGTCCTGGTCCCACAGAGAGATTTTTGTCCAGCAATCGTAAGCCCAAGGATTCTGTCCCCTTAACATCCATCCTGAAACCCACCATGCAACTGTCCAGCCAGCCAATCAACTTCAATTCATGGGAGAACTCAGAGAGGAATATTTATTTCTCATTTGCTAACCCCGGTCTAGCTGTGGGGATGCTGTGAGCAGTGTAAATTTCTTTATAGACAGTATCTTCTTGGAGGCTTGAGCCTTCTGTAGGGACGGCTGCCAATATCATCCATTCGTTGTTGTTGTTGTTGTTTAAATAATAGCACCTTACATTTATTTAGCATGCTTACTGTTTGCAAGCAAATCTATAATCTCATTTGCAAAAGGCATTTACATAGCATGAATACTTAAATGCTTATAATTGCATATTAATTTTGTGTAACAGAATATGCTAATATTATTTTCCCCTCCTCTATTTCTTCCTTTTCTCTTTCGATAATGTGTTTTCTTTTTGGATCCAGTTCTTTTGACATTTTATTATTATTTTTTTTTACGCATGTGTTGGCAACTGTATTTCAGTTTATCCCGATGACCATTAGTCTTGGTGCTTTATTTTACTACTCAAAAAAAAAAAAACCTTCTGTCTTTTATCCATAATATTCATTTTTCCCTCTTTTTTCCATCTTCCCCAAATATTGCTTTGTAGTTTCCAAAAACATTGCATGGTTTATTTAGAGTTTAGATGTGACTTTGTCTTTTTTTTTCAAGTAAGTTCTCTTAGGTACATTTCTTTTCTCCTCTTGAATTGTATAAGGATTGATCTGTCCATCTGTCAAGAATGTTTGATTGCTGTGTACATGAAGGAAGCAGGTAGGAGCCTGGAGGTGAACATGGATTTCTTACAGACTTGAAAAAAGCCACAGTTAGGGTGACCAACTATCTCGGTTGCCTGGGACTGTCCTGGTTTTAGTACTGAATATGCCACATCCTGGGAAAACTGACAGTCCTGGGAAATTATGATGGTTGATGGCTCTAGCTCCCGGGGTGGTTTCCAGCAGAAAAGGGGAAAAAAAAAAAAAAAAAAAGTAACTGACCAAGAAGACAGAGCTTTGATGCCTTCAGTTCCTCTTTGTGCCTCAGTTTCCTCACCTGTTAATTTGAATCCATTAGTTATTGTGAGGAGAAAGTGAGTTATGTGTGCTTAGGATGTGCCTGGCACTTATTCTGGTTTTGCTGAATGTTAGCCATTATTATACTGTTTGTCTCCCTCCACTAGAATAAAGAGCAAGGTTTGTGCTGAATGTTTTCCATTAGCTCCTTTAGACCCATGCTCAGCCTTCTCTGTCCTACCCACTGACCCAGCAGACTGGCTTATACACTCTGCATCAATAGTGCTTGCTTCTGGCTTCAGGTTGGGTTTTGCTAATGTGGAGCCCCGACAGGAGATTGGGACAAGGTGGGGAATGAGCTGGGAAATTTTATTCCTCTGGGTCACATCAGGATAGCTGTTGGCCTTGACTGAAAGTCACAAGTCCTGCCAGGTGGCCTCTCCACAAGCTCTCTCTCCAGGCTCCAAACCACTTCTTCCCTTTGCCCAGTGGGCTCAGTGGTGTCCCCTGTGACCATCCCTACACCCTGCCCACACCTCCTTGATTCGTCCCTATTATTAAACTCCTCTCAGGTTACCCAGTGTGAGCGTGTTGTCTGCTTTCCACCAGGATCTTGATGATAGAGGGAACTAGTTTGTTCACTGTTCTTCCCCAGAGTCCTGGCATAAAGTAGAAGCTTAATAAAATTCTGTGGAATGAATGGAATCAATGAATGAATGCACAAACAAGTGACAGCTGAGGGATAAGGAGGTGTAAACCTGTGCCGTAAGGTGGAGAAAAGTGTTCCAAGAAAGAGACATAATAGAACGGCTTGGCGGAGACAGAAAGTGGCATTTTTCAGTAACTGAGAGAAATCAATTATGGCTGGATTGTGAGGTTGTGAATGAGAAATGAGACTGAAGAGGGAAGAAGGGCCAGGTTCTGGAAGTCTTTTGTGTGTGTGTGTGTGTGTGTTAAGGACTCAGGACCTTTTCCTGAGGGCAATGAGGAGGTAGGGAAGGAAGTGATATGACTGTACGTGCAATGTTGTTGTTTTTTTTTTTTTTACAAAAATTACAAACACAGGGTATGACTCTTTCCTAGAAGCCCATTGTTTCTATAATAGCAGTATCACAGCCAATCTGAAAAGTACAGAAAAGTATAAAGACAAATATATGTCACCTGAAGTTCTAAAACCAAGTGATATGATATGAGATTATATAGATAGCAACCATCACAAGAGCTATCTTTGTTTTGGTGCCTACTTAAGGGCCAGGCACTTTATAGGTACTTTATTCTTTTTTTTTTTTAATTAATTAATTAATTAATTTATTTATTTATTTATTTTCAACGTTTATTTATTTTTGGGACAGAGAGAGACAGAGCATGAACGGGGGAGGGGCAGAGAGAGAGGGAGACACAGAATCGGAAACAGGCTCCAGGCTCTGAGCCATCAGCCCAGAGCCTGACGCGGGGCTCGAACTCACGGACCGCGAGATCGTGACCTGGCTGAAGTTGGACGCTTAACCGACTGCGCCACCCAGGCGCCCCAGGTACTTTATTCTTAATGACACGTTTCGTCCTCATGACAAACATGTGGGCCAGATGGAAGGCGACGTGCAAAGTATTAGGCCCATTTAGTATAAATGCTTAAAATATAGAAATTCTTCAGATTTCTTGCCAATGAACCTAACTGGTGCTCCACATGACTCTGTGTTTGGAGGAAAGTTTTAGTTAGTAGGTCCTCCCAGCCCTATGAACAAGTTAGACACTGGGAACTAACACCAGCACAGAAGCAACAACAGCTATTGTTTCTAACTTTGTATTCTGTATAGTTTTTTTGTTTTTAACAATGATTTCAATTTTGAATTAATTTTTTAAGTTTATTTATTTATATTTATTTATTATTTTTATTATTTTTAATATTTTTAATATTTTTAATATTTTAATATTTTATTAAATATTATATATTATATATTATATATTATATATTAATATATTTAATATTTAATATTTTTAATATTTTAATTTTTTATTATTATTTATATTTATTTATTTATTTATATTGAGAGAGAGAGAGAGAGAGAGCGCGAGTGAGCATGAGCAGGGGAGGGGCAGAGAGAGAGAGGGAGAGAGGGAGAATCCCAAGCAGGCTCTGCACTGTCAGCACAGAGTCTGATGTGGGGCTCAAACCCACAAACTGTGAGATCACGACCTGAGTCAAAACCAAGAGTCAGATGTTTAACCGACTGAGCCACCCAGTGCCGACAAAGAGTTTATTCTTAAGGAATCTCTACACCCAACGTGGGGCTTGAACTCACAACCCCAAGATCAAGAGTTGCAGGGTCCACCGACCCAGCCAGGCAGGTGCCCCTAACTTTTTGTTTTGAGAGAAGCCTAGGCTTACAGAAGAATTACGAAAATAGTACAGAGACTTTCCGTATACCTTTTGCCCAACTTTTCCTAATGCTCACATCTTACATCACCACGATACGATGATCAAAATGAAGAAACTGACGTTAATACTGTGCTATTAACTAAACTGCAGACTGTATACAGATTTCATCGGTTTTCCCGCTACGTCTCTTTCCTGTCCCAGGAACCGGCCACAATCTCGTTGCATTATTCTTCTTTAATGTGGGACAGTGCCTCAGCCTTTCCCGGACTTTGATACTTTTGAAGAGTCTGATCAGACAGTTATAGAATGCCCCTCTGTTTGGGATTTCCTCATGTTTTCTCATGATTAGGTTGTGACTATGCAATTTAGGAAGGATCTTATCGGGATTATATACCCTTCTCAGTACACCACATTGGTGGGTAAATGAGTCAATATATTTCATTACTAGTGATGCTAACCTTGATCACTGGGTTACGGTGGTATCTTCCAGGTTTCTCTACTGTACAGTTACTATTTTCCCATCATAGTTAGTAAATAGTTTGTGGACAATATTTTGAGATTATATAAATATCCTGTATCTCTTCAAACTTTCACCCACTAATTTGAGCATTCATTGGAAGATCTAGCTGGGAGCAGTTATTACTTTATTGTTCCTTTTTTTTTTTTAATGTTTATTTATTGAGAGAGAGAGAGAGACAGAGAGAGACAGAGTGCTAACAGGAGAGGAGCAGAGAGAGAAGGAGACACAGAGTCTGAAGCAGGTTCCAGGCTCTGAGCTGTCAGCACAGAGCCTGACGCGAGGTTCGAACTCACAATCCATGAGAACTCACCTAAACCGAGGTTGGATGCTTAACCGACTGAGCCACCCAGGTGCCCCATTACTATTGTGTTCTAATGGTGAGTTTCTATGACCCTGATTCCTTATATATTTCTAAATTGGAATTCTTGTATAAGGAGAAGTTATCCTTTCTCTGTTTACTTACTTAATTATTTATATACATCAATATGGACTTGTGAATATTTCTTTTATTCTTCAGATTATAACTTTACACTATCATCATTTATTTTGTGTTGTAAGTTGATCTAGCTTTGGCTACCGGGAGCTCCTTTAGATTGGCTCCTGTGTGCTTTATTTTATTTTAAAGTTTATTTATGTATTTTGAGAGGGGTCAGAAGGGCAGAGAGAGAGGAAGAGAGAGAATCCCAAGCAGGTTCCATGCTGTCAGCGTGGAGCCTGACATCCGGCCAAACTCACAAACCATGAGATCATTACCTGAGCCGAAATCCACAGTGGGACTCTTAACTGACTGAACCACCCGGGCATCCCTCCTGTGTCCTTTGATGTAACCACATTTTTGTGATGTAACCACTTCCTTATTTCTGACACCACGAGATGCTTCAGCCAAATATGTTTTTTTTTAATTACTAGGCTTTATTTTTTCAGAGTAGTTTTAGGTTTACAAAAATAGTGAATAAAAAGTGCAGAGAATTCCCATACACCTGCCTCAGTTTCCCCTATTAACACCTTACACTGATATGCTATATTTGTTACAATTGATGAATCAGTGTTGTTACATTACTATTACCTGAAGTCCATAGTTTAAATTACGATTCACTCTTTGTGTTTGTACATTCTAGGGGTTTTGACAAATGCACAATGTCATGTATCCACATTTACAGTAGCATACAGAGGAGTTTCATTGTCCCAAAAGTCCCTGTGCTCAATCCATTCATCCTCCCTCTCCCTACCCCAAACTGCTGGCAACCACTGATCTTTTTACTGTCTCTATAGATTCGCATTTTCCAGAATGTCATATAGTTGGAATCATACAATATGTAGCCTTTTCAGACAGGTTTCTTTTACTGAGCAATAGGCATTTATGGTTCTTCTGTGTCTTTTCATAGCTTCATAGACCATTAAGAAGTTTTATTTCATGAAATATATAGATTCCTGCATGTCATACAACATTTACAAAAACTGTCCATGTACTGGACTATAAAACAAGTCTCAGTAAATTTCAAGAATTGGTAATTTACAGACCGCAAACCTTAAGCACAGCCCAATCAAGGAATAAATCAATAACAAAGGGTAGCTAAAGGATAGCTAAAAGAAAGATACCAGGCTGGAGAGAAATGAAATACTTAACTAACAGCATTTCTGAGAAGCTGTAGCTATATTGAGACAAGCTCAGTATTTTTGGTGGTGCTTGTGGGATAGTCGATACATCTTTTTAAAAAATTTTTTAACATTTATTTATTTTTGAGAGAGAGAGAGAGAGAGAGAGAGAGAGCATGAGCAGGGGAGGGGCGGAGAGAAAGGGAGACACAGAATCTAAAGCAGGCTCCAGGGTCTGAGCTGTCAGCACAGAGCCCAACGTGGGGCTCGAACTCACAAACTGTGAGATTGTGACCTGAGCCGATGTCAGAGGCTTAGCCAACTAAGCCACCCAGGCACCCCAGGATACTCTATACATCTTGCCTGATTCTTGATCAGGAGTTCCCTTGAACAAGGCTAATTTTGGCCCTCTCCCAGGATTCCCTGTAACTTGGGCATATTACCTAAAGTTGACTCTTTTCTCAGAATCTCTAAATTTCAGGGTTTTCTTTCTTTTTTAAAAAAAAAAATTTTTTTAACGTTTATTCATTTTTGAGAGACAGAGAGAGACAGATCATGAGCGGGGAAGGGGCAGAGAGAGAGGGAGACACAGAACTGAGGCAGGCTCCAGGCTCCGAGCCGACAGCACAGAGCCCGACGTGGGGCTCAAACCCACAAACCGTGAGATCATAACCTGAGCCAAAGTCGGACGCTCAGCCGACTGAGCCACCCAGGCGCCCCCAGGGTTTTCTTTTTTTAAAAAAATTATCCTAAAATCCATTTTATCTTCCTGAAAGTAGCTCTAAGTGTTGGGTCCTCCAAGCTTGTTCTGGTCAGGCCTGAATCTGGGTAGTCCTTGGGATGCCAGAGTTGTCCTGAATTTCATGTTATAGCAGAAAACAGGGAGCTCACTGGGTTATCCTGGTCAAGGTGTCAATGACTTGTACTTCTCTGTGTGTGGCTGTTTCAGAAGGTTGTGTTAGAGAACAGAAATATAGCTCATTTCTTTCTATTGCTATATAATATTCCATTGAAAGGATGTACCACAATTTGTTTATCCGTTCACCTGTTGAAGAACATCTTGAGTACTTCCAAGTTTGGGCCATTGTGAGTAAAACTGCTATAAACAGAAGTTTTCACTCATTTGGGTAAATACCTAGAAGTATGAATGCCGGATTGTATGGTGACACTCTGTTTAACCTAGGGAGTAATGGCCAGACTGTCTCCGAAAGTGGCTGTACCATTTTGCGTTCTCACCAGCAATGAATGGAGGGTTTCTGTTGCTTCACATACTTGTCAGCATTTGGTGTTGTCGGTATTTTTGGATTTTAGCCACCCTACTAGCTACGTACCAGCTATGATATTTAACTGGTCAAATCCAATTAAGAAATGCCCCCTGACATGCATGATGAAGGATGTGACTTGAGGATCAGATTTCTAGGAATTGGGAAAGGCACCTAGGAGAAGCATAGTTGAGAAAAAAATGGGACGAAGAATCACCCTAGGATGATGGATGATGGCAAGATCTATCTGAAAGCACAAATAAAACTTAACTCCCAAGCCTAGGGTCAAAACCGTTTCCTTCAAAACTGAGGAAAAGAACTACGCCAGTATTTTTTTTAGTATTTGGACATCTTCTTTCTTATATCTTAATTTTGGTTAGCTAGAATTCTTCTTCAAGTACATTTTTCAAAAAAGATAGCTGGGTAGTGTATTTTATCATCCCGTGAATATTGGGAATGCCCTCAAGCATAGAAGACAAGTATGTCAGAATGATGGAACATCTATTTTGCTTTTCTGCTCAGTGTCATGTTTTTGTTTTTGTTTTTTTGATTGAGGAACATTTATACCCCCAGCCCATGTATTTTTGGTGCAATTATCACTTCAGAGTGAGTACATCCCTAGACCTGGTTGGTTGTGATAACCTGTCCACAGTGATTGGACTGGGTGGATGTATAATCCAAATAGGGCCAATCAGGACGCTTGAATTAAATTACATGTATGGACCATGACCTATATGGATGTAGGGTTGGGATGCCAGTGGCCATCTTTCCTGTCATGTGAACAGTCCATCTGTAGTAAGACAGACTGAAGCCACCATGAATAAAATGAAACAAGCAAGCAAAACACAAACAAGCAGGTCTGAGAGATAGAGAGAGACAGAGACTGAGCTGGTGGGAAGAGAAGGAGAAACGGAGAAGGGTCCAGGTGAATTGTTTGAAATCTTTGATCTAGTTGTGCTTGAAGTTTTACTCTTGGGCTTTCCAGCCACACAAACCAATACATTTCCTTTGTTTCTCTTAAGATTGTTTGAATTGGTTTTCTGTCCTATATAACCAAAAAAAAAAAAAAAAAAAAAAAGGTATAGAATTGGTATTAGGAATAAGCCATTGGTAGGGACAGACTCTATTATGAGGATTTGGATGAGTCTAAGTGGGGCACAGGACGCAGAGGACCCCTGCCTGCCCCTCCTATCAAGAGCAGGAAACTTGACAATCTTTGTTATGCTCTTCTGAAATATATGCCTGAAGGGTCACCTGTTGTTTCTTAGGACTCAGACCACATAACTGCTGACACTGGAACTTTAGAAGAGTGATCAAAATTTTACTTTTATTAAAAAATTTTTTTAATGTTTGTTTTTGACAGAGAGAGACAGAGCATGAGCAGGGGAGGGACAGAGAGAGAGGGAGACACAGAATCCGAAGCAGGCTCCAGGCTCCACCCGACGTGGGGCTCGAACTCACAGACCGGGAGAGCATGACCTGAGCCGAAGTTGGACGCTCAACCGATTGAGCCACCCCAGGCACCCCAAGGGCTGTCAAAATTGTGGAAGGCTGCCTGCTTCTTGCATATCTTTCGTGAAAAGAAAAAGTTTCAACATAAATTGATCCCTTTGAAAGCAGGAAGGAAATACTTTGTAACTTTGTTAAGAGATGCCCTTCCCCTGTTTGGCTGTGAGTGGTAATCTAAGACTGCTGTGGGTCAGATAATCACGTGCCTCGTGGAACTACAGAAGCCAATAACCCTGCCCCAAGCGGAAGTTAGTGTTGGCTGAAGTGGGGAGGTGGGAGGGGACTCAGGAGGAATTTGAGAAATCTGGAAGCCTGATCCTTTAAGGCTTTCTTCCAAACTATCCTGCTGAGCACTTGCTGGTGGTGAAGTAATAATTCACTCTCTGGTAAACAGTCGACCAATGGCCTCAGCTTGGGCACAGCACTGATGAGCCATCATTTAGCTGAGGAGTCATTTAGCTGGGAGCTAAGACCTGCTGCTAAGGGACAGATATGCAAAAGAGTCTGGTCTGTAATCAAGGACAGGATAAGACAAGATTTCTGGTTTTCACTTACAGAAGTGGGCTCAAATCACTCTTTAAACCCCAGAAGACCGGGGTTTAAAAAGAATTGAATTGGGGCATCTGAGTGGTTTAGTCAGTTAAGTGTGTGACTTCAGATAGGGTCTCACGGGTTCGTGAGTTCAAGCCCCCTGTTGGGTTCTGCACCGCCTACTTCATAGTCTCTGTCTCCCTCTCTCTCTCTGCTGCTCCCCTCTCTCGAAAATAAACAAACATAAAAACGAAGTTAACAAAAATGTATTGAATTGCCAGAGGAATGACAACTCCAATGTGCTTGAGATGGTTAGGTTAGAGACGCTAAGGGGCAGGACGTCCAGAAGAATTTTTGTTCTGCATTCATTGCAGGCATACCTTGGAGAAGAATGAACTTGGGTGATCTGTCTACAGGGCAAAGCCTGCCTGGCCAGATTGGCTCCACTGTCAAGATGTAAGTTATTCTACAAGGTATGGCACATGCCATGCTGGTCTTTCCGAAAGGACCTTTAATTGAAGATATGCTGTTTTCTTTCCTCTACTATGTCAAGGAGGTATAGGGGATCATTACAGTGGTCATTTAAATTTTTTTTTTAATGTCTATTTATTTTTGAGACAGAGGGAGACAGAGCACAAGCGGGGGAGGGGCACAGAGAGAGGGAGACACAGAATCCGAAGCAGGCTCCAGGCTCTGAGCTGCCAGCACAGAGCCAGATGCGGGGCTTGAACCCACGAACCGTGAGATCATGACCTGAGCCGAAGTCGGATGCTTAACTGACCGAGCTCCCCAGGCGCCCCTAAAGTGATCATTTAAACTACGGGTTGTTGGATCAAGAGGACCCATAGCTGGATGTCAGAGATGTGTGCATCACCCAGAGATCCAGGACACGAAATGTGACACTGGGTTGTCTCTCTTGGCAGTGAGTGCGATTTCAGTTATATATTAGTTGGAAAACCGCTGGGTGGAGACACTTTTGAAATTATATGTGCAGAAAACAAATGAATAAAGAAGCAAACAAATAAAATGCAGAAACAGACCTGAAAATACAGAGAATGTTAGAGGGGAGGGAGGTAGAGGAATGGGCAAAATGGGTGAAGGGGATTGGGGGGTACAGACTTCCAGTTAGGGAGTGAATACGTCATGAGGGTAAAGGCACGGGGAATATGGGCAACCATATTGTAATGCTTGTATGGTAACAGACGGTAGCTATGCACAACTATATTGTACACCTGAAACCAATGTAACATCGTGTGTCAAGGGTACTTCAATAAAAAAAGAAATGCAAGCATATCCTTACTCATTTTTATATTCATTACATGGTAGAATGGTAACATTTTGGGTATACTGGTTAAATAAAATATATTATGAAAAAAATGTATGAGATTAGATGAGCAGTTTTGCCTCTCTTGTTAATTTCTCTTCCTATCCACTGGGTACAGGGTTGCTGTGTTCTTACACATTGTAATTGCTTATCTATTACAAAATACACTTACATGATCTTGAAGAGAAAGTAATGATTCATATAAGCAGAGAATGGGAGAGTTTAAAGGGATAATCTAGCCTAACTCACCATCTCCACTCTCATTTTACTGTTGTTTAAGGTCACAGTGCTAAGTAGGACTGGGGCAGGAATAATAATAATGAGGAGGAGGAAGACCGAATAGTACTGGCAATTTTCACAAACATCATTGCGTTTAATGTTCACAAAGATCCTTTGAGCCTCCTATTATTATTATAGCCTGTTTACCAGTGAGGAAATTACGTTTTAGAAATGTCAATGTATTTGTTTAAAAATATTATATTAAATCTCTAGACTTTTGGTCCAGTCCTTCCTCTATTATTACTCAATGAAACCTCACTGGTTTTTGTTCGCTCAACTGAATTCTAATTAAAAATACTTTTCAGGGGTGCCTGGGTGGCTTAGTCGGTTAAGCGTCCGACTTCGGCTCAGGTCATGATCTCACGGTCTGTGGGGTCGAGCCCTGCGTCGGGCTCTGTGCTGACAGCTCAGAGCCTGGAGCCCGTTTCAGATTCTGTGTCTCCCTCTCTCTCTTCCCCTCCCCTGTTCATGCTCTGTCTCTCTCTGTCTCAAAAATAAATAAACGTTAAAAAAATACTTTTCAAATTTGGGTCTAGAACTATCTTTTAAAAAATTATGGTAAAATGCACACACGGTATCTAGCACCAAGATCTGATTTCCTATATTTCTTATAGTCTATATCACAAGTAATATTTCCCATGCTCCTTGATATCACACTGCTTTGTGTTATTGTCTAGTTTGTGTGTATATGATTTGTGTTGTCTGAGCACAAAGCCTTTTCCCTGCTCAAAATCTATTAACTTTCTTTTGCACTCCCTCTTTGTGACTTCTCTTAAGTTCACACAAACTGTCAGCTCTTTCCTGCCTCTCCAGGGCAGATCGCCAGGTTGTATATATCACGCTTTTGGCTGTTTCTGTCAGCCATTGCAGCAGATTTTGTGCAAAAATCTTGTCAACAGTGTCTTGCAATGTCATGGCCTCTGCTACTAATTCCTTCTTTCTCTTCCTTTTAAAATGATGCTCAGACTCTGTTTCATGGGGTGGACCATTTCACCTTCCTTCTACGTGTGGCTAGGCTTTTCTCATGGATTTAGTAGAAGTCAACACCAAACTTTTGACAGTCAAGGGCACTTCTCCTCTTGTTCCTTAAATCCCTCGCTCCTTTGGTTTCCATTAGGATCCCTAATGGAAGCCATGTAATGTTGAACATTGATCATGTCAAAGAGTCATGTCTTTGAATCCTGGCCCTGCCATTTTCTGGTTGGGCCAGCTGGGGCAAACTTCTCCAACCTCATCTTTGGAGTGGTATCATGTTGCACATACCTCCCTGGCAGAATTGAGAAAATGGAATTAGATGAGAAAGTAAAGTGCCTAGGATTGGGTTTACTTAAAAAAACAAAATGTTGATGCCCACTTTTATTATTCCTGTAGATAATTCTTTCTTTGGTTGAAGTTTCTCTTTGTGGTCATGCTAACTGCTTAGTCACATGTCACAAGCTCACCAAGACTGTCCCTCTTTTGAAACATTCTAAGTCAGCTGTTTTGTTTTTGCCTAAACTCTGTATTTCCTGAGCATCATTTTTTAAGTCAGTTTTTAAAAACTTTTTAATTTTTATTTTTTAGAGAGAGTGAAAGAGTATGAGTGGGGGAGAGGGGCAGAGGGAGAGAGAGAGAAAATCTTAAGCAGGTTCTTTGCTCAGCTCAGAGACCGTTGCAGGGCTTAATCCCACAACCCTGGGATCATGACCTAAGCTGAAATCAAGAGTCAGACACTCAACCCACTGAGCCACCCAGGCACCTCATGTATTTTCTGAGCATCTTGATCTCAGGAAAGCACCTCTCTTTTTAATCATTTTGCTTCCTTCTTTTGCTAAGAGTTTTACTGCCTACTACTCTCTGGCATCTTTAGATTGGAGAAATAGTCCCTGTAAGTTATTCCTCTGACATTTTTAGTCACATCATATTGTCATGATAGTTTGCAAACTCCACATTTAATCTGATATGCCAATCCCCAGGAAGTCCTTTTGTTAAGATAGCGGAAAAATTATTACCTATCACTTACACTGATATGTTCTGATAGTTCTGGCTTATTTCCTGTTTTTTTTTTCCCCTAGGCTCTTCAAAAACATATTCACATAAATAAACTTCAATTCTGTATCATTCATATTAACTTCACAGACTGTGATTGATAATTTCGAATTCTATCCTCTTTAGTCACGGGGCCATCAAGATCCTCTTTCAATTCTATTGCTTTCTTTTTTATATTCAGGAAATTCCTCATTTATATTTATCTATAACAATGACCATAAACAATGCTAGTATTCAGAGATGCAAAGATAAATAAGATAGTCCACCCTTCCAGGAACTCATAATAAGTAAGTTGTCCCTTTCTTATCTCTTTAAGAGATATTCATATCCTCCCAAAACTGAAACAGGAAGAAATAGAAAATTTAAGTAGACCAATTATGAGCAATGAAATTGAATCAGTAATCAAAAATTCCCAAAACCAAAAGTCCAGGACCAGATGACTTCACAGGTGAATTCTACCAAACATTTAAAGAAGAGTTAATGCCTATTTTTCTCAAACTATACTAAAAAAAATAGAAGGTGAAGGAAAACTTCCAAATTCAATTTATGGGGCTAGCATTACCCTGATACCAAAACCAGATAAAGACATGCCAAAAAAAAAAAAAAAACCCAAAAAACAAAAAACAAAAAAGGAACTACAAGCCAACATCTCTGATGAACACAGATGCAAAAATCCTCAACAAAATATTAGCAAACCAAATCCAACAATACATCAGAAAATCATTCACCATTGATCAAGTGGGAGTTTTTCCAGGGGTGGTTCCATGTTCAAATTAATCAGTGTGATACATCACATCAAGAGAAAGGATAAAAACCATTTGATCATTTCAATAGATGCAGAAAAAGCATTGACAAAATTCAACATCCATCCATGATAAAAATCCTCCATGAGGTAGGTTTAAAGGGAATATACCTTAACATAATAAAGGCTGTAGATGAAAAACCCACAACTAACATCATACTCAATAGTGAAAACCTGAGAGCTTTCCCCTAAAATCAGGAACAAGGCAAGCATGTCCATTCTTATCACTTTTATTTAACATAGTACTGGAAGTCCTAGCCACAGCAATCAGACAAGAAAAAGAAATAAAAGGCATCCAGATGGGTAAGGAAGAAGTAAAACTTTCACCATCCACAGATGACATGACACAATATACAGAAAAAACCCTAAAGACTCCACCAAAACAAAAACAAAAACAAAAACAAAAACTACTAGAAGTGATAAATGAATTCAGTAAGATCATAGGATATAAAATCAATATACAGAAATCTGTTGCATTTCTATATGCTAATAATGAAGTAGCAGAAAGGAGAAATTAAGAAAACAATCCCATTTATAATTGTATCAAAAAGAAGAAATACCTAGGACTAAGTTAACCAAGGAGGTGAAGACCTATACTCTGAAAACTGTAAAACTCTGATGAAAGAAATTAAAGACAACACAAAAGGAAAGATAATCCATGCTCATGGATTGGAAGAACCAACATTGTTAAAATGTTCACACTACTATATATTATATATAATATTACTCAGCCATAAAAAGAATGCAATCTTTCCATATGCAACATTTATGGATCTAGAGAATTTATTTTTTATTTTATTTTATTTTTTTTAATTTTTTTTTTCAACGTTTATTTCTTTTTGGGACAGAGAGAGACAGAGCATGAACGGGGGAGGGGCAGAGAGAGAGGGAGACACAGAATAGGAAACAGGCTCCAGGCTCCGAGCCATCAGCCCAGAGCCCGACGCGGGGCTCGAACTCACAGACCGCGAGATCGTGACCTGGCTGAAGTCGGGCGCTTAACCGACTGTGCCACCCAGGCGCCCCTGGATCTAGAGAATTTAATGCTAAGTGAAATAAGTCAGTCAGAGAAACACAAATACCATATGATTTCACTCACATGTAGAATTTAAGAAACAAAACAAATGAAGAAAAAAAGAGACAAACCAAAAAGCGGACTCTTAACCATAGAGCATAAACTAATGGTTACCAGAGGGGTGGTGCATGGGGATGGGTGAAACAGGAGAAGGGGATTAAAAGTACACTTGTGATGAGCACTGAATAATGTACAGAATTGCTGAATTACTCTATTGTGTACCTGAACCTACTATAACACTGTATGTTAACTATATTGGAATTAACATTTTAAAAAGATTTTATATCCTTTTATTTTTATAATCATTAAACTTGGCTTCTTACACAAATGACTATGTGGTCTTACATCCTTGGAATAATTCTCACTATCAGGATTATCCTAAGGCTTATATTAAGGTGAAAAAAAATAATTAGATGGTTCCCAGAAGAAGTGGTTTGTGGTTTGGGTATAATTTGCTTAATATTTGCATATGCCTATTTTGAAAAGACTTCTTGGTTTCAAGTTAAAATACTTTGGCTATAATTAAAACATACTTGCTTTATGTTTGGCTGCTACAGTTAATATAGATGGACTCTTCCAGATACATAGAGCCAGAAGTGAGTTGATAGTTAAATGGAAAAGAGAAGGAAAAAAAAAAAGTCTCAAGAAATCTTCCAAGACAGTAATAGCCCCCATCTGGAATTTTCCTCTCTTCTGCAAGAGCTTTTGCAGTTAATTAGAGTGCAGTGTGACCAGGGGAGGTCTGGCTTGCATGGTGAGAGTTGACGGTTCCTTGAAGTCTGCCCCATGCTCAGTTATTTCCCTTACTGGTCTTTGAGTTACAGCATGGAATAACCCCCTGTCAAAATGGAAATGTTTAGCCATAGAATTCTATGGCTGCAAGAAACCTTACAGATTTCTCAAGCCTTTTCAAGTGCGAGCATCCCTTTTTGACCTCAACATATCTTGGTTTCTCATTCAGTAGGACTTACATGTTACGTAGCATCCATGCATCTAGCACCCAGGACACAATAGGTATTGTAGCATGCATGGGTCAGAAGATGCACAATGACAATATGCGCCTATGAATTCAACAATCGTTTGCATGAATTTAAACTTTATTAATCAGAACAGTAATTACATACATTTGAAACAACTAACTATATCTATATGAGCGTAACGTGTCATTTGTTTCAGCTATAGCATTCTAGGTGCACACAAGGATTTGGAGAGCCCAGGGATGTGGAGGCTTCCAAAGTGAGACTTGCACTTTGGGAACCGCTGATCTAATGGTATTTATTTATTTATTCATTCGCAAGTTAGTTGACATACAGTGTGGTCTTGGCTTCAGGAGTACAATCCAGTGATTCATCACTTACATATGCCACTGATCTAATCTAATCACCTATTTTAATAGACAAAGATAAATGTGGTTCATGGAGATTAAGTGGCTTTCCAAGAACACAATTAGCTAGTGGCAGAGTCCAGTTCATTGGCACCTTTTCTGCTGTCCCGCAACGGTCTTAAACTTTTCAGAAACTGTCATTCATCCAGATCAACAGAGAGAAGTATCATAAATGAATTAGCTCTATGCCACACACAGAAGGACATGCTCCTGTACTTATCAATAGCAACAAAACATCTTCCAGGTGATTGGATTGTATACAGAATTCTTGCATAACTTGTCTAACCTGGCAAATGTTTCTTGAGGATTGCAGGCAAGTAGAGACCTGTGTTGGGTACCTTTTAAGCATAGAGTAAATTCAGGAAATGTTGGCTTTCTGGCCACAGCTGATAGCCTCCCTGCAAAAGATGAGACATTTTTGAAAATCTTAAATATTACAGATTCCCGGCAATGAACAGGCACAAAAGTCAGCAAAAGTGGGCATCCTCAACTTCTGCCAACTAGGGAGAAGCAGTTCTGGCTGCTGAGTTGAGAAAAGAAATGAGAAAATTCGCCAGCCAACTAATGCATTATATTATTGGCAAGCATAGGAGGAGGACTGTGTCAAAGATATTAAACAACCTTTCAATGTTAGAATGACTTGATTCAGCTGGGGAAAAATGAAAAGAACAATCGATATTTCTTAGGTATTTTTAATGTTTAGATACAGAGGGTGTATCAAGAGTAGTCAGGTTTCTCTGACGCCCAAGGTTTCTATGAGTGATGGATATGAGGTGAAGGATGGTGATGTGAATGTAGTTCAAATCCACTCTCTCCCTGGATGACCCGTTTCTGCCACAACTGCATTGGTTTAAAAGAACTATTGGGTTCCAATAGACTAGCTTTAGGCCTCTCTTGGTCTGAATGAACTTGAGGAGCCCGAGTGAATTCTGATTCCTGTGAAAATTTGGGTCATTTGGGGGATAGGTCTCGCAGGGTCCAATCCTATCTTTCGTGTGGATGTAGTGATACTGAGGGGTCATTCAGTGGGATCCAACATGTCTTAAGAAGGTCAAGACTGCTTACCTAGATGTTATTGTGTGTGTCTATTTTCCACAGATAAGAGCATCTAATCATAGGAGCAAACGTCATGATTTAAAACTGTGAGTTTCACAAGGAATCTTAGTTGGGGGAGAGAACTGAACACGGACAATTCCATTCTCACCACCGGAAGCTGTAACTCAACCTGCGTGTCTTTGGGGGATGGCCCATGTGAGTCTTAGAGAAGCAGAGAGTAGATCTAATTGGTGTCGACAGAAAAGCTGTATAAACAGATCACGATGAATTCCGTAGCCCTTGCAGCTGAATATAATAAAAGTGGGGTCCAGGGAGGGCTGCTTTGCATCCGTGTTCCCCTACCCTCTCCCGAGGCTCTCGGGCGTTGTGGGGAGGGACCGGTGTTTGCCAAGGAGCAGAATCCTTTCTCTCGTGTTCACCCTCTGTCAGGGCCGCATGTTCACCCTCTGTCAGGGCCGCAGGGCTGGCCTCCGTCCTGAGGACGGCTCTGAAAAGTGGGCGGGGTGGCCAGAGTATCCCCCCCCCCCCCCCCCGCAGGACGCGGCTGCCTCGGTAAAGTCCCCACGCATCTGAAGAGTGGCTCATTTGCTCCCCTTTGGGGGGCTCCAGTGCTCACCCAGGCGTGGCCCCCACGAGAAACCTGGGCCACTGGCAAGCTGGCGCCGGCTCAACTGTGAACCCTGAAGAATAAGCAAACAAAATAGTCGATTTTATTCACTACTAAATTAGTGACTACTAAAAAGCGGTCACAGGAGAGTTTTCAGTGTCAGGGCCCTAGGGCCGGGATGGCAAGTTATGAGGGAGGAGGGAAAAGGAAGAAAAGAGGGGATGGGGGCACATGGGGAGAGAGATTGTCAGCAGTTGCCTTGGGTGGAGAGAATGGTCTAGAAAAGGTTGTTTTTTTTTTTTTAATTTTTTTTTCAACGTTTATTTATTTTTGGGATAGAGAGAGACAGAGCATGAACGGGGGAGGGGCAGAGAGAGAGGGAGGCACAGAATCGGAAACAGGCTCCAGGCTCCGAGCCATCAGCCCAGAGCCCGACGCGGGGCTCGAACTCACGGACCGCGAGATCGTGACCTGGCTGAAGTCGGACGCTTAACCGACTGCGCCACCCAGGCGCCCCCGGAAAAGGTTTTAAGGACGTAGCCTTTATGATACGCTGGGGAAAAACCTCTCCCCTGCTCCCTTATGAAAATCACTAACCATCTACAGTCTGTTCTTTCCAGCGTGGGAGCCACGAGCCAGGTGCGGATACGGAGCCATTCAAGCGTGGCTGGTCCAAATTGAAATGTGCCTGGGATTTTGAAAAATTATATGAAAAAGAGAATGTAAAATATCTGTGTCATTGATAACTTTTTACAACGAAAATTGTTGAAATGATAGTATTCTTAACATATTGGATTAAAGTGAATTATCAAAATCAATTTTACCTGTTTCTTTTTATTTATTTATTTTTTTTTAAATTTTTTTTTCAACGTTTTTTATTTATTTTTGGGACAGAGAGAGACAGAGCATGAACGGGGGAGGGGCAGAGAGAGAGGGAGACACAGAATCGGGAACAGGCTCCAGGCTCTGAGCCATCAGCCCAGAGCCCGACGCGGGGCTCGAACTCCCGGACCGCGAGATCGTGACCTGGCTGAAGTCGGACGCTTAACCGACTGCGCCACCCAGGCGCCCCTCTTTTTATTTATTTTTTAAAAACACGTAGCTACTGGAAAACTCAAAGTTACCTAAGTGGCTCACATTGTATTTCTATTGGATACAACTAATCTACATCATTCTTCAAAGCTTCTGGGGTTAGATTTGTGTTTATTTTGGATTGGCCTGGGCTGTGCTGCACAGCCGTCCAAGCAAACCTTCACGTTCATGTCTACTGATGGCCAGAATGGAAGGATCAGACATGATGTCTCAGGCTCCAAGAGGAGCATTTGTCATGTGTGCTGAGACTAGGGAGACATTCAGCAAGGTTCCAAATCAGAGAAACATTCAGAAGAAATGGTGCCTGACTTAAATATGTCAGAAGCGTTCCTACAAGAATGGAACTGGTGTTAACAGAGAAAGCTCAGAGGGCAAGAGTTGGAAACAAAGGGGATGCCATAGTGGCCCTGGAAATAAGACGTGGCCTTCTTGGTGAGTGTGACCACCACGGGTCCTGCCTCAGTAAGAACAGCTGGGAGGGAGGAGAAACAGTCAAAGAAGAAAGGAAGGAGGGGAATAAGGAGAAGGAAGGGAATAGACAGAACCGAATTGAGAAAAGTAGCTGGGCGAGACGAGACACGGTTCGTGTGGTCTCTAACCAATGCTGTGTTTGAAACAGCTTGAGAAATACCACCCAAGGAGCAGAAACCCCCTGTAAAACCACCACAAGGGAAAAGAAAAACACAAGTTTTCTAAATGTTTAGTAGTAGCAGCCCGGAGTTCATTTGAGAAGTGGCTTGGGAGCTGTCCTAATTCTTTGTTAAGATAAGACCGGGGAGGAAGGAAGCATTTGGCTTAGTGGTGAGGCAATATGGCAGTGGAAGGTCCCTTTAGCGCTCTCCGACAGAAGGTCAGGGCAGCCTATATCTGAGGGAGGCCCTGGCTACATCCCTGGCATGGGATTATCATGTAGCGTTGTGTATAACTCAACTATGCAGAGCACAATTGGGCCCTTCACTTCACCAGAATAGCATCCTGATTTATGCAAGAGAAGTTTATGGCATCTCGGTTTACGGCAAGATCCTTGTTCCAGAGTTAGGAGAAACATGTAAAACCCTTCAACAGAGTTCAGCCGATGCTCTGAGTCTGAACAAATTCAGTCCAATTTCTTATCCTGTAATTCCGTCCTGGGCTTTGGAGCCAGGCAATGAAAATGAATGTTCTAAATAATGACCCGAGGCGCTGCAAAAGCCTGAGTGCCTCACAAATCATCAAAGGAAGATGAAATTATGTCCTGTACTTACCAAAGCCAAAAAGTGAACTAATAATATATTTTAGAAACGACTGCTCCAGGAGTGAAACTGAAAACGTGGTACTGATTAACCCCAATTCAACTAGAACATCGAAGTAACCAAAAGGCTCCACTCTTAAAGCTTCCCAGTTACTTGATGATTCTTTTGCATATTGGTAACAGGTATGAAGAGCTTTTATGTGTTAGGTTTTCTTCGAGGCGGAATGGTTAATGATACCAGCCTGGCAGACCAGTTGCACTGGTTTAGTGGGACTAGCTAGAAATGCAAATTCTCGGGTCTCACCCTAGACCTACTGAATGGAAGTGGCCTTTTGGCAACATCTGGTAAGGGTGGGGGCGGGATTCAAAAGCACACTGAAGTCTGAGAAGCACGGGCCCAGGGGCAGATTCTAGCTCTTGGCAGGGAAGAAATCCTTTTGCCTTCAAGAGGCCTCTGGGAGCTACAAGTGCTTATTCTATATTCTAGGCACCATATGGAGAACTTTACATGGCTCACTTATTTTAATCTTTCAACAGCCTGATGGACAGTAGCATAGAAATTAATGCCATTTTACAGATAGAGAAACTGAGATACAGAACCAGGAAGCAATTTGCCTAACCCCCCCACACTATATAGTGCAACCTGAATCCACATCTAGGCTGCTACTTGTTGGTTTTATAAGTGCAGGTTATTGTTTTGTCTATTTATTTATTTATTTATTTATTTATTTATTTATTTATTTAAATTTTGAGAGAGAATGAGAAAGAGAGCATGAGTGGGGGGTGGGGGCAGAGGAAGAGAGAGAATCATACGTAGGCTCCACGATCAGCGCAGAGCCTGACTCAGGGCTTGATTCCCACGACCCTGGGATCATGACCTAAGCCAAAATCAAGAGTTGGACACTCAACTGACTTAGACACTCAGTCACCCCTTGTCTTTCTTACTTAGGTTTCGAGCCATCTATCTACAAGCTGGGCAGATATGGAGTTCTGTTGATCTTGCACCCATGAGTTTTCTTTATCCTTTTCAGAAAGCCTGGAATTTCCTGCTTGAAATACCCCCAGAATCTAGACAATAGAATGACTTTCAATAGTCGCTCAGTTAATAAGGTAACCCTGGCTGGAGGGCTTGCTTTCATAGGTTACAATAAAAACAAAAAACAAAAAAACAAAAAACAAAAAACAAAAAACAAAAAAAACTGAGACCAAAAAAACTGATCTGAAATTCCATCTTTCAGAAATAATATGTTAAATTTAGAGGTTTATTCTTCTTTAAAAACTTTTTAAAAGTTTATTTGCTTATTTTGAGAGTGGGGGAGTGGCAGAGAGAGAAAATCCCAAGCAAACAGGCTCTGCACTGTCAGCACAGAGCCACGGCGGGGCTCCAACCCCTCCCCCCCAACTGTGAGATCATGAACTGAGCGGAAACCAAGAGTCGGATGCTTAACAGACTGAGCCACCTAGGTGCCCCCTCCCACCCCAGGTTTATTCCTATCTGACTCAAGAGAGCTCAACTAAAGGGGATTTATTTAAAAGTGGGGAGAGGAGAGAGACAATGAAACCCCTCCTCCTACTTGTCAAAGTCACCAAGCCCATAATCTTTGTTTCCCTGTTTTATTCCTTTCCTCTCTGCAGGCAAGTCTTCTCTGCTTCCTCCCCCATTTGCAGATGGCCACTGGAGCCCTGATTTGATAGTACCCTTCAGTTCACAAGTCAGCAGTCACGGCAGCAAGGTCTTCGTGTCTCTTCTTTCTAGGTTCCCAGTAAGAGAATTCAGGGCTCGAACTCACGAACCGTGAGATCATGACCTGGGCTGAAGTCGGATGCTTCACCGACTGAGCTACCCAGGCGCCCCTAGGATAAATTCTTTAAAAACGAAATTGCTAGGTTAACAAGTATAAGCTTTTTGAAGGCTTTAAAAGTACATATGCAAATTACCTTCTGGGAAAACTGCACAAGTTCATCCTCCCACCAGCAAGGTAGTACACCTACCCACACCCTCACCAGAACTGAGGATTATCTTTGTTTTCTTTTTTTTTTTAAGTTTATTTATTTATTCTGAGAGAGAGAGAGAGAGAGAGAATCTCAAGTCTGCTCCACACTGTCAGTGCAGAGCTCCATATGGGGCTTGATCCCATGAACCATGAGATCATGGCCTGAGCCAAAATCAAGAGTCAGGGATGTTCAACCAACTTAACCACCCAGGCCAATAAACCCTGGGATTA
Source organism: Herpailurus yagouaroundi (assembly GCF_014898765.1). NCBI lineage: Eukaryota > Metazoa > Chordata > Mammalia > Carnivora > Felidae > Herpailurus > Herpailurus yagouaroundi. The sequence goes on from NW_024412419.1 coordinate 32,861,779, forward strand.
TTCTTTTTTATCTTTGCCAATTTGATAGGCAAAGACTAAGGTCCTTGCTCTTTTAATTTGTGTCCTTCCTGAGGAAGAGTAGTTTTTCATATATTCATTGGCCTTTTGTATTTATTTTGCAACACACTTCTTTTTAAAATTTCCTGTACTTTACACAGGAAAGAGATGTCAGTGCTTGTCATTAGCTGTCTGCTCGATCCTTACTCTAGCTGCAACTAGGGACTTTTTTTTATTTGATTACCCCCACCTAAAGATAAACCAGCATCACATTTTCTCCCTTAGGATAATATTATTTGAGTCTTAAAACAGTATGTAAAGTCAAGCCTGTAGTCTGCTATACATCACTGTCCCATAAACCCTTTATGGGGATGTTCTAGGAGAGGAAAATTGATCGTCCAAGCTATGTGATGAAGTGGCTGAGACCAGACTACCCAGGTGAGTTGTACAGGTGGCATTGGAGCGAAGGGAGAATGTGAGACATGTCAAGTTCATCCACTCTCACGGCAGTTGAAGTTAGCGAAGGAAGAAAGTTTTTCTTACCACCCTGATCTCTAAAGAAGGGTTGAGGAATCTGTATGGGAAGCCGACTGTTTCTATTTCCTAAATCCTTGCTTTACAGCCAGCATTGAAAAATGGACCCCTATCTCTTATTAAAGTTGAAGTCCGGGTAATTTCGAGTTTTCTGAACAATTACTGCCAGTGACTGTGAAATGATTCAGGATAGAAGATTCCCAAGACACCAGATTAAGGGGAGAGTAAGCTCACTGAGAATCACAGGCCAAGACATTTTGACAATGACTTTGTGGGATGGTGGAGCTGGGTGCACAGCTCAGGGATGTCCCTCTGCATGGGCAGTAGCCTCTGTGGTTTGAGTCAGCAAGAGTTTCCCGAGCTTCCCTCATGACAAAAATAACCTGATGCGTTTGCTAAAAATAGCCAATGGCTGGCCCCATTTGAGACCCATTGATTCAGACTCTTCAGGTGAGGATCCGATGATTCCACCATCAGGGAAGTTTGGGAAACTGATTTAAAGGGCCTGAAGGCAAACCACTCGTAGGAGATAGTTTTTAGGATGCCCATCCGGACAGTAAGGTATTAACTAACACGTCTCACTACCCACACGTAGGACCTGAGTATTCATGTTTGACCTATGTCATCCCCACATCCCTGGCCATGAAGGGAGCCAGGCAGTGCCAGTCAGATTTTCTCTCCACACGTTACAAATGGTTTTTAGGGATGGGCAGTATCTCTCTAGAAGTGTAACATAGAATCTCAAGAACATGGGACAACTTTATTCTGCCATGTGGATAAAGAAGCAGGAGAGAGGAGAATGAAACACAGAGTCCCTTTTGGCTTGAAGAAGCTTGATTTGCCTTCAATAACTTGTACCCCAAGACCAAGATGTTCTAATATATATATTTTAAAATCACCTACACTTAACTAAAGCTTTTACATTGAGGATCTGTTGGAGTTAATGGGTCTTCTACTTTAAAAATGCAAATTCTCCTGGAAGGATTAAGGCTCACAATTTAATATAAATTACTTTAACCAGATGACTGCAAAACAAGGGAATAGGAGTGTTATTTTTAGGGAAAAGGGTGGGGAATGGCAATGCAGGGGAGGTGAGGAGGGGCAGACTGGCTACCAGTTTTAGAGACCAACAAGGGAATATGAGGACTGGATATGGTCATTTGTATCTGGTGTTTACACCTTTTCTCCTCGTGATGGTGAACGTGCCTGTATTTCCAATTCAGGCTGATCTGTCCACCAGCGTGGATGTCAGGGGGCATTTACCATCTGTCACATTCAGATTTTCATTGCTGCACACAATATCTGGTTAGGATTCTTGAACTGAAGCTTAGAAACATGAAGGGGTCATTTGAAGATAACTCCATGTGCTCCATAGAGTTAATTGGGTGTTCATTCAACTAGTCAACTCCTGGCACAACTAGTTATGTCTAGCCCTTGCCCAGGACACAAGGGTAAGACAAATTTTTCCTCAGCAAGGATCTGGCAGTGGTTCTCTAACTCTTAGGGCTGGGTGCATATCTCTCCTGGGCATCTTGACCTATCCTTCCCTTTTGTTCATGATGAAATGGCTTAGGGACGCCTTTGGGAAGTTGTCTCAGTGTTCCATTATGATTACAATTTCTAGACTCACCTAGGGAGTCAGTGAGTTGTTAAACCAACTGAAAATTCTCTTTTGCTTTATTTAGTCTTATTTGATTTTGCTATTTCCTGTTTCCCTCGCTATTTTCCTATTTATTATTTTGTGTGTGGAGCTTGTGGGAGGGGAGCTCTTTATATTCTCCCTGGAGGACTTGCTGTTGTAGAGGGAAATATCTGATTTCTCAGGATCTCTTTAAGACCTTTCATGCTATTCTTCTTCTTTTTTTTAAAAGTTTATTTATTTATTTTGAGAGAGAGAGAGCAAGCAAGGGAAGGGCAGAGAGAGGAAGAGAATCTCTGGCAGGCTCCACACGGTCAGCGCAGGACGCTGCGGGGCTCGAACCCACGAATCCATGAACCGTGCGATCATAGCCTGAGCTGAAGTCAGATGCTTAACCAACCGAGCCACCCAGGCGCCCCCATGCTGCCCTTCTTTAAAGGAATCCGCAAACACCTGGAAGGAGGGGAAGACGCTGAAAGTTGGAGGTGTTGGCAAACCTCTTAGGATCTGATGCACTCCCACCTTTAACCTTTTGTTGCCACATCAGTGATTCATTTTGCTTTTTTAAAGGGCTTCTTTTCCTTTGCCAGGGAGGTCATTTGGAATTTTACTCTAAGGTCCTGAGAAGCTGCAAGTGTGGGCTTAGTCTGGGTTGTCTGATGCAGTTGCCTGATGATCTGGGAAATAGATTTAGAAAAGGAGTTTCCGAGGGCTGGTCCTGGAAGTCCAAGCCTAGATCCCTGGCGGAGTTCACAGGAAAAACACACGGCGAGGAGAACACAGCGGATCTCTAGGAACCAACAAGACCCTGAGGGTGCATTCTGATGGCCCCCTGGCACTGGCTCTTCAGCTGGGAGCTGGGAAGGCACAGCAGAGTGAAACTCAGATAAGCTATGTTTTCTCGATACCTTCTTAACGTGGGATTAACATAATGCGTGATTTGCATGTGTCATAAATTCCTGTTTATGAATTCTTATGTTGGTTTTCAGGGTGCTTTGCAAATAAATACGAGTTCGCAATCTCCTTGCATTTGCGCATTATCTCTCATTTATGGCTGGGCAAACAGAAGGACAAAGACAGACAATGGCTTGTCTGAGATTACCAAGTTAGAGCAAGAGGCAGAGCTGATGGCTTGATCATCTTTTAGTGCACGCCTTGCCCAGCCCGGCTGCCCTCACACTTTGTCTCAACGTCTCAACGTGACAGCTGCCTTTCACAGCTCCTTAGGAAAAGGAAGATCCAAATGCACATGAAGGAAAAGGAAATTGTTTTCGTCCGGTGTTCTCTTAACATTTAATCCAAACTGGGGCTGCTGGGCTAACCGCACCCACGTGATTTAATATAGTCATGAGTAAACTAAGTGTAAAGAAAAAGGGTGTGTGCACAGTAAACTAACACTAATGCATATTTGGGGAGAAAACTGCTGACTTAGGCGAAATACACCCCATGAACTGTAGTGACTGCGATTTGTTTCTTTCTGTTCAGTCAGGGATTAAATTGAGTTTAAGCAGCCCGGAACAGTTTGATGGCTCTTCCTTTCAGCCATGGAAGATGCCAGGTGTCCTGCCTCTCGAATCTGACATCCTATCGGCAAGGATAACAATCCACAACAGAGATCCTTTGGCTCCTACTAGGCCCATCTACAGACTGATTTATGTTAGAGTTGTCAGTGACCTGAGACATAAGTCAGAATAATGCAGAGCCTGCTAAGAGCATGCATTTAGGAGACAAATGGTCTTAGGTTCGAATTCTGCTACTTAGTAACGGTGTGATTGGGAACTCTCTGAGCATTACCTTTCAGGTGACTATTAGACCGCAGATGATAGATGGGAAATAAAAGTGATGGTAGTGATAAGGATAATTATTAAAGCAGCTACCATTAAATACAAGGCTTACTACACACCAGCCACTGTGCTAAGTGAACTCACGTAATCTTTACAACAGGATGAGGTGGGTGGTGCTAATAAATATATACTTAATCAATGTCAGTTGCTTTCTTCCTCGACCGAACAAGTATTTATTGAGTGCTGGTTACAAGTAGACGTGCTAGGTGTTGGTGCTCCAATGTCAGAAAGCTTGTGACCGCTTCTCTCAAGGAGTTTTCATTTTCTCGGGGGAGTGGGGAAGAAAACAAAGGAAATACAAGATGACAAGGGCTATCAGGGCTATGTCGGGAGCAAAGGGAGAGGAGAATATAAAGTAGACTGTGAGTCCGGGAAGGCTGTGTGGCCAGAGAGGTAGCTGGACTGCTAGAGGTTCAAGTGGGCTTGAACCCAAGTGGGCTTCTGAGTTCAAGTCAGTGCCCTCTGTTATTCCCTACTTCTTGGAGGGGCATCTTCACTGAGACAAGGCTCTGTGAGGCTTCTTCCCCAGGAAAGGATCACGTTAAGAAAAAAAAAAAAAAAGATGTTTTGGGGCGCCTGGGTGGCTCCGTCGGTTGAGCGTCCGACTTTGGCTCAGGTCATGATCTTGTGGTCTGTGGGTTCGAGTCCCGTGTCAGGCTCTGTGTTGACAGCTCGGAGCCTGGAGTCGGCTTTGGATTCTGTGTCTCTCTCTCTCTCTCTCTCTCTCTGCCCCTCCCTCCCTGTCTCTCTCTCTCTTTCTCAAAAATAAAGATTAAAAAAAAAAAAGATGTTTTGTTGTGAAGTTTTCAAATTCACAAAAACCGAATAGAATAAAAGACCCCTTTAACAGTCTCCCAGATTCAACAGTTACCCACATTTTGCCACATAAACTAAGTGAAAAGGACAATTTTAATGGGGATGCTTCTGTTGCGGACTCCATTGGTGATTCCAGAGACTACATAGATCCTGTGTCCATTGCCCTTTCCCCTATCTCCCGAAACTGGATCCTCTTCCCTCCCTCTCTTGGGAAGACACCCCTAGATTCTAACAGGGGAGTGAGCATGTGGCCTGCCCCCGCTATAGCATTAATAGAGTAAATCGGCCTGCACATATGCTGGAGTAGCATCTCCTTGTAAACTAAAAAGAGTATTTTTATTGCTGTGATCACATTTGCATTCTGCATATATGGCTTTTTTTTTTTTTTTTTTCCAACATCAGTCCTAATGCCTGGTTTGGTGAACAATGCCTTAATCATCACGTGGTCAGAATAGTATGGGCACTTTAACAAATGGATTGGACACAATGGGCGTCTTAGTTAAGATGCTAGACCTCAACAGGTAACTGTTGCCACTCACGTCTATTACTTTGCAATCATCCTGTGAATGCTGGATCTGATTGTGCAAATAGATTTGGACTTTGTCTTTTCTTCCCTTTTTTTTCTGTCATTGGCCTGGGTCCCCGGAATGGAGCCAGTGACAGGCTGCATGCCCTGAGTGGCAATTGTCAAGGCGGGAGAAACAACAACAACAAAATGAGTGCTTAGACTACTAACCTGTGGGATTTATTGTGTGGTACATTTTTTTGGATTATAAAAGAACTGATCAAGCGTAAGTCATTTCTGGAAGGGAAATTCTTTTTTGCATTCGGTGAAGGGATCGACAGAGGTTTACCGAAGTTGGAATAGGGCCGCTTTTGTTAAAAAGGAAGTGATTAGGTACAGGAGAAAGCATTTTGAATTGTCAGGAATCCTAAGTTCAAGTCCCAGGCTCTGCCTTTGAGGAGCCAGGTGGTATTTGGCCAGGCACTTCACACCTCTGGTCTCAGTTTCCTTGCTGTAAAATAGGCAAGATCCTTTTGTAGTTTTAAGAGAGTTTATTTTTGTATAAATATTTTGTAGTCGTTTTTTGTTTGTTTGTTTGTTTGTTTTGTATTGTTTGTAGTCTTAAGCTATCTTGTAGTTTTAAGAGAGTTTAATGCAGGGCACTGGTTAAAAGGAATCAGATTGGGGCGCCTGGGTGGCGCAGTCGGTTAAGCGTCCGACTTCAGCCAGGTCACGATCTCGCGCTCCGTGAGTTCGAGCCCCGCGTCGGGCTCTGGGCTGTGGGCTCAGAGCCTGGAGCCTGTTTCCGATTCTGTGTCTCCCTCTCTCTCTGCCCCTCCCCCGTTCATGCTCTGTCTCTCTCTGTCGCAAAAATAAATAAACGTTGAAAAAAAAAATTAAAAAAAAAAAAAAAGGAATCAGATAAAGCTGGATTTTAGGGCTGTGCCAGCTGTTTTTTTTTTGTTTTTTTTTTAGCTGTGTGATCTTGAAAAACCTACTTAACTTATCTGTTCTCCATTTCGCCATCTGTAAAACTAGTACGATAGTAATAGCTATAGCCCAGACTTCTTATAAGATTAAATATATTGTGCTTAGCATAGAGATTGGCACATTTAGACTCTCCATAAATGGAATATATGATTATTGTGTGTTCTTATTACCCTTTATACCCTATTCTACCTAAACAATCAGAGATGCTGAGGGAAAAACAAAAGCCCTCAACAAGATTTTATAGAAAAATGAAGCAAAATGCTTGCCCTAGCTAGCATTATTTTCACAAGTACTTTGCTCTAACACAGGGCCAACGTACATGACGAAAGGATGCATTATTTGCTCAGGGTCAAGTCTATGGTTCATTTCTAATCTCATTCATTTAAGCAACCCACCAGAAATTCAAGGCATGTTACCTTGTTCACTGTGTGTTTCTTTCCTTGAGCTTTGTGAAAATTCTCTTGGATTTGGAATTCGGAGGCCTTGCCACTTTTTAAAAAAATATATTTTTTTAATGTTTATTTATTTTTGAGAGAGACAGAGACAGAGCGTGAGTGGGGGAGGGGCAGAGAGCGAAGGAAACACAGAATCCGAAGCAGGCTCCAGGCTCTGAGCTGTCAGCACAGAGTCAGACGTGGGACTCGAACTCAAGAACCGTGAGATCATGACCTGAGCCGAAGTTGGATGCTCTACTGACTGAGCCCCCCAGGTGCCCTGCACCACTGTTTAAGGTTGCCCTAAAGTCAGATTCCTCTGTGATCTTGTTCGGTCCAAAAGCAGTTGCTACTTATATCCCCAGGCCACACAATCAATCTTAGATTCCCCAGGCTGAAGTCCACAATCAGTCCGACTCTTTTTTTTTTTTTTTTAATTATTTTTTAAATATTTATTTTGGGGAGAGACCGAGAGACAGCGCAAGCAGGGGAGGGGCAGAGAGTGAGGAGGACAGAGGATCTGAAGCGGGCTCTGTGCTGACAGCGGAGAGACGGATAAGGGGCTCCTTGAACCCACCGACCCGCGACATCGTGACCTGAACCGAAGTCGAAGTGGGACACTTAAGCGGCTGAGCCACCCAGGCGCCTCCATCCAACTCTTCTCTTCCTAAAAACAGTTTATTTGGAAGAATATTTGAAATAAACTGGGAGAACATGCAGATGCTTGTATAGTTATTTGAAACAAAGGAGCAAACAAACAAATCGGAAGGGTGAGGAGACTTGTTCCACTTTAAAACATACTAAACTTGGTTACCTTACACGGAGTGCTCGCTATGTGACCCGCAGCGCTGGAAGCTCTTTGTGTGTAATAATTCATTAACCCTCACAACAGCCGCGGTAAGTAGATTTTATGATAATTCCCGCTTTGCTGGTGAGAAAAACCGAAGGACCGCTAGGGTGAGTAATTTGCTGGTCAAACAACCAGGACGTGGCAAAGTCGGGATTTCATCTCTTTCAGTCTCAATCCAGAACCGGGTTCACATCCAGTAGGTTTGGAATAGCACAAGATATTTGTAATAATTTTCTATTGTTTTATTGAATATCGAACTCAAGAAAATTAAATCACAGCAGACTGCAAAATATAATTCAAAACTTTTATTAAATGTCAGAATATCGGATCCTTGGATGCATTTCACTTCTGGGCAATTATCCAGGTTTGAAGCATAGATTTAAGTATCCGCTACCGTGATTATTGCATTGACTTATAGCGGCAAATCAGATTACCCAGCGAGGAGAATTAAATCACAGACGTACGCTTTTGGGAGGATACCTTTTGAGCTGGGTGTGTGAGTTCAGATGTTACCTTACAACCAGCAGGCCTCTCCTAGCCTGAATCTTGCCTTTGAGTTACCTCCTCTTTTGACAAAGTTGTCATCCAACTTGGAACTGGTGAGTTGTGAAGTGGAAGTTTATTCTTTTTCCTTCCGCAAGGTGCAGGCCCACTGGAAGTAGGTGCTCTTGGATTGTGAGTACATTTATAGCCACTCGTCGTAACTATTTTCTGTTCAGTTTGGAAAACTTAAAATGCTAACTATACCACCTTTCTTTTTTTTTTTCTTTCCTAAAAGTTCTCTCAAACATAATTCTTGTTAGTGGAAATAAAAGATCTTTCTCTGTGTGTTTCTGATACTAGAAACGGTCATTTTTTTAAAGTCTGTCTCCTCCAAGAAGTAGCCGTATCACTTACTTCTTGTGGCCGTCTTTTTTCTTCTGTCTTCATCTTCCCTAACTCCTTAAAGCTGGCTTCAAAATGGCCCCCATTCTGGGGCGCCTGGGTGGCTCAGTTGGTTAAGAGTCCAACTTCAGCTCAGGTCACGATCTCATGGTTCACGAGTTCGAGCCCTGCGCCGGGCTCTGTATTGACAGTTCAGAGCCTGGAACCTGCTTCAGGTTCTATGTCTCCCTCTCTGTCTTCCCCTCTCTTGCTCGTGCTCTGTCTCTCTCTCTCAAAAATAAATACACATTAAAAAAAAAAGCTCCTAATTCTAATCCCATGTCCACCTCAGTTCCACAATCAACTCTGGCAGGGGGCCTCACCTTTGGAATTAGTTCATGGAATTAGTTCACATTCTCAGGCCTTGGTGTCCAGTCATATGGCCACAAATACTGGACTTGCGGTTGGCCCAGAGTTCTTCCTTATCACACAGTACCCGCCAGCCACCTCCAGCCTGAGATCACAGCTCATTCTGCCCTGAGAATCTCTCGCTGGTGGGTTCCTCCCTTTGGGCCGAAGCTCCGTGTATCCCCAAACTCTGAACCAGGGCTGACTTCACAGTCTCCTTTGACCGTTGTGCCTCAGGCCTGAGTCTGATTCTTTCTAAGCCCAGAGCCAAGGGCAAAGTGTAATCTGGGAATGCTGGGCTAAATGCTCTGTTGCCTGGGGGGGCAGTTACAGGAGTTAAGTCCTAAAGACAGGCTTGGGGGGGCCATGATGCTCATGATTCTAGAAAAGCAGTTAAACACGTTCACATGAGGAGGAAGAAGAAATGTCATAAGCCCGGAGGTGAAGGGGCGGGTTACTGTACAAAAAACCAGATGGACAGAGTGCCCAGGTAGAAATGGAGCTGAAATGCATGGCTGGTGAGCACCGAGGGCAGGCCGGGCCCCAGCAAGGGGTGGGTGGGTAGGAGGAAGAGTGGATCTCGCAGGTCCTGTGGCCCCTCTACCTGCCACGCAGCGTGCACCTGTCAGACTGGACTCAGAAACATCAAGTTTGCAGCTGGCCTGGCTTCTCCTTTGCTTCACGATGCCCATTCCTGCCTGCCCTTTGCTGCCAAGGCCCCAGCAAGCCTCCTGCCTGCCTAAGTCTGGGCTCTGTCCCATTTTCGGTTTAATAGAATTGATGTTACTCAGCGCTCCCAGGACACATGGCATTGTTGTTTGGCTGAGGCCCTGGTTTCAACAGAAGGGGAAAAGAAAAGAGAGCTGCCAACATGGCCATTTCCTTCGACTATGAGTCCCACCGTGCCTCCTGCTTCTCTGAGTGACAGGCCTGAAAGACTCTGAGTGGGATTTTTGAATTCAAATATTTTATGTTCTCAATCACAGAACATAAATAGTAGAGGGAAGAGAGCATCTCTAATTAACGTCAGCAAGTGTTTATCAAAAGTCTAGTGTTGATCACTCTTACTCAACATCCCTAACCTAGTTATAAAATCATGGAGGCAAAAATATAAAGTGTGGCTCCAGACTTCAGGGCTGTACCCAGAAGTCATTATGACGTTAAATCATCTCATGCATATAGAAATGTGACTAATACTTCAATATGGCTCATGGATTTAGATGCTTGATGACTCAACTTATGCCAACTGAAGAGAAACCACCCAGAGAACCTTTGTTGTGGTCTTACTTTCCAGCACCAGTCTTTCAAAGAATTCTAACTTTAAGCTCTAAAGTTCTTGAGAGTCTGTTGTTGTGACTAGTAATAAAATCACGCACGCATGAGTGGGTATGCACACACACACACACACACACACACACCCCTCTACCCCGCACATCGCTAACGAGTTGGATCAGACAGAAAGTTGGCCAATGAACAACTACTGATTGGCTGGGTGATGAGCCTGTATATTGTTGGGCAAATTGGATCAAGCCACAGAAAAGTAGCCTTGGATAAAGTGGACGATTTAACATAATATGCTTTCTCATAGTGAGAGGCTCTATTTAATTTTCGCACCCCTGTGTCTGATGTCCTTTCATGAAATATATTAGTCTACTTCTTAAAACTTCCCTGCTGGTGAAAGACATGCATTTATTTTTTTTAATACATTCTTAATTTGGGGTCTATAGGAATAAACTATGCCTCTGGGAAAGAAATGCATTGCATGGATACACTTTGTGGAGGTAAACACACAGAGGCATTCTGCTTTCTGTTAATTAATGATAGTGATGCCAAGCTTTTATAGGAAACCAATTTTGCTTTTGAACACCAGGGAGAACTTTGAACATAAGAAACGTTTCAATTTAGGAAAACTGTAGCATAGCCACAAGTCCAAATGTAACAGGTGAATTACAGTTGGTCTAGAAAATTGGATGCATTAGGAATTCGTCCACGAATGTTCAGTAAATACAATTGGACTCCTGAAAATATTGTCTCGAAGCTGAAGATAACTCCGAAAGTTGGGGTTTGTTCCAGCATTTTCCCAGAAGGTGGAGATCAGATGCACAGGCTGGGACTGTGGGAGCTGAGAGAGGCTGGGTTGTAAGCAGCCTCTGGGTTGTAAGCCTGCCTTGGGCGTGCCAGGGCCTCTCCTGGCTGATGAGAGATCCATATTCCGTCTCCAAATGGAGAGCGAGTCTGACCTTCTTGCAGAATGGGAGTTTCGGCGTCCTCTGGTTTTTATTCATTAGGAAGTTATTTATGAATGCTCACTCACTGTGACATGACCTCCTTGGTATATTTAAAGCAACCCTAGGCTGGTGTTGTCAAAAGTTTCATTATACACACAGATGCCTTGAGTCGGCAGGAACGCGGAGTTTGACAGGGAGAGAGGCACATGATGTGAGGGCTGAGTCACTCTGCAGAGCGCGCCAGATAACCTCTCTTATGCAACGGACTCTATTCTAGTGCTGCATCATCTAGACTGCCTCAGCCTTGGGCTTGTGCACAATAGTCAGCCTGGAGGAGGAGTTGGTGGGAAAAAAATGATGAAAGTCAGGACAGTTACTTACAGTGAAAACATAGAAGGCTGGGTCCTCTGAGCCTTCCCAAAGGGTCTACCCTTTGACTTGCAGGATCAATTCTACAGAACTACTCAAACAAATGTCCACAAATACCTACACCGTGAAGTTAATCATGGAATCATGTATAGGCTTGACAAATTGGAAACAACGTAAACGGGAGGGAGCCTTCAATTATGATACAGTCATGCAGTGGAGTATTACGCAGCTGTGAAAGCAGCCAGGCAGCCTTGTACGGAAATAGATGTCCATCATGTATTTTTAAATTTTTATTTTATTTTATTTTAATTCCAGTGTAGTTAACATTCAGCGTTACGTTAGTTTCAGGTGAACAATAAAGTGATTCAACATTTCCATGAATTATTCAGTGCTCATCAAGATACGTATTTTTAATCCCCATTCCCTATTTTACCCATCCCCCCACCCCGCTCCCCTCTGGTAACCATCTGTTTGTTCTCTGTAGTTAAGAGTCTGTTTCTTAGTTTGTCGACTTTTTTTCCCTTTGTTCATTTGTTTTGTTTCTTAAACTCCATCCAGGAGTGACATCATATGGTATTTGTCTTTTTCTGACTTATTTCACTTAGCATTATATCCTCTATATCCATCCATGTTGTTGCAAATGGCAAGATTTTATTCTTTTTTATAGCTGAGTAATATTCCTATGTGTGTGTGCTCGTGCGTGTGCGTGCGTGTGTGTGTGTATCAGTAACCATAGGGGTGCATATATCCCCTGAATTAGTGTTTTTGTTTTCTTTGGGTAAATACCCAGTAATACGATTACTGGATCATATGATAGTTCTATTTTTAATTTTTTGAGGAACCTCCATCCTGTCTTCCATGCTGGCTGCACCAGTTTGCATTCCCATCAACAGCGCATGAGGATTCCTTTTTCTTCACATCTCTGCTGACACTTGTTTTTTCTTGTGTTTTTGATTTTAGCCATTCTGTATGTCCATAATCCATAGATTGCTGATGAAAACATACCAAATGGCATATATACATATATATAACCTATCTATATGATTTGATCCCATTTCTGTGTTTTAACAACTGTATGTGTATAACAGTGCTGTCTTTGGGGATTGGAGCTGGGGAAGGTAAGGGGGGCGGTGATCACTTTAGCTTTCTGCATTTCTGTGTACTGGAAAGTTGGCAATTAACATGTATTACTTCTGTAGCTAAATACATATTTGCAAAAGGAGATTAAATAATTTAAAAGCTTTTCAGTCAAGACTCCCAAAGTAATCCTGGGATTATACAGTAGCCCAAAAAGAATAAATCCATAATTACGAACAGAGGTTCTACAGTAGCTGCAGGCTACTGGTCGACGCATTTCATCCCAGTGTCTTTCTAGAATATGGGTTCTGTCTTCTGAGAGAAGGTAGAAGTAGAAGTCTAAGCCGTCTATTGATCTGGTCCTTTTATTCTGTCAGTTTAATAATCCTATTAATAATATACGTCTTTCATTTCATATTTTACAGTTTACAAAGCACTTTTCACATCTTGAATAATACAACAAAGCTGTGAAGGGATACTATTATCCATATTTTCGGAAGGAGTAATTGAGGAATAGGAAAGTGAGTTGATGTGCTCTAAATCACCCAACTAGTTTGAGCAGAATTGCAGTAGGTATCCGACAGGGATCCTATCCCTAGTTAGCCATTATTTCCAGATAAATTACTATTTTTCTAGGTCTCAGGTTCCTCGACTACTAAGCCAGGTTGGGAAAGCTTTCTAAGTATAAACGTACACGATGACTTAAGTGAAACCAAATAAATGCTTTTACCCCCCACCCCCAATGAACTTTAGGACAACTCCATGCATATGTTCAAAAATACTTATGTCGTGAAGACATGACAGACATACTTTCTATTAGCATATTTAAGTGGAAGTAAAAAGCTGTATATTTATGAAGAGAATTAAAGGACTAATTATTACAAATTAGTTGAAAGGAACCCAAGGCAATGCGGTCTCATCATCCCTGCTGTGCCCCTCCTTCCCAGATGGGACATAAAGACACTCCTAAACACTGTACATCTGTACTGACTCAGGTGGTCATGGCCCACCTGATAGACCTGTTCTTCTATCCTGGTCTTGGTCATTTCAGCTGCTTATGTAAGGATTCCCCTTGAATTAGAATAGAGAGATGGTTTCATGCAGATCTAGTTGATACATGGTAGGTCTAAATAAATATTTGTTAAGTAACTGAAGTTGCAGTGTGGATATTTGGCAAATTTAGGTCAGAGCAAAAGAATTGACTTTTCTTATGGCTGAACTATCACCTTGGTCTTATCAGTTCCGTCTCTCAAGCACCTGAATCGTAATGTGTTGATAATTAACACAGTTTTCATGAGCCTACACACATTAAGGCTTGGGGTTTGTTTGTTTGTTTTGGTTTCTTGGTTTTTTTGCTTGCTTGTTTGTGTTTTTCATAGGGCTGTATTTTAAGATGTAGATTTTGTTTTTATTGGTACGGTGAGGCCAGTAGCTCAAGAGATGACCACCATTAAAAAGATAATTTGTTACTGACGGTTCCCAAGGGGAAGGGCTAGGCCATGCCATGGGGGGTGTGGGGGTATGCGGGGAAGCACCAGCATCAGTCAGGAGGCAGAGGGAATGAGGGGGAAACAGCTTTTATTATAGTTTCCACCTGAAGAAACAGGTGAGCAGGAGAAAGACTTAGGATTGGCTAGTTGGAATGAATTCCAGTGAGTTCTGGGGTGGAGGGGCTGTCTCTAGTTGCCTGGCACCTGGCTCTGTGGTGATTCAGGCAGGCAACCAGGGTCTCAGCCCCCTATGTGCCCAGTAAAGCACAATGAAAGAGGTGGCTTAGGTCTGGCTCTGGGTTGGTTGGTCTGCCTATGGAAGGAAGGTGGGTGAGGTTTTTAGTTTCTCTAGGAACTGCTTAGCCTTGGGAGGAGCAGTCTCTTCATGGTCAACAAAGCCCCAGATGTCAAAGCATCGGAATAAAAAGACATGTTTAATATAGACTGATATGAATTAAGTTGGCCTCAAAAGGAAGCAAAGAATTGGCAAACAGGAGTGCTGGTAAAATTGGATCTGTAACCTGTAACTCTGTCTAACGTGTGCTAACGTATTACTCTTTTATTGAGGATCACTGAGTTTTGCGTTAGGAATTTGTTTATTTATTTACTTATTTGGGGGGAGAGGTTTATTTGTATGTGTTTTTTTTCCAAGACCACTAGATTACTTTGTCATGGGAGATAGCTTTTTTTTTTTCTCACTTTTCCTGCAATTGCACTATACAATTACCAGGTGGCAGTGGGTTCTTAGTGGTGGAATTTTCTAGCCGCTCCCATCCCACCCCCCTACTCCCTTATACACACACACATATATTAACTCACTTGTCAAGTTGAGAGGTAGTATATATTTATAAAAGTGTGAGGGTGCATGCAAGTTGATATATACACACGCCTTTCACTATCTACCTTTTATCAAGGTGCAGGAAGACAAAATATAAACCTTAATAGAAGTACTGTGGAATTTTAACAAAAATGGATCTTAAAATTGCAAAATATTTATCACAGTATTGCCCCTTTAGCCCGAACACCTGCCACTTCCCTTGACTAGTTAGAGAAAAGATCCCTGAAAAATGTACCAAAAGCACACATCTTTCATTTTTGTTTTGTTTTGTTTTGTTTTTGTAGGAATGACTTATGTAAAGACATTATCAGGATCAAGGGATTTGTTTGCTGTAACTTGTGGTGCCCTTAAGCAAGTTTACATCAAAATCTAGCTCACATACATTATGGAACTTTGGTTTTGTTTTTACACTGAATGATTAGTGCCACCGACTCTATTCTCTTCGACACCTACCCTCTTGGGCCGGCACACCCTCTTGAATGCTAGTGAGATGGGGTAAGTCACAGAGCACGAGGGGGTCAAATTGGCTTTCGGCCTATGTGTTGGAGGTTTTCTTCCATGTGGGGCTGGCAAGACAATGTTTATATACAAACACCTTTTTTTTTTTTTTTTTTAAATACCTACATCCACTTGTTGGTTCAGCCAGAGAAGCAACAAGGGCCAGGAGCTCTCTCTGTTGGAAAGCTATGACTGCATCCTGTAGACATAACCAGTTTCTTTCTTTCATGACCTCATGTATGGCTACACCAACACCGTTCCTCCAAGCCCCTACTCAGATCTCCTTCCCAAATGATGCTAATTAGACAGGTAGTCCAACTTCTAATAACTAACTAATTTTTTCTTATCGCAACGTCATTGACAAGGCAAAAAAACCCCAAAAAACCCAGTGCTAGGGCAACAGAGACAGGAGCAGGTGTAATTCAGTTCAGTGGAACCCTCTGTGCTCTATGACTAAACCCCAATTGTTTTCTTGACACCTTTCAACTTCTATAGTGTTAAGAATATAAACATTCTTCAGTTTCTCCTTCCTATTTTCTTTTTTATGATAGCTTTTTAAAAAAATTTTTATTTTTTTTATTGAAGTATAGTTGACATACAAAATTTTATTTCACGTGTACGACATAGCAATTCGACAATTACAAACATTAGGAAATGTTCACCACAATAAATGTAGTTAATATCTGTCACCATATGAAACTCCTTCCTATTTTTTTTTTTTTGGCTGTTTTTCCATAAAATATTCACCATCTAGCCACACTCCCCTGGGTTTATTAACTTAGCACCTTTTATTTCTACTGGTTAACCTTGATGTCTTTCCTTCTTGCTGTACAGTAAATTTTTCCTCTGGATCAATACTGCTCACTCAGTTTATACCTGCCTTATAAGTAACTCTCAAAAACCTTGGGTCTTTTTTTCAGACTCAATATTTAGAGTCCAAAGGCAACTGCTATGGCCTTGATTACTTGGGTTTCAGTAATGGGGGCAATAGTTATACATTCTTCTTTCTGGTAAACACCAGGTGGAAATTCATTATGATGGAGTTCAACGGGAAGCTGAAAGGAAAAAAAAAAATCTTCCCGGCTGTTTGAGACAGAAAACAGTTCATGGTTCTACATAAATCTGAAGAACTCACTGGATGCATCTTTCCTGTGACTGTAACGAACACTTGTTTGCACTTGGGTTTCTCTGTTGCCTACCATTACTGTCAACCTCTCCGATTCCTGGATGGCGGCTGGAGCAGCACTTTGGGCGAGGGAAGGAGTGCTCAGCCAAAAGAAATGCCTGAGAAACATGGCCGCCTGGGCTCAAGAGGATTGGCTTAGACATTCAATCTCCAGCTGTTAGGAATTTTATTTGTCATCTCTTTTGGAATTCAGTAGACCCTTGGAAGCATGATCAAAGAGGGAGAAAGGTAAAGGAGGATGGGAAGTAGTGGGGAATTGTAGGCTACCTGTCTGTTTCCAGTTGTTGGTATAAAAGATTGTCACCACCTTAAGGACTTAAAACAAGACAATTTGTTATCTTACAGTTCTGTAGGGCAGATATTCAGAATTGGTCTTGCCAGGTTAAAGCCAAGGCATTGGCAGGGGCGTATTTCGAAGAGCTCTAGGGGAGAATCTATTTCCTTGCCTTTTTTAGCATCCAGAGGCTTCCTGCATTCTTTGGCTTGTGGCCGACTTCCTCTGTCTTCAAAGCCAGGAACAATACGTTTCTTTCACCCTACTCCCATTGTACATCTCTCTCTGACTATAGCCAAGAAAGGTTCTTTGATTTTAAGAATGCATGTGATTAGGGGCTCCTGGGTACCTTAGTCAGTTGAGTGTCTGACTTCAGCTCAGGTCACAATCTCACAGTTTGTGAGTTCGAGCCCTGCATTGGGCTCTGTGCTGACGGCTCAGAGCCTGGAGCCTGCTTCGGATTCTGTGTCTTCCTCTCTCTCTGCCCCTAACCCACTCGCATTCTGTCTCTGTCTCTTTCAAAAATAAATAAACATTAAAAAAATAAAAAAGAATGCATGTGATTAGATTGGACTCCCTTAGATAATCCAGGATAATCTCCCCATTCCAAGATCTTTAATCACATCTGCAAAGTCCCATTTGCCATGTGAGGTAACATATTCATAGGTTCAAGAGTGGGGAGAAGAGTTATCCTATCCTAACACAACCACGAAGTTTATATGCTCACTGAGATAGAGAAAGGAAGACCTTTAGACCTACTTTTTTTTGTCATCCTCAGGTCTAATTGGATATCCATAGATTAAAAAAAAAAACAAAAACAAAATCCCAGGGTGCCTGCATGGCTTACTCAGTTAAGTGTCTGACTTCAGCTCAGATCATGATCTTGCGGTCCTTGGGTTCAAGCCCTGCGTTGGCTCTGTGCGGACAACTCAGAGCCTGGAGCCTGCTTCAGATTCTGTCTCCCTCTCTCTCAGCCTCTCCCCCACTCATACTCTGTCTCTCTCTCAAAAATAAATATTTAAAAAATTTTTAAAAATAAATAAAAAATCCCTATTTGACATCAATTCAGTTTGTGACAAATGAAATTATAGGCAAACAATAATAATACTAATGATATACTTTTTTTAATGTTTATTTTTGAGAGAGAGATAGAACACAAGTGAGGGAGGGACAGAGAAGGAGGGAGACACAGAATCCGAATCAGGCTCCAGGCTCTGAGCTGTCAGCACAGAGTCCAATGTGGGGCTCAAACTCGTGAGCCATGAGACCATGACCTGAGCCGAAGTTGGACACTTAATGGACTGAGCCACCAGGCACCCCAATGATCTCATACTTTTTCTTTATTCATTTTTATTACTTTAATTTCCATTTTAGGGATAAATTTGTTCTCTCCTCTCCATGTCTTCTCTTTAAACATACATGAGCTTTCTCTGCCTTCAAAAACTTGAATCTTTCTGACCTCTAGTTACAGAATGATTCCTCTCCCTCCTTTGACTGCCTAAGTTCTCCAGAAATTACTCAACATTTGTTACTTTTTCCCCCTTCAACTTCTATTCACCCCTCAGATCCCGGAAATTTTTTTCCTGCTTTATCCTCTCCATTGACACCAACCTGCCCGAGGCCCTGGGGATCATGTCACTGAGGCCTTTTCTCTCCCTTCTACTGACTACTGGATGTTCCTGCAATTCTCGATCCCACTGACCAGGCCCTTCTTGAAACTCCCTACCACTGGCTTGTGTAGCTCGCCTGATTCACCCACAGCTGCCAGACCCTGGTTCCCTGCCTTCCATCTCTCCCTGGCCTCCAGACACGACCCCTGCTGCAACATCGTCGCCTCGAAGTTGGATACCTGCTCAATGTACTGTCCAGATAGCTGGTGGACATTTCCATACAGATATCCTTCTGTCCTCTCAAATGCAAATGGCCAGAGCTTAAGCCTCCAAATCTATTCTCCCTCCTGATTTATTTACCTACTTGCTTATGTAAATATTCTTTATTTGTTTTAGTCAACAGATCCATCATTGTCCTAGTCATTTTGGCTTGAATCTCTAGCATTTGTGTCTCTTTTTCTCCCCCCTTTGTTTGACATATTCGCCATCTTCACTCCTCATGTTTCTGGCATCTCTTCCTTTGAGGCTAATGCCACCATCATGACTCCCATCACACAGGCCTCGGTGATCTGAAGTCCTTCCCACCACGTACTTCACCACCACTGCTAGAGTTAATTCCTAATCTCCCTTCTTTCATCAATTCTTCTTTTCTTCATTGCCTAAGATTTTAGCGTTGTTTAAACCCTCTACAGTCTGAATCTAATCAGTATTTCCAAATTTATCCTGAATTCTTCATCACAAACCTTCCATTCTCGCAGGATCAGGATGCTCGCTGTCCCAGAAACATAGCTTGTTTGTTACTATATCTGGGTGCATGTGGTTTTCCATCCCTGAAGTATTCTCCTCCTCTCCACCAATTTACTCCCATAGATCTTTCAAAGCTCAAGTCCCAATTTCCTCATCAGTACTTCTTTGGCCATCTCTATTTATAAGATTTCTCCTTCCTCTGAACACATTAACATTTTCCGAGCATATTATAGATCGGCAGAGAACTTCCATAAGGACCAATCTCCACCCCCCCCCCATCTTCCTGCAACTGCCATCATGTCCTCAATTCCTTCCACTGCTCCTAGGGATGAACTCTGCATGCATCTACCTAACACAACCTCTTCGCTCATCTCCCCTTGCCCATCCACTGACTTTGATCCAGCCATTCTGCTTCTCTTTTCTGTATCAGTTTCTCCATCCCTCCTGGGTCATTCCTATTAGCATGCAAACATGCTGTTATCTTCTCATCTTCAGTACAACAAACAAACCCTCTCCTAAACCCACTTCTGCCTCTCCTAGTATCCACTTTTTCTCCTTCACCTCATGGCAAAATTCCTTGGAAAAGTGATCTGTATCCACTGCCCCAACCTCTGTCTCTCCATTCTCTCTTGAATGCATTCCAGTCAAGCTTATATCCCCAACACTCTGCTAAAAATGCTCTTTTTTAAAACAAATGTTTATTTATCTTGAGAGAGAGAGTGAGTGAGAGAGATACAGTCTGTGAATGAGGGGAGGGGCAGAGAGAGAGAGAGAGAGAGAGAGAGAGAGAGAGAATCTTAAGCAGGCTCCATGCTCAGCACAGAGGTCTATGTGGAGCTCAATTTCATGAACCTCAAGATCGTGACCTGAGCCGAAATCAAAAGTTGGATGCTCAATCCACTGAGCCACCCAGGTGCCCCAACTGCTGAAAATGTTCTTATTGAGGTCACCAAAGGCCTCCACTAAATCCAATGCTCAATTCTCTTTTTCTCATTTTGCTTGACCAGTCAGAAGCTTTGAGTCCTTGATGACTTTGAGTCCTTGATCCCCTTTTGAAACTTTCTTCACATGGCTTCCAGGACTCCACACTCTCCTGGCTCTCTGGCTACTTCCCTCAATCTCCTTTGCTGGCTTCTACTCTTCTCCTAGAACTCAACCTGTAGCAGTTTACCCTGTCTCAAGCCTTGGTCCTCTTCTCTCTCTGTCTCTCTCTTTTTAAAATTTATTTTGAGAGAGAGAGAGAGAGAGAGAGGACATGGGAGGGGCAGAGAGAGAGAGAGGGAGAGAGAGAATCCCAAGCAGGCTTAACACTGTCAGTGCAGAGCCCCATGTGGGGCTCAAACTCACCAACTGTGAGATCGTGACCTGAGTAGAAATCGACAGTCGAAAGCTTAATTGACTTAGCCACCCGGGTGCCCCTCCTTCTCTTTTCTATCAACACTCCCTCCCTGGGCGACATCATCCAGTCTCATGGTTTAAAGTTCCATCAGTATATAGATCCTGTTGGCTCCCAAACTTATAGCTTAAGCCTGAACTCCTCCCCTGAACCCTAGATGTGTATTTTTAATTTCTCACTGGGCATCTCCACTTAGATATCTAATAGGCATCTCAAACTTAGTACACTCCAAGCTGGGCTCCTGATATTGTCCCTGCTCCAGCCTGCACTTGCCATAGTCTTTCCCATGTCTGTTGATGATAGCTCCACCTGGTCCCTTTCTTTCTCTCACCACACATTACACGTATCAGCAAATCTCGTTAGCTCAACTTTCAGTATCTTTCTAGAATCACCCCACTTCTTGCCCCTCTACTGTTACCACCTGTTGTAAAACACTGTCATCTCTCTATTAACCATACAGATAGCAGTTAAGAGTGCAGGCCTTGGAGTCCCAGCATGCAGGCTTTAATCCTGGCTCTGCGACTTACTAAGAGAATGACCTCAGAGAAATTATGTACTCTCTCTGTGCTTCAGTTTCCTCATTTGTAAAACAGGGATAATAATTTTAACAATATGACTACTACTAATTGCTACAAGGATTAAATAATAAAGAAAAACATATGAAGTGCTTAGAAAGTATTTAGCAAAGAGTATGTGATCAACAAATGTTAGCTACCTACGGTTATTCTATAGGTCTTTATGGAACTCTGTGATAATAGATAAAAAGTAGCAGGCAAGATCAGGGAACTGTGGAAATGGCCATTCTCCTAAGCACGAGCCATTCAAATCTTTAAACACCCAATCGCTTCTCAGCCTTTTGGCTAAGATCAAGTGCAAGTCTTTAAATACCCAAACCCACACTGACCGAGGCTTGAGAATCATTGTTCCAACCCACTGACCTGGGCCTACTGCTTAGTATCTTGCTTATTTTGTAGTTTTTACCTATAGATTTATAGAACAGCAGTACATAGGTAATATTTGTTGATTGTGTACTATTTGCTATTGTCCCCTCTTTTTCCTTTGTCTTGAGAACAATTTCTGTAGTTCCTCTTCTGCAAACTGCCTTTTAATATCCAGGAAACTTAGACGGCCTTAGTTTCGATGCTGGCTATATTCTGGGTTGATCTCCCCCTTTCAGGATTCCATATCTAATTTGCTGTCGTTGTTACCAAATATAACATTTAAAAGGTGCTCTATAAATCCAGTTAACAATACGGCTGTGAGAGCCATTTTAAGTTTTCATTTTATTGACACAAAGAACCGGAGCTTCCTGGCAAAAGAGGCTGATGTGGAATGGAAAAAGGGGAAAGTGCTGAGTGAGAGTGGAAAAAAGTAACTAATACAAACTATCTCCACAAAATTCAGAACCACAAAGCCAGGTAGTAAAGGAAATTGAGACATTAAAGAATTTCCCTAAATGTCCAGAGAACAACCCCTTGACATTGAGATTAAATGTCAACGTTTAAAACTTCAGGGATTTCTTTTAGCTAAATACTAGAATTCTTAGGAGAGAATCCCTTTCTGTTGTGCTTTTGTTTCAGCGGGATTCATAAGGGCACATGGTCACCTGGCTGGAAAACCCTAAGAGACATCCCCCCTACCGCCAACCCCCTCCCTGACTTGCCACTCACATAGTCCAAGGCTCTTGATCACATACAGATTGCAGACACCAAATAAATTAGGCAGATGGAACTCATACATCAAAGCCACCTACCTGGATTCCTTTTTGGCCATTGGTGCATTTCCTCTCTCTCTTTTTTAATCGGCCTCATAAATCTGACCCTGACAAGGTCCTACCTCTCCATACCAATAGTCGGAGGTGAGATGGTAATGTGTCCTCCAGCTTCCATTTGCGGCTCCACTTGAGTGACCCTCAATGCCACGTGGCACCCATTCATTACAGGGGCTCAGGTGCGGCTGTGGGGAGGTGTGTGCCAAGTCCTGCCAGACTGGTTGCTCCTTCCAAAAGAACAGGATGGTTCTCCAAGCACTGTGCACGTCAGATGATTACACTCCACGGTGCCTGATAAAATCCTGGCATGGTGACAGCTGCAGAGAATACAATACATTGTGGTGTACTCTTTGGAGTGTCTCATTCATGATAGCTGTTCACGTACTGGTTAATGATTCCCTGGACTCAATTTTCCAAGAGGTTTATCCAAATAAAGAACTGAAAGTAAAAAAAACCAAGTTGTTCAGGACGGTGATCTCTCTGAGGTGGAGACACATGCCTGCAGACCTCGGTTGAATTCACCCTTTCCAGGGACGTAGGACTCAATTTTAGTCTCCTGGTCTTGAGAGTGTGAATCGGGAATGTTGACCTGGCTCATGTGGGCGAAGTGTGGATTTTCTCATCATCTGTGGAGAGCTTTCTTCTAACTTGTAGCAGCTGATCTTGGCTGAGTCTTGGGTCCTCTTTGAGTCTTCACTCTCTTCTCCCCGTCCTTACAAGGAGTCTGTCTGTTTTACTTCTCTCATCCAGATGCTACCCACAGCTGGTTTAGCGTCTCCTTGCCTTCTCGTGGATTCCCCATGGGGAGGGCAAGATGGAGGCATTCTCTGTCTTCTCCGAACATGATTTGTACCCATAAAATGCAGTAGCTATGGGCAGTGTCATAGAGGCCTTTCTCTCTAGTCCATTTAAAGACCTTGAGGAATGGAGATACCTTATCGTCATCTGGCAGCTTATTTAGGCTATTCACAAAATAGCATTAAACCTCTTTTATGGGCTCATAACAGAAGAACCGATTGGAAGAGCATAATGGTTTCTCATACTTTTGAGTGCCTTTCATTCCACCAATACTATAGACGATTCATATTTTAGGGGCCTTATGGTAGGCCTCCATGCTTTTCGTTAGGGCACAGTCCCTAGGAGAGTGACGTTCTGTACTGTACCTAGGATCATGGCTTGCAAATGTGAACAGCCACTAAATGTTATTGTTGCAGATGATAAATAACAGTGACAACAGCTGCCGTTTATATCCGGACCACTTATTATAGGTCAGCCTTTACATTCACTATGTTGCTAAGTGCTTTATGATCACTTACTTG
Organism: Herpailurus yagouaroundi; assembly: GCF_014898765.1. Classification (NCBI taxonomy): domain Eukaryota; kingdom Metazoa; phylum Chordata; class Mammalia; order Carnivora; family Felidae; genus Herpailurus; species Herpailurus yagouaroundi. The sequence continues at coordinate 32,885,463 of NW_024412419.1, forward strand.
GATTTGCTTTGATTTGGATTTGATTCTTACGGCAACCCTAAGAAGAATATTACTGCTTGGATCCCCATTGCTCACATGAGGGAACAGAGGTGTGGAGAGGCTATGTAAGTCCCTCTTCCCCACAACAAAATCACGCTAGAATTTGAACCCAAGTCTTGGACTCCACATCCCAGACTCTGTATTGTCTCTCTATGTATCATCAGGACATATCACTGGACCCCCCTGCCTTGGCTGGGAGGGGGGGGGGGCGTGCATTATCTTGGTGTGCTTGAGTGTTTACGAGGAGGCCTTGATGTGAACCTCTCAATTCTTCTAGCTACATTTCCCCCTAAGCAATCTTATCTCATCCCGAGAATTTAAATATCAACATACATACAACACCTATATGCTGACATCTCTACAAATCTAAATCTTCATTCCAGAATGCTTGCCTGCCTCTCAGGCTCATATATCCAACGGAGATTTCTAAATGGCATCTTCAGCCTAACAAATCCAAAACAGAATTTTTACTTCTCCCCCAAGTATCCTGACATCCCACACATGATACCACAGTTCGAACAGACCAGAAATGGGTGCCTGGGCCTTGGTTTCTCCTTTCCCTCATCTGGACTCCCAGTAATTCTGTGACTTCAACCTCTACCCACTTCTCTGTGTCTGTTGTTGTCTCTTTAGTCTAAACCACTAATAACCCTTGTCTGGACTATTGCAATAGACTCCAGACTGGTTTCCCCTGCTTTTGTACCTGCCATCCTCAGCCCCAATTCACTTTTCCCATAGTCTTCTGAGTGACATTTAAAACACAAATCAACTCATGCTCCACACCTGCTTAAAACTCTTCAAAGGCTTTCATTTGACTAAACTCCAAACTCCATAGCATGGCCTTCAAGACCACATCTGATCTGGCCCTTGGCTAGGCCTGCAACTGAATCTCATACCCACTCACTGCCTTACTTCTTGCTCTCTGGCTATAGTGGTCTCTTTTCAGTTCCTCAGTGGTACAAAGCTCTTTCGTGCCTCAGGACCTTTGCACTGGCTGTTCCCGCTACCTGGAATGTTCTCTCCCTGGCCCGTAGGCACTCAAGAAACGTTACATGAAAAAATGAGAATAGTAGATTGCCTCTCCTACAAAAATAATATAAATAATGTGAAAGACATCACGTCATTAATAACTTATTTAGCCATTTGTGTTTATGATATATAAATGAGGTGAGTTTAAGATAATTAGGTTATGGATTTTCTGAAGCCTGTTTATATGGAGTAGAGAGAAGGTAGAAGGTAGTCGGGGGGAGGGTGGGGGGTAACATATTTAACATGCGGTAATCATGAATTGTGAATCCTGTGGGGTAGGTGTTGATATCCCTTTTTGTTGAAACTTAGGTGATTTGGAGACGTCAGCTAACTGGTTAAGTGTTAGCAGGCAGGAAGCGGCAGGTCTGCAATTTACAGGTGGTCTGACTCCAGTGCCTCTGTGCGGTTCCCAGATCCGGGTGACTTAGAGCAGACAGAGTGGAGGGAGGAGGTTCAAAGGTAAGAGAAAGGGAGTCACCTGGAAACACTAGCTCTTTTGTTCACGTGGACAGCGTCCCCGGCTGCCATGGACTGGAGAGGCTGAGTATCTCAACTATATCCAATTCTACACTGGTTGTCAAACGTGGCCTCAGTGAGCTGCACTAGACCCCAACTTCAAAACCCAGTATCCACATACACAGACAAGGCAGGAAATACAGTTACGTATGGCAATTAATAAGTTACCATCTGCTGAAACATCACACTCTGAGTGGGATTTAACATGGCTCTGGATTTCTTTGAATGTGTGTGTGTGTGTGTGTGTGTGTGTGTGTGTTTTTCCCACCATATGTGTTTAAAGGCTCCAAAAAGGAAACAGCTTAATCCAGGAATGTGAAAAAAATTGGTGACATTCTGTGGTGTGTCACTGAAATGAGAAACTTATCAGGCACCGTCTATTTCGGGGGTTTTGTGGTATTTTATGGTTCCAGGGTTTGAGTTAGTGACAAAATGGCACTCCCAGCGTGACTTACCACCTGCGTGGGGTGCAGAAGAGCACTGTGGTAGGCACCACTTTTAAAATTTACTTTTGGCTTTGCCCTGGGCTGAGATGACACACATACAGAAAATATGCCTTTCCCTCCAAGGCCTAACTGAGATCGCGTCTATTCCACTTGGCTTTACCTGTATTCTTCCCAGTGGAAATTAACCTCTCTGTACTAGATTTTCCTCTGTGAACCTCTGTGATGGTGCTCATCCCAGACAATCCTTCCTTGCATAGCCTCTTGCATTTTTATTTTCCTCCTCCACGGACTTAAACTCCCTTGAGGGCACAGGCCCTGGTTTTTTCATCCCTGCATAATCCGGTCGGACCTAGACGTCCTCAATATATGCTATTGAATGAAATTAAAATTGTTTTAGGGAAACAGATCGGGATAATGACTTTAACACAAGATACTTCAGTTATTTGCAGAAACGACATATTGCATATCAATAACATCATTCACTAGATCCTTATGTGAAATGCTAAAAAAAAGTCTGATATTACCAAAAAAAAAAAAAAAAAAAAAAAGCAAAAAAATCCCATTCTTTATTAAGCCAGGGGGTGGTTTGGTTAAACTTCACAGTCTAAATTCTGTGGAATCCAAATGTTTGAAATGAAGAACGATGTTGCTTTTGGTCTCAACATTGGGGCAAAAGGGTGAAAGCCTTTTAGAATGTTCATGGTTAGCATGGGTAGCTTAGCATAGGTATGTCAAAAAATCATTGCCGTGGCTCTGTGATAAGTGGAGGTTTGTGCACACACACACGGACATTTTGTAAGGAAATATTTATTTAAGAACTTCCTGGTTGTGAAGAGAAATACGATGAATGTCACAAAGCACCTAGATATTATGATAAGTGTGTTTGCAGAAGACAAAAGTATTTTGTTTTCTAAATATTTAAACATGGCCAACACACCAGTCGGGATGTGTAAACGTTATGGGAATAAAGAAGGACTCTAGAGTAATATAGCGGATAATGTGAGTAATATAGTGGGTAATGCTCTCGAACCTGGAAAGGAGAGTTGGAAGCCGAAGGATGACATAATCAAAGTCTTATTTGAGAAAGAGGCATTTGGCAACAGTATCCAGGATAACTTCAGGCAGTGCTGCTCGTGAAACCATTGGGGCCAAAAGGGAGGCTGTGACAATAATCCAGATGTGAGGGGATAGAGACATAGTGATGGCAAGTGGCAGAAATGTAGAGGAAGGACTGGCTATAAAAGATGTTTCAAAGGAAAAACCCCTGTGATTTTTGTGAACGTGATAGATAATTCTCCAATACTGAGTTTGAGGACTTGAATGACCTGTCAACGCCAAGGAAGGAGAAGTGGGGAGGGGCAGCCAGACCACAGGAAAATAGGAATTTGCTTTTGCACATGTAGAAGTCAATAATGCAGTGAGACACCCACATGGCAGTTCCCTGGCTCTACCCCCATCATTTCAGGATGTTGTGGCTCCCTGAGGGATGCAAAGGGGATATCAGACCTTGCGATGGCAAAGACGAAATTTAAAGCAGATGAGAAACCAGTTAAGTTTGAAAATGTTGAGGTCATAACATGGCCACAGCTGAGACATGCCACCATGTTCTGGTTGGATATCTGACCTCCTATCTCCTTGACTCTCTGCCAGGCTAAAAGCCCTCACACACTGACCGTATTCTGGCTTACACTTCTGCTTCTAGTCATCTGCAAGCATTTAGCTTGGCGTCCGGCATTAGAACATGCTGGCTTCAAGATTTAAAAATGTGGAAAACACTTCTTATTTTACGGTGGCCCCAAATATTAAAGCCTCCAAGCTTGTGAAGTAGATCTGTAAATCAAAGAGGTACATTCTGACTGTAATGCCAATATCTCTGATCTAATCCTCTTGGTAAAGTTTAACGCATCCTTTGGAACTAACTCAGAAGTTACTCTCTCTCTAAGTAGCCTGCCTGACTCCCCAGGCATTTTTTCATTGTCCGTGTTCCCACAACACTTTGTTCTTATTTCTGCTAGAGCACATGGGACTGATTATGTGATTCTCTTACCACTGGCCTGGGAGCATCTTGAAGAGGGGAACTGTTCACTCATCTTTGTACCTCCACGCCCCTAACAGAGTGGGGGTTAGTGGGTGATACTTCATTGTCAGAAATATCCAAAGGAGAATTTTTAGGAACATGGACGGTGCGATGTGCAGTTGCCGTAGCAAAGAGTGTGTATACATCATATGTCACATCCCTGCTGATGCTGTTAATGCTGCATCGGCAGAGGCAGGGCTCTCATTACATGCTGCTGGCCCATGTTTGTAATGTGTGACATTTTTTACGAAATACTATCAAGGGTAATCCATCATAGAGTAACCTTTGGATTATATGCTGAGACTGGTTTTGACCATAGGCATAAATGAACTTCAGAAATAATGCTATTTTCTAAGGAGGGTATGATCAAAGAGTTCCGGCTAGGAAAATAAAGCAGAACATTAGGTTCTTTTAAGTTAAACAAAAGTGCCTGAAAAAGAGGTTTCCTTCTGTGCACTTCAGTTGGGGACAGGGTTCTTGGGTGAAGATAATCAGGTGACCCTGAAACGTGGCATAATATTTATTTCTTGCAGGATGTCTGTGCATGAAAAAGGGGTGAGGGCTTGCTAAGGTCTGATGACCCTTGGGGCTTGCAACGTTTCTCTCAAGAGGCATTTTTTTTTTTTTAAATAAAAAGACATGTGACAATTTGAGTGAATTTCAGATGTCAACTGTAGGCTCACTGTTAGAGGTATTTCTCTCTTGTGTATCCACAAAGATCGAGGATTTTACACACATTATAGAGTATAAATAAAAGAAAGCTTCTAAGGCTCATAATTTTTGTGTAAATCCAGATAAGACTCCTTTGATGAGCTTAGCGTTTCCTGTTAAGGAAAAGCTTATAGGTGAGAGAAACACTAAAATTATAATTCTTTGTCTTCCTTAATTAGACCAGAGCTCCCCATAGATTGTGCTGAAGCTGTGAGAAAACCCAGGCCATAATTCACATTGTCAGGTCAGCAGATATGGGCACGGGGGTCCGATGTGCGGAAAGGTTTGCTTAAGCGACCTATCTGTGAACTACACAGCTCAGAAGAGGTACACCGTCTTCATCGGAAACATATGCTCCGAAGCTGCCCAGCACAAACAGCTATGGAAATAAATCCCAGCAAGATTCTCATGCCACCTTCACAGACACCATTCCAGAGGAAGTGTATAAATCCCATTAATACCAATTGATGTGGGGCACTAATTAATAAGTCCCATTAAATCATGCAGTAATGACATTTAGCGTCTAATGAATGCCTCATAATCTCTTGATCATTAATATTTTATAGCACAAGAACACAAGAATTGGCATCCCTGGGCTCATGCAGCAAGGTTTTCTGTCTGTGACATGGCCCCAAGGGCATTAAATGGCACCAGGGTATCGCACCTCTGTAGGAAGACGACACAACATAAGCCATTGAATCCCTCAGTTACCCCCTGCCTTCTAACACTTCGTCATTTTAGGAAATGTGAAGCTGTCATTCTCCTAATTAACATCTATGACCGCCGAGTGCCCTGGAAGACCAGAAGAGGGCTGAGCTGTGGACTTTGTCGTGCAGCGTTGCTTTTTTGTCGACCCTCCCATCCCATGCAAGAAACTTGGGCGGGAGAAAATCATTTCTTTTAAAATCACTGATCTATCCCTGGGGGCTTTCTTTATTCAAATGCAATAATCGCCTCACAGAGCACGTGCCATTGCAAGGGTTCGTGGATCCTCTGCTCTTCTAGAAATTCCAGGAGGCCGTCACTCTGCCTGGAGATAGAGGTGGTCTACAAAAAAGCAGTCGTCTCACAACAGGCTCAGGGGAAGTGGAAGAACATCCCCCGCCAACGTTCCATCGCTCCAGTGACACTCGGTGCCTCTCCCGCCCCCCCAGCCCCCGCCCCCAGAAGAGGGGCTGGAGCAGAGAGAACGCTTAGAGGTTGCAGTGGACAAGTGAGAGGGAAAGAGAGCACCGACAGAGAGCGGCCAAGGGGTCTAAGAGGCTGCATCCTTCAGGCGTCGAGAGACCGGGGCTCCAGCTCCAGATCACGATTCCAAAGAGTTAAATATCACCACGCAGCCAGCTCTGGATGGGATTTGCTTCTGGGTGCAAAACGGGACACTGATCAAAATCAACTTGGACAAGTGACAAGACTGAGTCTGATTTCGGTGGATGTCTTTTAAGGTCGTTGGAGGGGAGAGGACGCGAGGCAGCGTGCTCGGGGGTAGGTGGAGAGAAGCTTCCAGTCCAGGGCAGGGGTATAAAGGGACACGGAGTCGGCGAACGGCGAGACCAAACGAGTGGGGAAAAGAGAGAGGAAGAGTTGAAGAAAAGTAGGGGGAAGTGGGGCCAGGGTTAGGGGGGGAGAGAGGAGGACAGGAGAGAAAAGTGAGGGCGGCGGGGAGGGATTAAAAGGGAAGGGGGATCGCCGGGGAGAAGGGCGGACGGCAGGCACGGGCGGTGGAGAGGAGGCGAGGGGAGTGAGCGGGTGGGGGGCGCCGCGGGGCCGGGGAGGAGGGGGAGGGGGAGGGCCGGAAAGTGCGAGCGGCGCGGGGGGGGGCGGCGGGGAGCCGGGGGCCCGGTGGGGGCGGGGGGGGGCGGTCGGAGGAGCGGAGCCGGGCGGGGAGCCGGGGGGGCGGGGAGGCCGCGGGAGGGAGGGAGGTGGGGGGCAGGTGGGGGAGCGCGGGAGGGAGCGCGGCGGAGAGCCGAGGCCAAGTGCATTGTGTCTGGCGGCGGCGCGCGAGCCCACCGGCGGCTGCGGCGGGGCGGGAAGCCATGGAGCCGCGGGCGCTCGTCACGGCGCTCAGCCTCGGCCTCAGCCTCTGCTCCCTGGGGCTGCTGGTCACGGCCATCTTCACCGACCACTGGTACGAGACCGACCCCCGGCGCCACAAGGAGAGCTGCGAGCGCAGCCGCGCGGGCGCCGACCCCCCGGACCAGAAGAACCGCCTCATGCCGCTGTCGCACCTGCCGCTGCGGGACTCGCCCCCGCTGGGGCGCCGACTGCTCCCGGGGGGCCCGGGGCGCGCCGACCCCGAGTCCTGGCGCTCGCTGCTGGGGCTCGGCGGGCTGGACGCCGAGTGCGGCCGGCCGCTCTTCGCCACCTACTCGGGCCTCTGGAGGAAGTGCTACTTCCTGGGCATCGACCGGGACATCGACACCCTCATCCTGAAAGGTGAGCGGCGGGCGCGCCCTGCGCCCCGGGCGCCCGCGCGGGGAGCGCCGGTCCCCGCGGCCGCGTCCCCGCGCCCCTCTCCCCGGCCCATTCTTTCATCCTTCCCGGCCGCCTCGGTTCTTCCTTTCTCGTCCTTTCTTGCTTCCCCGTCCCTCCCCTCTTCTCTTCTCTGGCTCTTAATTTCCACGACTCTTCCCTTCTCATCCTGCCCTCCCCTCCTTCCCTCAAGCCTGTGCTGTAGCCACCCCCCCCCCCCCCCACGGCTTCTAGCTGCTTCTTTCTTTCCCTTGCCTCCTGTGCCCCTCTTCCTTTCCTCTCCCCTCGTCCTTCGCTGTCTTTGTACACCTGCCAGACTTGGGATGCATGTGCAGCTTTTCTCGCCGCTGCTCCCCTACGGAGGGTAACAATAAGAAAGACCCGACCTTTCCGAGCCGGCCACCTCTCAAGTTGTGCCTTCCTTTTAGAAATACCTTTGGAAGTAAAGTGGTGCAAGCCTCAGAAGAGGCAGAAAGGGGCTTTTTCTTGTATTGTGCTCCTGTCGGCATTGGACGGAACTGGTGTGGTCATCCCAGCCTGGCAGGCTAATGGGAAGCTAAGGAGGCCCGAGGTTTTCTTCCCAACCCCAAAGTGCAGGGTTCGTATTGATTAGACCTCAGATAGCATTAATTCGTTGGTGAGGCAGCTGCACACAGATAGGACGTCTACTTTTTTTCCAGCCTTCCGGATCCATCACTCCTCACACCATCCTCTGTGTCTAGGCACGCCAGGGTGAGAGGAGAGAACCCTCCAAAGCCCTTTAAAGTGCAGCTTTCTGGGTTTGGAGTGGAGTCTCTCGTGTTTGGGATACCGTGTAAGGCTGCTTTTGTCGTTTTGGTTTTGGGTACTGAGTTGTAGAGCATCAGTTTGCTCTTCTGAAGTCTATGCAACACCTGGGTCCCGTGCATGTAATCAAAAGTTTGATTTTTTTTTTTTTTTTTTTTTTGGTAATCTCATTCATGTAAAAATATTCAACGAGACCGTCCTATGGGTGAAGCTTCCTTCTAACTTTCAGGGTTCCACTCTTAATGTACATTCTTTTTCTCTGAGATGAAAAAGCATACCTTCTTTCCCTTGGACTCATTCTTGCAAAAAGGAAAAAGTCTAAAATTTGTACGTTTTAGTATCTAGGAGCCATTCAGGAAAGCCAGAGAAGGGACTTGTGTTGAATTATAGTGTGGAACGGAATCCTGTAGAAAGGAGGGGGTTAATAACGGTTTGGCCTTCAGAGTCTTGTTAGTTGGCATATTCTTCATTTCTCATACATGTCAACTTCCTCCTTCCCATGGCTAGCTCAGCTGGGGACTGCCATCTGAAACCTGTCTGTGCATGGAAGGACTCCAGAGCTTTTTTTTGGGGGGGGGGGGGAGGAATAAGGACAGAAGCCTTCCTTAAGGAAGTAAACCTTTTTCTTTCCTCTCCTAACTCACATCCAAATCTGATTTCACCTCATGAAGATGCTGCATAATTAATTCTGATAGTAGCATAGTACATGAACAAACTGCAAAAGCTGAATTTGGAGGCTCAGTTATGGAATGCTCATTTAGGCAAGGCAATTTTGAAAGCTAAGCAGCGTAGTCTGTCTTTGGAAACGAGAGAGCTGCATTGCCTTACACTCTTTCTATGCCTACAGTAGTTGATTGCATGTAAATTGGCTAGAGAGGAATGCCTGGGACAGCAGGGCAGAGTCTAACCTGACAACAGGAGAGGGACCACCTCCCCACCCCCACCCTGGGATACCGCACCTTCCCCACCTCTGGAAGTGCCCTGGCTAGCTGTGGTGCCCAGGTCTTGGGCAGTCCAGAATCAAATGATCCTAAAGGTGGAAGGGACTTTAGAGGTCACTGAATCCAATCTCCTGCCTATTGTTCAAAATCCCTTCTTCTACAGTCTTTCTGGCAAATGTTTGTCCAGACTACAACTTCCATAAGATTCCTATACTAGTTAAAAGAATTATATTTTTCTCATCATGAATGCGGTGTTTTAGATGAAAGCAATATCAGCTTTGTAATATTGATGGTGTTTAGCTCATTCTTTGTGCAGAACACTAGAGGGTTCTAGGCTGTAACCAGAAGACACGGGCTCTGCTGCTCAGTTGCAATGTGTCCTCCAAGAAGTGTCTGGGTCTCATTGGCCTTCAGTTTGCTTGTCGGTGGTATCAGGAAAGCTGACTACTCTTTAGGGAATTTTCTAGTTCTAAAATTTAACATTGTTGTAATAATAACAGTGTAAATTTAGCTTTCTGGGAAGTTAATGAGCTGACATTATTAAGACATGAGGAGTTTGGAGAAAATGACAGATATCAGTACATTATAGGATCATAATTTGTTTTTTGGGAGATGGCCAAAAATGTGTCAAGTACTTTCAACATTCCTACTAATCTACCTTGGGCTGGTTATATAACTCTTATGGATCTCCGTTTCATTAGCTACGAAATGAATGGGCAAAACGAACGGCTTTAAAATTCTGTGAGTCTATGAACAATTTGATTTTGGCATCAGTATTAGGGAAACATTATTACCTTTGTCTTGGCATCAGACCTTAGTGGCTGTGGTATGAATTTCTTAAATGAGTCATATACATCTAGCAGTTGAAATCACATCTCACTTAAAAATTTAGGGGCACCTGGGTGGCGCAGTCGGTTAAGCGTCCGACTTCAGCCAGGTCACGATCTCACGGTCCGTGAGTTCGAGCCCCGCGTCAGGCTCTGGGCTGATGGCTCGGAGCCTGGAGCCTGTTTCCGATTCTGTGTCTCCCTCTCTCTCTGCCCCTCCCCCGTTCATGCTGTCTCTGTCTGTCCCATAAATAAATAAAAACGTTGAAAAAAAATTAAAAAAAAAAATTTAGATAACTAGGGTCTTATGTTCTATTTTTACTTTCTTCTCTGAATTGCCTTGTTTATGAGTTCTAACCTTTAGAAATTTTAACCATAAGAAATGAAGGAAAGTAGATTCAAATGGGAGAGTGGGGTGGGGTGGGCAAGGGCCACAGACCTGCCTGGGATAGTTAGTGAGCTTTTGAGAGAAAAAGAAAGAGATTAGCTGTTCTACATACGGACTTAGAAGGCCAAGCCTGGAGGTGAGTAAAGTTGGGGAGAAGAAAGTGTGAGTTGATAATGTGGAAAACATTCTCATAGTTGGGATTGTTTGCATTTCGTGTTCCCGGAGGCCAGGCAAGTATTTCTGAGAGATGTAGAGGAGACAGAAACAGTCTCAATGTAGAGAATGAGAGATTAGTTTAGAAATGACACGGATAGACGGATAGTCTATGTCATCTTACTCTACTGAAGAGAAATCACATGAGCCAGAAAAGCATTGGTCTCGATGGGACAGATATTTGGGAAAAGTCACCAAATTCTGATCGTCACCCTTCATTTATGATTCTAGTTCACTGCTAGCCCAGCGTGACCCTAGGAGGTCTAGACTGGCCCTACAAGCAGGACCTTCAATGAGAATGGCGGTGAAGTTATTATTGATAAATCCATTAAGAACCAAGACTAGATAGAGCCTACCAGGCTGACAGAGGGCCATTCGACAGCACAATTGGAAGACATTTGTTTTTCCAGCTGCAAGTCCTCTAACCAGCCCTACGCTGACCAGTCCACATTTCACTCTCTTGCCCACTGGGATAGCTTGTAAAGGCTTTAGAGATATTAGGTTCACACTGTATTTTTCCATAGTTTACTATCCAGTGTGGTAAGTGCCCACTGAAAACCTATTATGTTCAAGGCAATATGAGGAAGATTTGCCATGTGTGGCTCTTTTGTGTTTGAGTTGGTCCGTTGATTCTAAATTATTTTTCCATGTAGTTCCTTCTTGCAGCTAACTTTTGATGCTAAGGAAGCTTCACTGGTCAAAGTAGGGACTATATCCAAAGAAGTCATCCTCCACTTGCCAGTAAGAATATAAAAGTTGAGAGACCCTGGTTGCAGGAACTTGAGAGAATAGACTTAAAGCATAGAGCCTCAGGTGCCTCAGTGCCACCGGGACTGCTAGAATTTTGAATGCGACCTGTCCATGCAAAAGTCACAGAAAGCCAGTAAAGCGGGTAGACGTGGCATGGATTAAATAAGAAGCCCAGAAAATGAGAAGAGGTGACCTAAAGACAGGATCTTCATTCATTCATTGACTCATTCATTCATCCATCCGATTTATTCACTCAACAGATATATATTAGGTACCCTGTATTACTGTAAGTGTGGAGGATACAGGAATGAATCAATGCATACAAACATTTGTCCTCGTAGAGTTCATATCAAGTGGTGCAGTTAGTTTCTAGTGGGTTATGTAGTAACTGCACTTAGTAGGTTATGGGAAGAGCACTTGGGGAGGGCAGCTAGCACTGGTTGGCAAATGATAGAGAGTACAGTGCATAGTGATGGAGTGCTCTGCCCTTTGGGGTCCCCGGCCCTTCTGTTCCAAGTACAACTCCTCTGTTTAAACCACTCGATGAACATTCAAATAGGAGGGCAGATGGAAGGAATCTCAGTTGGAAACATTATATAATGCTGCTTTCAGTAACTGAAAACACTGATTTTAATAAATAAACATTGATGAGACTTGTGAATACATTATGTGGTGAGCTTTGGAGAAATTAATTTTGAATGGGGATTAGTCGTTGAAATTATATCAGAAGTTCCAACTGTTCTTACTGGCCTTCACTTTAGTTTCCTAAAATTTTTTAATTAAAAATCTTCATTAAAAGCAATTAACATTATGTTTCAAATATATGTGCCTTGTTGATGGAGATCACATTCTGATTATATATTGCCTGCAATAAACAAAAAGAAAATTAATGTTGCAGTGTTTTGTTTTTATGAAATTTAAAGGGATAGAATTTCAGAAATGTGAAGATCATAATTCTGTATGCATAATGTTAACTTGTATAAATCATTTGGGATTGAATTCTTGAAACTTGAAATAAAACATGTCCTTGTGGTTTCAGAAGCATTTTTCATCTAATGAGATAAACAGAGATATCAAAGACAGTGGGACACAAATACTTTGTCATTTTGTTCTCTGCAAGAGAAAGAAAGTAGGAAAATTGGTAGGAAATTCACTGGATCACTCTGCTAATGATTTATCTGTTTCGCTTGTTGCTTATTTTCCATGAAATTAATAGTCTGTACAGGACCCACAAAGTTCTACCTGACACAGAATTAGATTGATGCTTTTCTTCAGCCCGTTTGTAGACCAAAGTATCATTTGTGTTAGAATAATTATCTCCCAAGAGTAGCTATATCTAGGAAGGTTGAGAGACTAGCACTGTTTCTCCCCTCTGACCCATTAGGTCACATATTGTTCCCAGATCTTCTCTTGGACCGGAAGACGCCGCTGGCAAAGGGATTCCTTAGTTTTGGGGGTGCTGGGGATATCAATAAGACTTCCTTTTTCTTTCTTTTTTCTCAAAGCAAGTGGTCTCTGAAACTGTTTTGAGCAGCACTCCATATCGCTTGTATTTATTCATTTTTAAATTATGTGCATGGACCGTACTAACACATGCATCATAAAGCACAGACAGAAGCAAATTTTGAAGGGATGTGGTAATAGATATCGACAGAAGTTCAACTCTTTTCACCCTGCATTCCAAAAGATGGCACGTACACACCCCACTTGGAAGAGCGTTTCTCTCCCTGCTCGTTAGCAGAGCCAAGTCTCTCATCTGAGCAGAGAAAGGAGTGATCTTTCCCATCCTGGCTGAACTTCATGGGGGATCTCCCAGTGCACTGTTATGTCACACACATTCATCTTGCACGAGGGGAAGAAGACACATTTTCTTTCTGCATCATTTCTGACACTAGGCACAGTATTAAATGAGCCCTTTTTGATTAAACAACTGCCGGCTCATACCACACAACTCTTAACGACTAGATTTGTAGTTTTGCCGCACAGCGTTTTGAGGCTGAACAGAGTGTGTTTCCACACATTCTATTGCTAACGCTCCTGAAGGTTATCTTGAAGAGAAATTAAATTCTGACTTGCCACTCTGCTAGCAAAAAAAAAAAAAAAAAAAAAAAATACTTGCTTAAATTCTTTCCGTCTGCACATAGGAATTGTCTTTTAAAACGGACTTCTAAACACAAAAGTGGATGGTGTGTTAAGTGGCTTGTGAACGAAATTGCCAGAATCAATGACATTTGTATCCACCATGTCTCATGGATAACATTTAGCAATGGCTTTGAGGGAGAAAAAAGGAAGAGTTTTTGCTATGTCATAGAAAGTTCATATCCAATTATATCCAAGTTGCTGTGATTTTTTTTGTGTTAGCTACTGATTTTTCTTCTCCACAGCTCAACAAGAGCCCTCAAATCCCATCAGGCAGGCTACTGGTAATTGCAAGTGTTCTTGATTGCTGTGGAAGATAAGCTTTTGTTAGGGGAGCATCTGGACGTTACATTCCATTGAGGGAGTAAGGGAGACTCCCAGTGTGGATGCTGAGCTGGAGACCGTAATGAGTGGGAACATTGAAGGAATTTAGGCGGGCCATCCGGTGTTCCCAACACTTACCAAGCATGACCTTTCCTTTGATCTCCCTTATACCTGAAGTGCAGTGCACCCCAGATTATTGGTCTGTGACCTCTGCCAAGCAAGCTGTGACCTTGGTGTGGCTGTCTCCTCATTCCCTCAGCCCACCTTGCTTGTTCCCATCTTACCTCTCAGGGAGCTTCCACTGTTCTTTGCTACCCAATCGCGTGAACATCTGGGTTCCATTTTCTGGTACTGCTTGCTGGCTAAAAGAATAAAAATAATCAGATTTGGTCATCCTCTTCACTTCCTCCCCCCTTGCAAAAGCAACTGGTGAAATAGAAAGGCCAAGTTAAAAACAATCAAACTGGAAGATTGGTAAATACATCACATAGCCAATATGTCTCTTTCGGAGTAAAACCTAACGCCACATTTTGGGGCAATTCAGCTAAGATCATTTTTAAGACCGTGTAGACTTGCTTTAGGTTTAAAAAATTTGTTTTTTCCTACAGTTACGATTAAAAAAAAAAAACCAGCACAATATTGATATTGTCTAAAGCTTTGCACAACTGGTTGTAAAGATTTTTATCAAAATAAAGGCATCTGTAAATAGAAAGTGGACGTTGTCTTCGAAACCTGATAAAATTTATGTCAGTTTATTTTTTTCCCCACTTTCTTACAGTGTTTCTCTGTGGTTAAAAGTGATTGCAGTGATTAATCTATTTTATTGCAAGTTTTAACTAAAAGGATGTGACTGAACTTGGAGCATGGGAGTAGGCATTGGCCGTCTGAGGCCGGCAGCCTTTGTTTGCTGCGGAGTTAACTGGAAACTGTATGCCGCGCTCCATCTTTCTTGGAGTTCAGCCAGATAAACTGATTGCAGACCTAACAATAATGTCATGGGGGCATCCATCAGAGGATGCATTAGCAAGGGGAAAAAGGGAAACAATACCAACCGTATTTTAGTTTCTGTGATCTTAAATTACTGCGGACACATGGAATGATTTTCTAGAACTTGCTAGAAAAGTGTTCAGACTTTTCGATGTTTTGTTCACAGGTAAAAATCAATCGACTCATTTCTCCTCTAAGGACCTAGAGGATGTACTATGTTCCCTTTTGGTTTCTCCGGGTAATTTGATACCATATAAGTATGGAGGGAAAAGATTCCAGGAACAGAAGTTGGAAATTCCGAATGTATCCATAATTCCAGGGGGGCTTGACTGTCCCTTTGCAACAGGTCACTCAACTGCAAATCAACACTAATCCTTTCATCTGCCAATAAGCACTGACATGCAGACTTCCGGTCTGTCGCAGGGGAACAGGCAAGGTTGGGAGAATGGTTGGAGTGGGGAGGGTGGGGAACCTATATTTGGCTCGGATCTCTTTTGTTTAACATTTTAAGGAATTTTTCTTTGGTGTAGGGGATGTGAGCATTTGCTTCACTCAGTGATCAGTCAACAAATATTACTGAGTGTTGGAAAGGAAATGCCTTTGAAGATAAGAGGCTGCTTAGTGAAAAATATGGGTGCTATGTCCTCCCGTCTTGTGGGGTTGTACTTTCCCTAACCATACCCAGAGCAGTGAGGAAGGAGGTTTGGGTAGGTCGTTAATTTGGGTTCAAAAGCCATTTCTTAAGTTCTCACGATTTTGAAAACTGCTTACAGTAACGGTTACAGCTGTCATGGAATTTTAAGCATGTGCCTGCCGTAAAATGGTCCTCAATGAAGTTATTCCGAAAAACAACAGAACTGGTCACCTTGTCATGGGATTGAGAAATCATGAAACAGATCATCACGGTGACAATGGGAGTTACAATGGGAGTAACTGAGCCCAGGCCAACTGGAGCTCAGTATTTGTTTTATGTCACTGATGCTTCAGAATCACTTCTTCTGGATCATTTCCTTCTTCGCATCCAACACATTGGAGGAAACTTTGGTGTTCAGACAATGGAAGCTTTGGCTGAAGAAAGCTAAAACTCACAAGCACTAGACAAATGATGAGACGAGCTGAAGAAAAGTGTGGCGGGAAAAGTGACAGTGACTGCTAACACGAATGTTTCTGAAAAGCGCCGTCTCTTTGTTCGGGTGTCGAAACAAACAAAACAAAAGATGCAAGGAAAGCGTTTACTACTCAGCAGTAGAAGAGAACATCCAGCCAGAAGATGTCCGCCCAAGAAGCATGAAAGTCAGGTTGTAGTTCTTTCCTCCTTTTTTCTCAAGAGTTACCTTTTCTTTCTGAAGGACACTCAGCATGGTAGGAGGAAAATAGGTAAGCACATGTAGAATCAAAGATCCACAGAGTTGAAAGGAACTTTGAGCGGCGATCCTCACCCAATTTTTTTTGCGACGATGCCTGGGGTAGAAGATTTCCACGTGTGCTGCGAATGCCTATCAATTACATGCAATTCCCAGCACACCGGCCCGAATTCCCTCCTTTTCTTCCTGAAAGCCCATTATCAGAATGCCTGTGAGGGAGGGGATGTTGTAATCAGCAGCATTTTGAATCTGTTTTAATTTATAAAACAGTCTATCATTTGGAGAAAGGAGGCCCTTCAATCTTGTATAGAAGAAGCTGAGAGATTGCAGTCTGACAGGCAGTGGGGGGCTTTATCCACATTGCATATTCTTCGTGGAGGGCGGTGAAGGGAGCTGATGGATATTGTGCGCATGGGCGCTTCGGTCCCCCGGAGTCATTCTGGACACCACTACTGACTTGGAAAATTGGGAGCTGTGTAAATAACTCATTACCGGTTAGTCTTCTGAACTGGCCCCAGCACACCTGATTTGGGACAATTTTTAAAAAGTGACAGGAGCACAGTTTTGTATGCCCTCCAAATGTGACACGGTTATTGAAATAAATATGTCTGAGAGCCTCTGAGAGACCTTAAACGGAGTCACTCCCTGTTCTCTAATCCACACATACAGATGATTCTGCAGTAATATTTTGATTACGCCACGGGGGATATTGAGCGCTTCTTCCTAATTGGCCAGATTTTCATTTTGGAGATTTGTGGCATGGATACTTTTTAGAGCATGTTTTTTTTGTTTTTTTGTTTGGTTGGTTTTTTATTTCTAAACTATCACAGAGTTTTTGTTTTAGCATGCTTCCAGTTCTATTTACAGGTTAAAATGGCAGACTTATTTCCTGCCCCTGGCCAAGTAGTCTATATATGGAGTTTTCTGGAGTTGTTTTTATTTCTGCAAAGGTCAGGTAGAGCAGCATTTCTGATTAGGTATGAAACATTATAATTTGAGCTGTGGGTCTAATTTTTATAAAAGGCAATTAATAAAGTGCTTGATAAACACCCACTTACCTAGGTGGGTTTATCAGTTGAGGATCTCTTAGTGCCAAATGACAGAAAACCTAAATAAAAACGGCTTTACCTACAAGGAAAATGTATTATCTCCCATAACAAGAAGACTGGAGGAAGCCTGCACCTGGGCTGATTAAAGATTCAGTGCTATTGGGCTTTAGTAGTCCCAACATGGCTGTTTTTGCCTCCAGGCTTGTCTCTTCCTGGTCACAGCGGTGCCATGAGTCACTTCCCCATACAGCAACAGTTCAAACTAGGAAGGAAGGGAGACTACCCCATTTGGTGAACCTCTTTGATAAAAAGTGTAATTTCCCATAAGTCTCCCAGCAGACTTCCCAGAGGTCTCATTGGTGAGAATTCTGTCACATGACCGTTCCCTAAACCAATCCCTGGAAGTGGAATGGAATGATCAGAATTCCCGTAGACCAATTAAGTTTTCTTCTGGCCCTGGAGAAGGAAGGGCCCAGTGTTCCCAGGAAGCATTTGGCTGCCTGACAGGGTAACAAGATTTGGTTTCTGTTAGCTAAGGAAATGTGGTTGTTGTGTTTACAACCATAGTGCCTGCCGCAGTAGGGAACTTCAAATGGCAGTCCTGGCCCAGCTCTGGTTATTCTGCAGGTAGATCAGGACTGAGAGGAGAACCCAGGTTTTCTACTAGCTTTCCCAGATTTACTATGTTGTCTCTCTGTATCCTGCCCTCATGGGCAAAGGGGAAGAAAAATACCTTTTTCCCTCTGCACGCCTAGCTTCTCTACTTGGGACCTTATAAATCAGATTTATGGAATTCACATTAACAAAAGGAAAACAACAGAAATTTAACATATGCATGGTGCATATACACAGGAGCACTTAGAGATGAATTTCCAACCTTCCTGGTAGATAGGGGAAGGAGGAGGGCAGAGAAGTAGTCTTATATCTACTTCTTCTCAATTGCCTTCAGCTCACAATAGTCCTTATGCAAAAGTAGCATGTTTTGGGGCAGCATATTCTGCTAACTTTCTTGGGCACACAGTAGTGCCTTGAAATCCCAGTGCCTTTGTTGTTGTTTTTTTTCTTTAATTGTTAAAAAGTATTTATTTATTTTTGAAACAGAGACAGAGACAGAGCGTGAGCAGGGGAGGGGCAGAGAGAGAGAGAGAGAGAGAGAGAGAGCGAGATACAATCTGAAGCAGGCTCCAGGCTCTGTGCTGACAGCACAGGCTCAGCACAGAGCCTTGACGCAGGGCTCGAACTCACGAACTGTGAGATCATGACCTGAGCCAAAACCAAGAGTCAGATGTGTAACCGACTGAGTCACCCAGGTGAAATCCCGGTACCTTTGTGAAGAGCCCGTTGTGATTCTTTACTCTCTAATGACCTAGAGACCTCATGATTATTTCTAAGGAGGCTTATTTATAATTGCACTTTTAGACATGGAAGGTAAAGTGTTCAAAATTGTGTGTGTTAGGGGCTATGGATGTACTCTAAGATTTGATAGTGCAGTTGCTATAAATCTGATGCACACTACTTTGGTGAGTTCAATGTTTTTAGTGCTTCCTGGATATACATTTGCCCCCATCCCCAACCTCCCCTCCCCCCACTCAACCCATGTAGAAGTTCAGTGCACAGTAGAGAAGAGCTCTGTGGCGACCATTATTCTGAATATACCTTTCTCCCCACCTCAAGCCAGCTTGGTTTATAAAAATCTGTTCACCCCATAGTATGACTTGTTTTAATTTCTTGTAGGAAAACCATGGTGACTATAACATATTTCATTCTCATCCCTTGACTGGTGACCGAGTGGCCATTATTAGAGACAGCATGTGTCTGTCACTACAACAACTGGAGAAAGGAAATGAGCAACTCACTCCGCGGTTGTCCGTGTCCTGATGTGTTGGTACAGGCACGTAGTCAAAACCTGAGAAGCTAACCAATTCTAATCTGAAGAAGAGCCGCTTTACCAGTGTCTTTACGGGGCTTGAATAATCCTTGAGATCTCTGTGAAGAACTGTTTGCTTTCAGAATTGCAAATCCGGAAGGCCACGTGAGGAGGCAGTTGTTTGGTCGTGTATGATCTTGGGTTTGGAGGAGGGGGTGGAGGGAGACTGTGTCAGGGTGAATCTCAGTCATCTCAGCAGGAATGTTCAAAGCCAGCCCACTCCAGCGCACCTCACATTTCTTGATGGAATTGCTACGCTCCTCTTGGACGTCTTATTTGAAACTGAGCGGCCTATTTATTAAAGCTTGATACCTCTTTAGAGCAGGAATTTCAAGGCAAGAAAATAATCTGAACCATTGCAGATGGGCTGAGCTAGCAGGATTTTAGCACAGAAGCCTCAGAAGATGGTGGAGAGCCACAAGGTATGTGGGTGGACATATATTTGGACCACCAGATTGCATGCCAATTTGTAGGTTCAAAAAAAAAAAAAAAAAAAGGCAAGAGAGCAGGCAGGAAAGGAAAGAAAGCAGGAAAGAACAAATGAGCAACTATTTGGTGAATCGTTGGAGGACCATCTCTATGGGGATCTTATTTCTTTAAATATCTATTAGTGCATTAATCTTTCTAAAATACAATCTTATCATGCCTTTCCTTTTATTAAAAGTCTCTGTCTGCAGGGTTCCTCAATAAATTAAGCACAGAATTACCAAATGATCCAGCCATTCCACTCGTAGAAATAAACTCGGAAGAATCGAAAACGGGGACTCAAATGAAATCTTCTACACGAATGTGCCTAGCACCATTCATATTAGCCCAAAGTGGATACAACCCAGATGTCCATCCATTGATGAATAGATCAACAAAATGTGGTATATTATACCATGGAACATTATGCAGCCATAAAAAGGAATTATTTGCTGATGCATGTTTCAATACAGATGAATCATGAAACCATTATGCTAAGTGGAAGGAGCCAGACACAAAAGGCAAAGTATTGTATGATTCCATTTATAGAAATGTCCAGAATAGGCCAATCCACAGAGAAACACCGTGCCCTCTTGTCCATCTGGGCACTCTTCCTTGAAAGCTTAGTGCCTTTGTTATTTCCTCTCTAAACTTCCTTGACCCTAGCCTCAGCCCCTTGCTTGGCAAAATTAATTGCTTTATTAGCTGAGACCCCAGTGTGTTTTATACATTCCTCTATGAAAGCACTTCTTACATTGTATTGTGGTTTGTTTCCTTGTCCGTTTTTCTCCCTACCTTACGGCCAGGGACAGATGCCACCCAGCCCAGCATCTGGCACATGGTGATCTTTCCATAGAATGGCTGTTGAAAGAATTGCATTGGATTGATTCAAGTCGTGGTCATCCTATCTGGTTCATTTTCTTGTCACCCCCTCCATCATTTTTTGTGCAATTCATGGGCAAGGAGAAGGGAGAATTATTCCCAGTTTTCAAAGCCTGGGACTCTAATAATGAATTCAAGACAAAGTACTTGGCATTTTTAAAAAGTAGTCATAGTTTAGATGTAAAAAAGCATTTATGACCTGCTTTTATTTTTGAAGTGCTCAAAACAATCACTGTAAAATTAACAAAGTGCTTCTGTACGAGGGATTTTCCTCCTGAAATGTTCTTAATCCTGCACTAAAGGATTATATTATTATTGAGGTTTTCTTGTCTTTCTGCTTATCTCCACAGGAAGTCTCTCCCCTCAAGGAACTGCCCAGGTTGTCCCTGTTCACTCACAGGACTTAGCAGGGCGCTTTATAAGTACTAGGAACCCGGTACATACGTAGTGTTTTGCAAAGCTCGTTCTAAGTGTTCCTTTGTACAGTTTTGGTATGTTAAATACTCTTTTTTTTTTTTTCCAATAGCATTGTTGCAAGCCCAATTACATACTTCCTTTGACCAGCAACCTGAATAGCTGGAATAAACTGCAGAAAGACCTTTGGCTGTGCCCTTCATCAGGCTCGATACCGAGCTGTCCGCTGAGTCGGGCTCATTACTAGAAGGCTCTCATCAGCTAGAGAATCGAACGGGGTACAAGAGCACTTTTAGGGCTCTCCCAGCAGAGGTGGCTCTCCAGGAGCTTTGCTGGCATTCTGAAGTGATCTCTCTCCAACACGTTTATTTTGCAGTTTTCTGAGGAGACAGGAGTCAGGAGACTTGGGGCATCCTCACCGCTCTGTTATTAACTCACTCTGTGACCTTGGGCAAGTCGCCTCACCTCTCCAGCCTCATTTTCTCATTCGTACATACAGAGATTGGATCAGCGTAACCTGTAGGGTCTCTTTCACCATTACCTGGTGGTAATTACAGGATACCCAGAAAACAGCAGCTTAATTGACTTTGCAAAGTGTAAGGATAGGAAAAGGTCAGTTCTCTCTAGAAGCAGGTGAGCATTAGGACAATTCAAATTTGAGAGGCTTTTCCTGTGTTCAGATTGTTCCCCCATATGTCTTTCTTTTCTTTGCTTTTTTGAATGTGACAGGCTTTCTTACTGCTTAATTTTCTTTTTCGTTTCCTGAGGCTTTCAAGAGAGAAAGCAGGACTTTTCTGTATTGTTCCGGGAATTCTCTTCTGTGGGAGCAATGTTTGCCATTTGGTTGGAAGAATTCACCTGTATAATTTTTTTTTTCTTCTTAGAGGATTTTATAGGGAATTGGTAATAATATGTTCTATCTGGTTTTAGGGACTAGAGTCAGAGTTTATAATAGAGAACAAAAAGGATTACCCTTTAGAAAATTGCATAGTATCATTTAAATATTGCCTTACTTGCTCATTTTTAAATGTCTTTGAGGAAGTTTTGAAAAGATTTTGATGAAAGAAAAAAACTCATATATTTTTTTTGTTACTACAGAAAAAATTCTAGCTTTATTCCTTCTTTGCTTCGAAGAGTGTTTAATACTTATAATCCACGTGAAGTCAATGAGAAGTCTACAGTTATGTGTTACACTTCATTTTGTTCAAAAGTTTTAAAGATATGCTTTCTGAATTTAATATTCCACTGTGTGTGATACCTGGAAGTTATATTTGATCAGTTTAATTTAATTCTTGTTATGAATCCTGATTATTCATTTCAGTTTCTTTTTCCCCCCTCAAATGATATTTTAGGTTGCTTGCCACATATTGTAACTGGCATAATAGTTAATTTTAGGGGCACCTGGGTGGCTTAGTCGGTTAAGCGTCTGACTTTGGCTCAGGTCATGATTTCACAGTTTGTGAGTCCGAGCCCCGCGTCGGGCTCTGTGCTGACCGCTCAGAGCCTGGAGCCTGCTTCGGATTCTGTGTCTGCCCCTCTCTCTGCCCTCCCCAGCTTGTGCTCTGTCTCTCTCTCTCTCTCTCTCTCAAAAATAAAATAAACTTTAAAAAAATTTTTTAAATAGTTAATTATACTGAAAGCCTTATTCAAAAAATTTGAACATGCCATGACTTTCCTTGACCCCAAATTTCCTCCTTTGCCGAGGAAAGGATATACCCAGGTAACCTCTTTAGTCATCCCTGGCCGTGATAGCACATCTGCTGCTCAACTTCTGATCCTTGATAGGAACAGTTGTTTTCACTGAAATCCTTCCACACGAAGCAGAGAATAGGTAGACAGGTCAATTATCTACATCGTCTCCATTGGGGTCAGGCTGGTTCTCACCGAGAGAGCCAGAGTGTGACTTCCAGAAGACAGTATGTGGTCTAAGGTACTGAGTGTAGTCCCTAACCTGGCCCCTGTCGTAAGCATTTGGTTATTTGGAAGACCTACTTAGAAGATTGTCTAAGAGGAGGGAAAAAAGTTAAGGAAACCACACTGAACGGTGATGGGAAAGAAGGGAGAGAAGCAAGTCCATGGAGAATGAGAGGCGTCACAGAATGGTCTTAATTTTGGTCCCTTGATTTGGGAATATTTTTCTTAGAAAGTTTCTTCCTTCTTTTGGGATTTTGTTTCTCTCTTTCCTTTTATTTTATTTATTTTATTTTTTTTAATTTTTTTCAACGTTTATTTATTTTTGGGACAGAGAGAGACAGAGCATGAATGGGCGAGGGGCAGAGAGAGAGGGAGACACAGAATCGGAAACAGGCTCCAGGCTCCGAGCCATCAGCCCAGAGCCTGACGCGGGGCTCGAACTCCCGGACCGCGAGATCGTGACCTGGCTGAAGTCGGACGCTTAACCGACTGTGCCACCCAGGCGCCCCTCTCTTTCCTTTTATAAACAGTAATGCTAGGGAAGAGTTTTATACAATCCCTGGGAGATTATGAACTAGGTAAGTGAAATTACTCTGTCGTAGCCATGCGATGAGCATGATGCTTATGGAGTAAGAAAAAAGCACCTTAAATGTACACAGCATGTTCCTTTCACGTCACTCGAAGCAGCTTTTTACGAGGAGAAAGAGGAAACGTGTTTCCAGAGTAAGTACATGTGGTAGAGGAGAAGGACATTAGAACTGCTGGTAGTTACCATTTATATACAGAGGGGGTTCAAGTGTTCCAGCGGTGGTGGGATATGGGGGCAGGGGGGAGATGAGGAAACCTGGGCACCAGGAGCTACAGGCCTACCTGTATGCATAGAAGACCTTGCCGAGTCACGTAAACCTCTCTAGACCTCAGCTGGACGTATGTATGTATGTATGTGTGTATGTATGTATTTATTTATTATATTTATTTATTTATTTAAAAATAAGTGAAAGTTATTTCCTTAATTTTATTTATTTATTTATTTAAAAATTAATAAATTTTATTTGAAAATAAATTTATTGATTTATATTTAAAAATAAATTTTATTCATACTTAAAAATAAGTTTATGTATTTATATTTAAATATAAATAAATTTATATATTTAAATCAATAAATTTATATTTTAAATATATTTAAATTTAAATATTTAAATATTAATTCAAAATATAAATTTATTTATATTTAAAAATAAATTTATTTATTTAAATATATAAGCTTATTTATTTAAGAGTATAAATAAATTTATTTATTTAAGAATATAAATACCTTTATTTATTTAAGAATACATAAATAAATAAATAAGTAGAATAAAAAGAATAGATAAATAAAATAAATTTAAAGAAGGGGGGCAGAGAGAGAAGGAGACAGAGAATCCAGAGCAGACTTTGTGGTGTCAGTGCAGAGCCCCACGTGAGGCTCAAACTCAAACTCAGGAACCGTGAGATCACGACCGAGCCGAAGTCAGACGCTTAACTGACTGAGCCACCCAGGCTCCCCTCAGCTGGTCATTTTTAAAGTGAAGGGTCGGACTTCATGACTTCTAAGAGTTTTCCAAATTATTACATTTTATGGTTTATTTATAGCATCAGGACGTCGGGGTGAGTTTTCCAGATAGCTGAAACCTGCCTTTCTGTGCATCAATACTGGTGTTTATCTAAATGGATGGATATATTTATTCAATGCCTTATGCGCATCCCTGCCTTCTGGAACAGCACTAAATTTAACTTTTGCGTAGTGATTCAGGTGATCGTTATGAACAATGATGTAGTACTTAGGTACCCGTAGGGAATGTAGTGAGTGTGTAGAACTATTGGCCTCAAGACTAAGTAACACCACAGTCTACTATTCTTAAAAAAATTGTGCTTTCTCTCTTTTTTGTTTTGTTTTCGTTTGTTTTTTAAGGCTTGCTGCTTTTCTAAATACCACTTCCTTTTGCTTCTGTTATCTGACCCGCCGCCTCTAACTTCCCTTTTTATATTCTACTTTGCTGGTTTGAATGGGCTAGGAACAGGGGGCTGGAGACAAGCAAGTAGGAATTAGGTCTGAAGTTAGAGCAAACAGCCTCTAGGAGGGATTTCAGGAGGTATTCCTGCCAGTTGAAGACCTGATTGCCAGCGCTTGAGGCTTTTGGGGGCGTTCTTCCCCGTTGCAGTAAGTAAGCCTTGCATGAGTACAGTATGAAGGTATATTTACGGAACGATGTAAAGTTTGTGACCACTCTCCTTGCAGGAGAAAACATGAACGGTGGTAGGGCAAGAATGCCAAGAGGGCTCAGAAATAGAAAGGGGTCACTGAGAGGGCAAATGGGCGGATCTGTGAGAGTGTCAGATGATGGACAGGCAAGGCCAGGTCTCATTCGTAGGGCGTCCCCCACCATCATCCTGTTCCTAGCCTTGGCTTGCCAGCCATTCTCTGCCGTGACAGCCCATTACTACCTCCTTTAGATAAAGCAGATACAGGGGGTTGGCAGTGGCCGAGTTGAATTAGGACCCATGGATGCTGAACTTCTGGTTAATTGTCATCGTACTGATCCTCAAGGCCACTTGTAGAAGATTAAGAAAAGGTAAATTGGTTATTCATTTTCTGCATATTTACATGGAAATGCCACTTTATTAGCTTGCAAAATACGGTATCTTCCCTTTCAGCATAAATTTGGACACTGACTAATTTGCACTTGTTTAATCTTGCAAGCTTGGCAATTTTGGGAAGCCTCCTACACCCCCCCCCCCATCCTCCCTCCCCATAGTCTCACCTCACCCATCCGGCAAAGCCAAGAATGTTGCTTCACGCTCTAGGAGCCATATTAAAAAATACCACTGGGTTTCTCTAAGCTTTTCTGAAGTAAATTAATTAATTAATAAGCATCGCATAGGTTGGTCTCTCCTAGGGCTCTCTTTGCTGTGCTTTCTGGGTGCACCCAGCGAAGCAGTGAGACCTGGTGCTTCCTGGGACCACAGCTCCCTTGCCCAGGTGGGGGACAGGAGCTCATCCTGGGTAGGAGGGGAGCATGGGGGCTCTAAAGTCGGCAGCTGTGGCTTCATCCAGGTGTTTACGTACCTCTTGAGGGTAATAGGGAGGTATGGGGGGAAAGCCACGAGGTGATCAGTAATTAGAGAAATGGGGCTACACGCGCCACCTCTTTTGTCGTGGAAGTTACGTGTGCCACGATTGTGTACCTACCACCTGTGTTAGCTTTGTCCTCCCTTTTAACACAATCAGCGTGGGTGACGATGGGCACAGGTGCGGAAGCAACTTCTGCTTTCTTCCCTACTAATGCTGTCCCCGCCTCACTTCCAGAAAAATGCTGTCAGACTTGAGCTCAGGATTCTGGAATATATAACAGTATATATAACAGTATAGCCTGT
Organism: Herpailurus yagouaroundi; assembly: GCF_014898765.1. Classification (NCBI taxonomy): domain Eukaryota; kingdom Metazoa; phylum Chordata; class Mammalia; order Carnivora; family Felidae; genus Herpailurus; species Herpailurus yagouaroundi. Next base: position 32,911,537 of record NW_024412419.1, read on the forward strand.
GGGCTTATTTATCCGAGGCTTCGGATTGACTTCTGCTTTATTGATCGGGGCTGATAATCATGCAGTCTGTTGGGCTGTTCCTAATTATTCTGGCTATCTTAATTATTGGATTGTGCATGATCTGTTCTGTTCAAATAATTTCTCAGCAAAAAGAATTGAACCAGCTGAAGAGTGTGTATACATCTACCTCATTCCTATCTACTCTGCCTCTAGCCCTCTGTGTCACGTTAAATGAATCATTTTCGCCTCCCTGTTTTTCATTTTCCTCTCTGTGAACACAGAACGATATGATCTTGTGGCTTAAGATTTAGGGTCACTGGATATCAGGCACTAGCAAAATGTAAATTGTTGCCACCAGTTTGATAGGACCATTCATGCTGACTTTATGTCGTTTAAATCTTGATATTTTTCTCATTATGAGCTTACAAAAACATATGCTCGTCGTAGAAACTGCTGAAAACCGCAGAGAGGAAAACAAAAATCATTTATAACCCTGCGACTTAGTTATAGAAGCCTGGTAAAGTTTGATTTCTTCTCATCCAGACTTTACACAAATGTATACACAAAGACGTATTTGGGATAATATAATATATACTGCTTTGCAGCCAGCGTTAAGCCACAAGAATTTTTGCAGTTTTCATCATTTTTAATATCTGCATAGTATTTTAATGTGTGGACGCCCAGTCTTCTAGTTAACTATTCTTTCTGACTCTCCTATGTCCTCATATCCCTTTTTTTCCCCCCCAACTGACAGAATCTTCTATCTGAAATAAAACTTGATCCTATCACTGGCCTGCTGAAACCCTTCTGTGGCTCCTGATAACCTACTGGGTGAGGCCTTGCAGTGGGGAGAAAGCTAGGCTGCCAGCTGCCTGCCAACCTCTCCTTTCAGATCCTTATTCTTATCACTCTCCATCTCACACTTCATGCTCCGGCAGCACTGACCCTCCTGTCCGTCAGTCCCTGCAAACGCTCCTTCCCTCTGCACTTTTGCCTTAGCTCTTCCTCTGTCCGGAATGCCCATTCCTTCCCCTGACGTCACCACCTGTGACCTGGCTGACGCTGACTCAGTTTTAAAATTCACTCCTGGGGGCGCCTGGGTGGCGCAGTCGGTTAAGCGTCCGACTTCAGCCAGGTCACGATCTCGCGGTCCGTGAGTTCGAGCCCCGCGTCGGGCTCTGGGCTGATGGCTCAGAGCCTGGAGCCTGTTTCCGATTCTGTGTCTCCCTCTCTCTCTGCCCCTCCCCCGTTCATGCTCTGTCTCTCTCTGTCCCAAAAATAAATAAACGTTGAAAAAAAAATTTTTTTTAAATTCACTCCTGGATGGCATCTCTGACTTCCCCCTTTCACGGGGAACGGGTCTCTCCGGGCAGTTCTGTAACAGCCTGTTTGTACCCCCATCACTTAAGTGACTCCTGGCCCCCTCCAATCCGTTCTCTACATGAAGGCAAGAATGAAGTGCTTTATACTTGTTTCAAAAACAAAAAATCAATTCTGAGCCTGTCCTCAATTCTGATCGTTTGTAATCTGTGGCGACTCCCATTGAGGCTCTGCCTCAATCCGCCTTCAGGCTCTCCATGTTCCAGTCCCCACTCAGCTCTCTAGCAACACCTTCCCTGGCCCCCTCACACTCTGCACCCCAGTACCTCAGACCCTCCTCTTATCACAGGATTTTGCAACTTTGAAGAATGAAGAGGTGGGCACAAAATGAGCAGCAGGCAAAAGTTTATTAGAATATAAGATTGGAAAGGGAGAGAATAGTAGGCAAGTTCTTTTTACAGAAAGGGGGCATTCGAAAGTGAATGCCTGCGAACTATAGGCGAGGGTTCTTGTTTTATAAGGGTCTGATGCCCTCCTCCTTCCCCTCAAGTGGGGTCTGCACCTGTTCCTTCTCAGGTTCTACCCTTCTTGGCTTGATAGTTTTAGGTGCTGTGTTGTCCATTCCTGATTGGCTCATTTCCATTGTAGGAGGGGTGGTCTATGGCCATCTTCTGTCAGATTCCTGAGGGAAACCTCAGGGGGAGTGGGAAGTGTCTGTTACATTCTTAACAGGAACCTTATGCCTTCAGGGGGTTTGCTGTGGTCACCTGTTCCCAGCATTGTTGCAGAGTAAGTGTTTTCCCCACCCAGGGACCTCAAGTCCCATCCTTTCCATCTCTGACTATTTTATCCTATCTTTTCCTATCATACTCTTCAAAGTCCTGTCCATGCCCTTCCTTCTGCCCCATGAGAATATTCCTGCCTATCCTCAAGACCTCAGCCGTCTTGGACTGCCCTCATGGCTCAGGCATCCTGTCCCATGGTCTCAGGGAACTGTGTGCTTCTCCTTCATGTCTGAGTTGCAATGTTGCATCTATTTGTGCTATTATTTCAATAACGCCAGTGTCTTTCACTAGACTCTAAGCTCTCTGAGGGTAGGGCCTCTGTTCGTTTTCATCCAGTTTATAGATAGAATTGGATTGGGGGAAGAATCCCCACATCCAATAGCTGAGGTTAGGCAAAGTCTTCAAGAGATCGAGCTGGATAGATGTGAGATAGATGTGACCAAGTCGGGCAGCGCAGGAGCTGTGGATTAAAGGTGGTCGTGCATAAAAGTACCTGCTCTTTTATAGTCCTGGGCATACCCTGTGAAATCAATACTACCAGCCCCATTTTACAGGTTAACGAAGACTCAGAGAATTTCATAAAGATGGCAGGTGGTAGGGCCATAATTGGATGTTGAGCCATCTTTCAGGATGGGGAGGCAGCCTGGAATGAAGGACAGGCCAGTCCAGGCTGTCTACTAGGAAGTGATGGACCTCTTGGGGTACTGTTGTAGAGCCCCACATGTTCTTTATGTGCCCCAGGTTGTCCTTTGGCAGCTGGCTGACTCGTTTGCGTGGTCTGAAACCGGCCAGGCAGCAAAGACGTGCAGCCAGAAGCATTTCATCACTGCACATTTGTGCCCCTGGCAATTAATGGTGCTCTCCCAGTCCTTTTGCCTTGCGCTACACAGGTGGGGGCAGCTCCTGGCCAGGGTACCGGGATCCTCGGAGGGTACTGTGCTAAGTCCTGGGCACAGCGCTGAGACTAGGGAAACAGGTATTCCGAGCCCTGCGAGGAAACCAAGGTGGCCCTTCCGCTTCTAGTCCAAGGCTTTCGAAAGTTACCCCCACCCCCACCCCTACAGGAGGCTGAGAACCGTGGGGTTCCCTGGAACGCCAGACTTCTAGCCCCAGGCTTTGAAAACCCAACAGAGGCAAAACATAAGTCTTCTGGCAAAGGAGAATAATCCAGGAAGGATGTTGCCAGAGAGTTTTAAAAAAATTCTTCAGGATTTTCTTAAATTAGGTTTTCCTTTTAATTACCTAGTTATCCTTCAGAAACTTGGAACAGTCCCATTCCTTATCAACATATTCCTTGTCAATTATGCACAGGCTCAGGCTTATGGTGCCGAGGGTGATGCTTAAGTACCAGGCAGCTGGAAGTTTTCCCCTTGGGTTGTGGGGAGTGTCAGGAATGCTAATGCGCTGTGCTCTGGGCTGAGCTGGTGGCTGAAGGCAGAGGCCTCACTGAGCACTGGCCCAGGGGCAGGGCGGGGAGCAGATAAGAGGCTTGGGGTCTGCACTGCCCTCCCCAGGGGGAGGGAGGGTGGCCCCACCCGGCGAACTGGGGGGCTGAGCGTTAATCTCTAATTTTTGTGATTCTGATAGACCCTCCCCCACTCCCTGGTTCTTAACACTGCATTCTCACAGGATTGGAATGATGCTTAGCAAAACTGCTTATTGGCACTTTTTTTTCCCCCCCTGTCTGGCTGTCTGTGTCATTCAGGCTGCCTGAGGTAAAATTAGGGCTGGAAACATCGTGCGGGCATGTTCTGATGTGATGTGGGCTGGAGCGTGGCAGGGCTCGTGTGTGATGCGAGGCCACAGTGGTGAGGTGCAGGTCTGGACCATTCGCGAGTTATCTTGTCCCCTCCACGTCCTCCGCCGAGGCTTCTGGGGGCTGCATGTGATAAGCACAGGTGGTCAGAGAGAGAAGCCCAGCTTCGCTGCACGCTGTCGTTGGAACTGGACCAGAAGCACGTTTTATATTTCGGGCCCAAGCCCTTGACGGTTGTTTTGACCCTTTGAGCTGTGTGGGTGGGTGGGGAGTTGTGGTAGGAGGAAGAATGGGGACTTCACTTTGGAGTGTGCAGCCGTGGGGGTGGGCCTCTTTCCCCACATAGAGATTCCCAAATGGATGGAGGTTCCAATTTGGCCCAGGGGGAGTGTTTCTAGGTTTGGAGTGTTTCCCCTCCAATCTGGGGCTCAGGTGTGGGGCTCTGGGTGACAGAGAGATGCAGTCGAGCCCTCATTCCCGGCCACCGTGCTCCACCTGCTTCCCTCTCCTCAGGCACCCCTGTGCCCCTTCTGTTTGTTCTCAGCCCTCCTCCGGGGTTTTAGGCACCTGACTGCCTGCTCGGCCAGCAGGGAAAGAAATCTGTGCATGCAGAGGTTTGGACAGTGGTTTCCTCGAGTATTTCCTTCTGTTTCCTTGTGGGTAGAGGGCAGCATGAGAACAAAGGAAATGGAAGCATACAAATAATACTGCGGATAAAAGCAACGCACAAGTCCAGCCGTGCCTGCCTGCTTTGTCCTCGTCCCTTTAAGGGGACCAGTTGGGCACGATCAGGTGTAGTCATTAGTGACTCACACCTGACAAGGTCTGTTAAGATATCTGAGACTGGCTTTGGAAGGAGATACAGATTCCATGCCAGCTCTGTTAGCCCTGGGACTTTGGACAGATGGTTTAGCCTCACTGAGCCTCAGTTTCCTCCTCTGTAAAACAGAGGTAGCCTCAGAGTCTGTCTCACGAGGGACATGTGAGCAAAGCGCTGAGCCTAGAGTCTGGCGTCATCTAGCAATCCTTCAGTAAGCTATGCTCACAACTACTTATTTCTTTATGTATCTAAAATCTTTGTATTTTTGGAGAGAGCAGTGGGGGAGGGGCAGAGAGAGGGGGACAGAGGATCTGAAGCAGGGTCTGTGCCGACAGGCTGACGCCAGCGAGCCCGATGTGGGGCTCGGCCTCACGGATCGGGACAGGCCACCTAAGGGGTGTGTGCCTTGTTCTTCCTATTTGTAAGAGGAACAGAATGTCGTCCGTATATGACTTGTGAGGATGTGTGACGAGACACTCTGAACACAGCGTAACAGGCTACGTGATAAATAAAAGCATGATTATGCCATTTTCCTGTAGGCCACACCAGAGCAATTCTGGTGGTCCCGCACCGGTGCTTACCTGGCTGCAGAGTTATGCCATGACTTAGGGGTGTCTGTGGAGCTGCTGGAGGAACCGGCACACACGGGAAATAGTGGGAAAGAGGGTCCCGCCCGGACTCTCATCTTCCTTGCCGCTGCCTCAAAAGGCTCTGGGGATGTGGTTTCTTCCTACCATAAAGTTCTTGCTGCTGGGAGGTGGTGAGTGCCATCCTCCATTGTTCACGTTGCAGTGAATCCTGGATAATCCATTCAATTTGGAGATTTTGTCCCCCTTCACTTCTTGTCTCTGGTGTCTTCCCGGCCACCTGACTATGAAGGGGCCGGAGAAGGGAAAGGAAATGAAATCGGACTTGTCAGGTTTGCTCGGTCGTTGCTCATTCTTGATCATTACTGCGAAAAAGTTGAAAATATTGTTTCCAATCAATTTATATTGTTTTTTGAAATTGATTTCAATAGCCTACCGAAGCCCAGGAGTACAACTCTATCAATTATCGAGCCAGCAATAGAACAGGTGCTCTCTATAGATCGCGAAGTCTGGCTCTAAAGGGCTCCCAGTTTCCATTTATCTTGATATGTATCTGTGACATGTCTCATCATAAATCCAGCAGCCCATCTGGTGAAGGGGACATAAGAACATTGTTCATGGTAGCAAATACGTTTAAATTTTTTCACAGTTTGAGCAGATCCATTACCCTTGTCTATACTGCCATAAATTAGTTCTACCAAACATTGCTTCCCTAATCTCCATATCCGCCAGTAATTAGTCAATTCAGCTTGATCCAGGGTTCACTTTCATAAAGGAAACAAACTTCTGAAAGTTAGGAATTCCTAATCTTCAATTAGGAAGACTCTATGAAGGCACCTGGAAACAGCCAAGAGTGCATTGTTTTTAAGGATAATTTGCCCTGGAACACTGCCAACCCACTCCACAATGGGCAGTCTTTCTCCAGTAACTTGCTCTTTTCTGAGTAGTTGGGAAACTGCTAACGTCATCAGAAGTTATGGGTCCCCATGTGGCATGTGGGAGATTTCTCTCCCTCTCTCTCTCTCTCTATCTCTCCATCCCTCCTTCCGCCCTCCCTGTTTCAGAGTCAGGGCATTTTTGTGGAACCATAGTCTAGATTCAGAAAGTAGGTCTTCTGTCTAGAAGGCACTTGCCAAATAAATGTTTGTTGAACAAATGAATAAATGAATGAGTGAAAGAAAGACTAAATGAGGAGATGATTGACTTTTGATGGCAAAAGGTAATGACTGATCCTTGGCCCCTAATTTTTTCCCCAAATGCTGGAGGTGAGGATGAGGTTACAAGTATCGCAGTCCCTCTGGTCAGGACTCACGCTTTACTGGTGCTACTTACAAAGACAGCAGGAAGAGGGCGTGGATGACCACTGTCCCTGTGCACTAGGCACTGTTAGGACACTTTATATATATTATCTCATTCGGTCCTCATGACAATTCTGTGAGGTTGTATTACCTCTACGGTACAAATGAGGAAAGGGAGGCTCAGAGTTGTTGAGTTTATTGCTCTAAGTCACATAGCTGGTTCTAAAAACAATATTCTCCTTTACACACTTGTGTGCCGCTGTTTCTACGCACATACTAAATGTAGAAAAGTCCCGATATTTGAGAGTACGCAGGTTTAAACTTCCAATTAAAAAAGTCATATTCATCAATGTTCATACTACTGGAAAAAAGTCACACTGGAGAGTGAATGAATAAAGCTGAGGTTTGCTTCCCACACCGACCGGATGCCTTCCAGAATCTAGGAGATTTGAACATCAGGTGTGTATTAACAGCTTTAGACTCGTGTACTATTAAGACAGGTTTTGTTCAGACTGTATCGATCTCTCTGAGGTCAGCAGGTCATGATCAGAGCAAGAGTAACCAGCAGCAACTGTTGGCCTGTCCCTGTAACATGGCATCCCCCGTGGGAAGGGAAATACCACTGTGTACTGAGCTGGAACGTCCATTGAGCCCGTGGCTGTATTTGGTCTCACCTGGGTCGGGGCCCAGGGAGCAAGGTATGGGACAGGTGTCAGACCTTGCTTGTGTCCGCCTTCTCACCAATGGCGTAATCATATCTCCCTTGCCCACATCGGCAGCTCTGAGATGGAGAGGAAAGAATGGAACCTAGCTCCACATTGTGGTTCACCATCTCCCGTTAGAGAGAGAAGGTAAAAGGAAGGAGAGGAGAAAGTGGAGGGAGAGAGAAACAAGCAGACAGCACTCCGGTGGGCTGAAATCCCCCATCAGCTGCATAAAATCACATCCTGTCTTTAATCTCCAATCGTGAATCCATGTCCTACCAGCTAATCACCAACTGCGTGCTCTCACGGTTTTGAGAAGCTGAGAATCCCTGGTTTTGATTTTTTTAATTCTTTTTTTTTTTTTTTATTGTAGATATACTAACTACACTAAAGGAAATTGAAAAATGGATTCAGCAAACCAGCGGTCTTTCACTGCTTTAACCCCGTGACAGCTGCTACCTGTGCACAAGATCATGCTTGTTTGAGCACTGTTATTTCTGGTTTGCTCCCCTGCTCCCCTCCTCCTTTCAACTTCCTGTGGTGATGTTTACTCTCTCTGCAGTAGGTTGAATCTGTCAGACCTGTCACTGAATCCTCCCTCTTTGGCCCCTAGAGATCATGTGTTTACAGTTCAAGGAACTCACTAGAGTCTTGCCTTCAAGGAATAGTCCAGTTGTCTGGGTTTGTTCAGGTAAAAAAAAAAAAAAAAAAAAGTAGCAGTAGCAGAATAATGATAATAATGAATAATAATAATGATAAATATAATAACGATAGTGATAGAAGCTAACACTAACAGTATTATATGAATGCCTCATTTAATCCTCTAGGATAGATGGACTACCCCTGTCCATATATTATAGCTGAGGAAACTGCTGTTAGGAAGTTTGCTGAGGACACACAGCTAGTGAGTGGTGAAGCCAGAATGCAAATCCAGGTGTCTTGCTTCAAAGAGGACATAGAGGGGCACCTGGGCGGCTCAGTCGGTTGAGCATCCAACTCTTGATTTTGGCTCAGGTCATAATCTTGTGGTTCGTGGGATTGAGCCCGAGTCGGGCTCTGCACTGACAGCTTGAAGCCTGCTTGGGCTTCTCTCTTTCTCCCTCTCCCTCTGCCTCTCTGTCTCTCTCTCTGTCAAAAATAAATAAATAAACATTTTTTTTTTTTTTTTTTAAAGAGAGGGAATTGGGCTCCTGGGTGGCTCAGTCAGTTAAGTGTCCGACTTCAGCTCAGGTCGTGATCTCACAGTTCGTGAGTTTGAGCCCTGCATCAGGCTCTGTGCTGATGGCTCAGAGCCTGGAGCCTGCTTCGGATTCTGTGTCTCCATCTCTCTGCTCCTCCCCCACTCATGCTCTGTCTCTCTTTCTCCTTCAAAAATAAATAAAAACATTTTAAAAAATTTAAAAAAAATTAAAAAGAGAGAGAATATAGAGTGAACACAGATATAATTCCACGCAAGTGAGGTGATTCCCCATTAGTAATAAGAAACAAGAGTAGCAGAACAAAGTAGTGTGTTAAGGAGAGTCTAAACAAGAACGACTTTGACACCTGTCAGGTACTTCCTAGATCAAACACTTGCTCTCAGTTGCTTTTACTTCATTTGGAGTCTTGTTCACCTTCATCTGGAACTTTCCTCTCTCTGGTACAGTGGCCAGCAGCCACGTGAGACTGTTGAGCTCTTGGGATGAGACTTGCTGTGCTTTAAGTGAAAAACAGCAGATTTTGAAGATTTAGTGTGAAAAAAGTATGTAAAATATCTCACTAACGGGTGCCCGGCTGGCTCAGTTGGAAGAGCATAGGATTGTGAGTTCAAGCCCCATGCTGGGTGTCAAGATTACTAAAAAAAATAAGTAAACTCAAAAAAATTCCACTAATACTTTTTAAAATATTGATTTTATGTTAAATTAAAATAGAAGATAATTATTCTTGCCTATTTATTTTTGTAGCATGGCCACAGAAAACTTGAAGTTCTATATATGGCTTGTATTTCCACCGGTCAGTGCCACTCCACAGTCACTAACTTTGTACCTCTCTCCTCTCAGCTCTGGAGACCTGATGATGGGTTTGCCCTCAGGGCTTGACTTCAGGACTGGTTTTGGCCATTTGAGGCTTAAAATTGCCCGCATTAGCGCACTAAACTCACTGTATTTGGTTTATTTATCTCAGTGAGGGCTGTTCGTACCCCTTAAAGGAGGCGACAAGGAAGACGTTCTCTTTTGTCTGCTTAATACCTGATTCCCTCTGAAACGAAATCTCTCTGATGAGAACATGGCAGCCCCCTTGCCCTGTGACCCCATGATGGATCTTTCCTTTCAGACCGGGATGCGTGTCGGCAGAGCTGGTGTGAAAAGAGTTCTTTATTTTTCTGTCCACGGGCCAGTTATGGAATTCCACGTTGCCTCTGAAATGTTTTAGGAAACAGTGCAAGCTGTTCACTCACCCTTTCGTCTGCTAGCCATAGCTCTTACACGTCAAGGACCCAGAAAGAAGTCACAACCTCAGCTCTTAAGGAACTCGGGACACTCCGACGGAGGCAGACTCTCTGATCTATTAGGAAATGATCCAGAGCCAGATTGTGAGGCTCAGCCCCTAACATCACAACACCAGAGAAGAGAAATGAGCTGCGACGGCTGCTGTGTTCCTTCGGGAAGGCATTTTGAATGAAGGTGTTGGGCTTGGGGGGCTTAGGGGGTTTGGGGTGGTTCCAAGGTGATGGCTGTATAGCTGTAGGAAGAAAGGGGCCTGACCCTGCCAAGGTACATGTCTGGGAGTGGTGGAGATATAGTCCTGGGGACCAGTTGCAGTAAAAGTAAGTGAAGTGGGGGACGGGGATAAGTGACAAGGGCCTAGAGCCTGGTTTTGATTAGGGGGAAGCCAATGGTATGTTACTATTTAGAGGCAAGACAGAGCCAGATGATGAAAACCTCAGGCTTTATTGCTCTCAGGGACCACGAATTTTCTCATCTTCTGTTTGCCCAAGTGTGGAAGTTGGTACATTGGCACAGCATTAAAGCTATTTAATAAACAGGTGGCATTTACTATGTGCTGGGTACTTCATTTTAAAATAAGTACATAATTCTACAATAAATACCTAATTACATTATGGGAGGTAAAATTGTGTCCCACTTGTAGTAATCAATGTAAAGAAACATATTAAGTGCATGGCACTGTAAATGGCAGGTGATTATAGCAAAAATCTTGTTTTTTTAAATTATTTTTTAATTTGTTTATTTTGAGAGAGAGAAAGAGCGTGAGCAGGGAAGGGGGAGGGAGAGACAGAGAGAGAGAGAGAGAGAGAATCCCAAGCAGGCTCTGCACTGTCAGCACAGAACCCGACGTAGGGCTCAACCTCACCAACCCGCGAGATCATGACCTGAGCCAAAATCAAGAGACGGACACTTAACTGACGGAGCCACCCAGGTGCCCCTTAGAGCAAAATCTTAAGGGTTGTCATAGTCTGCATTACAGATGGGCAGCTGAGGCTCCAGAGGCCCCAGACCTTTCCACAGCAGATTTATCCAGCAGTGGCAAGAGGGTGGGTTGGAGGGTGGAGAGAAGAGCGGTAAGGAGGCCAGTCGGCCAGCTCTTCAAGAGTGTAGCGATGGGAGTCTTGCACTGAGCGTTGAGTGGAGAGGAAACACGAGAGCCATTGGGTAGACCGCCGTTCAGGCGTTCCATTGCATGTGTTTATCTCTCTGTACACTTGGGTTAATCTGCGATGCACATTTGGGGTGCAGACTCCTTGTGTGTGTGGCAATAGTTCTGTATGGTGAATGTGAGCAAGTGCCAGGAGATATTTCGTAACCAAATGCTGACATTTATCGAGTGCTTCGACTGGCTGCGTCCCATGCTAAGTCCTTGAATGACCTCTTTCATTCCTCATAATAACCACAGAAGGCATCTGCCGTTTCCCACCCCCACCCCCACCCCCCCGCCTTGTACAGATGAAGGCACAGAGGCTCAGAGAGTTTAAGTCACTTGCCAAAAGTCGCACAGCCGGGTTTCAAATCCAAGTCTGTCTGACTGCAAGACCTTTAGCCACCACATCATTGCCTGGTCCTAGTGACTTTTTACAGCATCTTCTGCTGTTTGTCTCTCATTTAACCTTGAGTATGAGTTTCTGTGACTTAGCTTAGAATTTGATTCATCTCCCTAAGCACCAGAAACAACAGATATTCACCGGACCATAAACCCTATTCCTAACCTCTGTGCAGTATATTTATGTATCTTCTTCTGTGGTTTATATCATCATTAAAGCGGCTCTACTTGGCCCTTTAAGAAGCTAATTAATCACTAAATATAGATCACAACTTGTTCTTTTCAACCCTCTGCATGTTTCTTCCCCCCATTGTGTGATGCCATCTGGTACTATGAGCTCATGCTTTTTGTGTTCCTTTTCAGAGAGCCAGATTCATTGCTGTCTATACCCAGAAAGCCAGTTAATTTCAAAGTTTGCATGCATGGCTTTGAAAAAATTGGAAGCTAATGCCTCCTTGTGGATTTCCACAGTATCACTTTTTAACATAACATCGCACAGAACTTCAGTCTTTACCACCATCCACACATACACACACACATGTCTTTTCATCAAAAGGACCTAATTTGTCTTTGGCAAGCTGTCAAGCAACTACAGGTCTTTTCCTGTGTGATTTTTGTCAAGTTTCATTTTGTCAGTTTAAAGCGTATGCTGTAAGGAGCCAGACCTTAATAATATACTCCCCCCTTCGAATCTATTTGACTTTCTGAGACAGCAGCGGAGTTTAAGAACAAGAAATACAACAGCTAATGTGGGCCCCTGACACTGCTGCTGATCTGTCCTTCACTCCCACTTTCTCTCCTAATTCTGCCTGGAGTCTTGATCATCTTCCAAGGGAGTGGAGCACAGGAGCCGTAGACTGTTTTCTTGCAAGCTCAGCTGAGGGGCTCTGGGCTTGCCAGCAGGCTCCCAATCAGTGGGATTGTTGAGTACTGCTTGTTACCGTCCGGTCCAGACCTTGTCACTCTCCACACCTCCTTTCTCTTCTCGTTTCAGAGCGCTTGGCAGTTTAAATTTAGCCTGGGAGCCTAGCGGGGAAGGAAAGGTAATTTGGCTACGTGAGCACTGCTTACCTCACTCCTGGCACATGCTGGATGCCCCTGGGGAAGCAGGAGAGCATTGGCCAGCTGCCTTCCTCCTTTCTGTGGCTCTTCCTCCTGGGATCGTGCCTGTTCCTAGCAAGGGGCTGAGATGAGCCCTGAGAATGTCCCCTGTGATGTAAAAGGAACCGTGTATTTCCCTAGCATAGAAGCTGTCCTAGGGCCAGCCCCTCGCGCTCTCAGAGAACGGTTTCTACTCAGTCCACACTCCATTTGAGCATGAAGCAGCTTCTGTGAGATGCAGGTAGAATGAAGTCACTGAGTCAGCCGTAGAGCCAATCCAGTCTCCAAATAACATTGTCAAAAGGTATGGGTAATATACAGACAGAAGCCTCAATTAAGTTTTGTTTCCAAAAGAGCACATGTTGTTACTAAACCAAAAAAAATGGGGGCGCCTGGATGGCTCAGTCAGTTAAGCCATTGACTTTTGATCGGTTGCACGTTGAAGCTCTGCATTGGGCTCCATTTTGGGCGTGGAGCCAACTTAAAAAAAAAAAAAAAGAAAAAAATGTGCTTTTCCCTGTAAATTGACAATTTGCTTAATAACTTGTTGTAGCCACCCACAGAATTAAGATGCACTTCTAAAAGATTAAGGATTTCTAATTTTCCTGAGTGACTAGTATACAAAATTTGAATAACAGCATATATGTTAAAGCTTGGTTACTACTTTGCACTGTGGCCTTAGGCTAGTTGCTTAATGTCTCTGAACTTCAAATTTTTCTACCTACTTAATGGAGCAAATCATACTTATTATTTTTTAATCTGGTTCATAGGGTTGTGGGTGAGCATCAAATAGATTTTGTCAAATGCTTTTTCTGCATTTAGGAGATGATCTTGTGGTTTCTGTGCTTTATTCTTTTCATAAGGCCTATTATATTAATTGATTTTCACATGTTGGAACAATCTTGCATTCATGATATCAATCCCACTTGGTCATGATGCATAGTCTTTGTTATATGTTGCTGAATTCAGTTTGCTAGTGTTTGTGGAGGATTTTTGTATATAATAGTCACAAGAATATTTTGAAATATTCTTTACTTGTTATGTTTTTGGTTTTTGTATCAGGTGTAATATTGACCTCCTAGAAAGATTTGGGAATTCTATTTTTTTTTTTTTGAAGAGTTTATGAATGATCGTTATTCTTTTTCAGATATTTGGTAAAATTTACCAGTAAGGATGTATGGTCCTGGGCTTTTCTTCACTGGAAGATTTTAATTGTAGAGATTTTATTTTTAAGTAATTTCTACACCTGACACGGGGCATGAACTCACAACCCCAAGAACAAGAGTCTCATGCTCTACTGACTGAGCCAGCCAGGCACTCCATCATTGGAAGATTTTTAATAAGTTATTTACTACCTTAATCTCTACCTATTATAGATCTTTTCAGATTTTCTATTTCTACTTGAGTCAGTTGTGGTAGTTTATGTCATTCTACAGATTTCATCTGTATAATTTGTTGGCATATAATTTTTTCACAATATTCTCTTACAATCCTTTTTATTTCCATATTGGTAATGCCCTCTGTTTTATTCTTGATTTTAGTAACTTGAGTCTTCTTTTTTTTTTTATTTTGGTTAGATTAACTAAATTTTATTAATCTTAATTTTGTCAATGTTATTAATCTTAGTGCCAATTTTTGGTCTTGCTTATTTTCTGGGTTCTTCTATTCTCTACTTCATTTGTTTCTACTGTAATTATGTAATCTCTTTTCTTCTGCTTAAGGTTTAGTTTGCTTTTCTTTTTTTGGTTTTTTAATGTAGACAGGTTATTGATTTGACATCTCGTTTTTTAATGTAGGCATTTGCAGCTATAAATTTTCCTCTAAGCACCACTTTAGCTGCATCCCATAAATTTTGGTATGCTGTGATTTAGTTTTCATTCATCTCAGAGTGCTTTTAAATTTCTCTTGTGATTTATTTTTTAAACACTTGGCTGTTTAGGAGTGTGTTACTACATTTCCACAAATTTGTGAATGTCTCAAGTTCTCTTATTGATTCTAACTTCATTATAGTATGGTCAGAGAACATACTCCATATGGTTTTAATAATTTTAAATATATTGAGATTTGTTTTATTGCCTAACATATGGTCTATCGTAGAGAACATTCTATGTGCACTCAAAAAGAATGTGTATTCTGCTGTGGTTGGGTAGAGTGTTCTATAGATGTGTTTTGTCTAGTTGTTTTAGAGTGTTGTTCAAATCTTCTATTTCTGTGTTGATCTTCTAATGTCGTACCATGTTTGAAAGTGGGATATTGAAGCCTTCAACTATTCTTGTTGAATTGTCTATTTCTCCCTTCAGTTTTTGCTTCCTGTATTTTGGGGGCTCTGTTGGTAAGTAGGTGCATATGTGTTTATAATTTTATAAATTCCCAGGGGATTGACCCTTTTACCATTCTAAAATGTCTTTGCCTATAGTAAAAATTTTTGTCTTTAAGTTTATTTTATCTGATGTTAGTATACCATTCCCATCTCTCTTTTGGTGATTGCATGGTATATCTTTTTCTGTACTTTTACTTTCAACCTATTTGCATCTTTGGATCTAAAGTGTGTCTCTTGTGGACATCATATAGGTGGATCACGTTTTATTTATAATGCCAATCTCTGTCTTTTGATTGGAGTGTTTGATCTGTTTAGATTTAATGTAATTCCTTATAAGGGAGGAGTTATGTCTGCTGTTTTGCTATTTGTTTTCTATACGTTCCTCTTTTCTTCCATTACTGTCTTCTTCTGTGTTAAATGGATGTTTTCTAGTAACCTTTTAAATATGTATTATATATGTATGTGTACACACACACACACACACACACACACAAGTTGCCTTGTGAATTACAATTAACATTTTAATTTATAGCAATCAAGTTTGGGTTAATACCAACTGAATTTCACTCGTATATAAAAGCTTTGCTGCTTTGTAGCTCCATTCCCTCTCCTCTCCTTTGCATGGTTATTATCATACACATTACATTGTATGATCCTCAACAGAGATTTACAATTATTGGTTAATGTTTTGTGTCTTTTAAATCAGGTAATAGAAAAAAAGTTACAGCACAGATAGTACATTTATATTGTCTTTTATGTTTACCCATGTCATGACCTTGACAAATGTTCTTTATTTTTTTCTAATGTTTATTTATTTTTGAGAGAGAGAGAGAGAGTGGGGAAGGTGCAGAGAGAGGGAGACACAGAATCCAAAGCAGGCTTCAGGCTCTGAGCTGTCACTACAGAGCCTGACGTAGGGCTCAAACCCACGGACCGTGAGATCACGACCTGAGCCAAAGTCGGACACTTAACTGACTGAGCCACCAAGGCACCCTGACAAATGTTCTTTATTTCTTCATGTAGATTCAGTTACTGTACTTTCCTTTCATCCAGAAGGACCCCCTTTAGTATTTCTTGTTGGACAGGTCTGCTAGTGACATACTCTCTCAGTTTTTGTTTTGCTGGAAATGTCTTAAATTTTCCTTCATTTCTGAAAGATGACTTTGTTGCATATAGAATTCTTGATTAATTTTCTTTCTTTCATTGCTTTGAATATGTCATCTCACTCCCTTCTGGCTTCCATAATTTCTGATGAGAAATCATCTTCTACTCTTTTGAGGAACGCTTGTATGTGATAAGTTGCTTTTCTCTTGCTTCTTTCAAAACGTTCTCTTTAGCTTTTGGGAGTTTGATTATGATGTGTCTGGGTGTGGCTCCCTTTGAGTTTATCCTATTTGTGGTTCATCAAACTTAGATGTGAGGATGTATGTTTTTCACCACATTTGGGGAACTTTTGACAATTATTTCATCAAATATTCTTTTTGCCCCTTTTTCTCTTTCCTCCTTCTTGCGACTCCCATTATACTGACATTGATATAATTGATGGTGTCTCACAGATCTCTGAGGCTCTGTTTATTTTCTTCTCTTCTTTCCTCATTTTTTTCAGACTGGATAATCTCAATTGACTTCTCTTCAAGTTTGCTGATTAATTTTTCTGCCCCTCCAGTGGATTTTTCATTTTATTTATTGTGCTTTTCAAGTTCAGGATTTCCACTTGTTTTTTTTTTTTTCTTTTTATCCTTCCTGTCACTTTACTGATATTCTCTGTAGGGTGAGACATCATTCTCATACTTGCCTTTAGTTCTTTGAACACATTTTAAGCAGCTGATTTAACGTCTTTGTCAGGTAAGTCCAACATCTGGGTTTCCTCAGTGATACTTTCTCCTGAATGGCTTTTTTCCTCATGCATGGACCATATGTTCTTGTTTCTTTGTATGTTGTATACTTTTTTACTGAAAACTGTGTATTTAAAAAAATATTATGTAGCAACTCTAGAAATTAGATTCTTCTTCTTCCTCCTCAGGGTTTGTTATTATTTGGTGGTGTTGTTGTTGGTTTCTTTAGTGTCTTTCCTTAACTGATTCTATAAAGTCTCTATTCTTTGTCATATGTGGCCCCTGAAGTCTCTGCTTGACCAGCTGTGTGTGAAGCTAATGGACAGAAATGTCCTTAGCTGCCTGGAACTAATAAGTCCCAGTGTTTGCTGATGGGCTCTGTGTGGATGTCGTTCATGTCTTCAGCTCTGCCTTAGCCTTCACTCCCTGCTTTACAGAGCCTCAAGGTCAGCCAGAGGATGAATACCGCTTGGAATGACAGTTTTGAAAAATACAAATGCAAGCTATTAATACATTTGCAGCATGTTATCTGCTACTATTCTCGTCCTAGATTGTTTGTTCTTTTTAAGCACAGGCGTTTTCTGACTTCTATGTAAACATCTAACTTATGTGCCTTAGACCACAGAACCACTGCCACGGGCCCATGTTGAAAAAACAAGGAGAAAAATAGAGCTTCGAACTTTGAGGGAATTGGTGGTTTCATGATGAAAAAAAAAAAAAAAAAAAGAAAAATCTTCCCCAAAGCAGAGGTAGTCTTGGGGCAGTGTTTCTCAAAGTGAGATTCAAGGACTGCCTGCCTCAGAATTACTTGGGATGTTTGTTAAAGTTCAGGTTCCTGGCTCCATCCCAAATCCTTTGATTTAGAATATCTTGGGTGGGGTCCATCCAGGAATGTACATTTTTTTTTTTTTATAACTTGAAAGAAAAAAATTTTTTTAACGCTTATTTATTTTTGAGAGGCAGAGAGAGACAGAGCACGAGCAAGGGAGGGGCAGAGAGAGAGGGAGACAGAATCCGAAGCAGGCTCCGGGCTCTGAGCTGTCAGCACAGAGCTGGATGTGGGGCTCAAACTCACCAAACCATGAGATCATGACCTGATCCGAAACAGAGTCAGACGCTTAACCGACTGAGACACCTATGTGCCCCCCAAAGTTTTATTTCTATAAGTAATTCAATTCCAGAAATTAGACATTTATTTGCATCTATGAGGATTTTTTTTTTTTTTTTTAGTAGCTGCAGGGTTATCATAGGATTCAGGCTGAATCATGGGACTCAGAAGATTTTAGGGGAAAAATAAGCCCGTATTTATTTATGCAATAAAAGCATGGGTTGGGAGAGAGGGTAGGAGAAGATACTAGATAAATCAATGGGTATACTTGCTCATTTCAAAATATTGTGCCTAGGGCTGGGCATGCAGCCAGAAAAGGTAGGGAAAGTTTTTTCTTTCTCCTCTCTACTTTAATTTTCGTTTCCCTCTCTACTTTTAGTACTACTCTTTCTCTTGGGACGCAGAATTTAGGTCAGTAAAATTTATATTAAGGAAATGCATCAGCTGCCCTGGGGTTAAATAGGCTCTTGAGGCTTATCTGGTGACTGAATCACCACCTAAGCCACCACGTAGAGGGTTGTCTTCATGGAATAATGTCTTCTGGTTTCCAAATAACACACTTCCTAATGAACTTTTTGATGCAACCCGTTTGAGAGTTTGAGATTGGATCAAGTTCAGACACATGTAATTTATCTGGGTTAACTTAAAATTTTAAGCTGATTTCCCCCAACCACATGTATACTTTTAGGCCATTTTTCCTTGAGGAGTTTTGCGTTTAGTTAACACAAACTCAGCGTTGAAAAACAATTTGGGGAGTTTAGATCTTTATCAAATTTATGACATTCACAAGTGACACGTGATTTAAAAAATTATTTCACATTTTAGATTTTTACTGCTCTGACTTGCCTGTATCACTGAGAGTCATCAGGTGATTCCTATCCCTCCCCCCATTCAACCCAGTTCAGGACACATTATTGGGCTGTAGATCTCCAGAATTCTATTACAAATACACGGACTAGTAAATCGCATTTCTTATTTCCTTCAAGGTATTGCACAGCGATGCACAGCCATCAAGTACCACTTTTCTCAGCCAATCCGCTTACGAAACATTCCTTTCAATTTAACCAAGACAATTCAGCAAGATGAATGGCACCTGCTTCGTGAGTATTTCGGGGAACGGGTCAGAGAGGAAATGGTGTCTTGCCGCACAAAAAGTATTCCCACCAGCCCTCTCAGGTTTGGACGGAAGGACGTTGTGCTGATTCTATGTGGGCCCAATCTGACTTGGTCAGCGACTCAGGGAGTCATTTCGACTCAGGGAGTCATTTCGCTAGGCTGCAGTCACAACTTGTTTACAGGTGGAACGTGTGAAAATCAGGCCTGAGGCTTTTTGAGACAGGGCAGTGTGTGTGTGTGTGTGTGTGTGTGTGTGTGTGTGTGTGTTTCTGCCCTGGGGGCATCTGTACCGAAATGGCCTCCTGCATCTTTTCTTTACCAAGTCATCGTGCATGAAGATCTGCTCTGCCACTTAGGTTAGTAAACCAAGGAGATTATACCTTAGGTACTCTCGGTTTTGTTTCGTTTGTAGAATATTCATTTTAGCTACCACGTCTATCTCAGACCTTGGTATTTCTGCCAAAATATCTTTATGAGTGCATGTTGTAATTTTCTCACAGGAGGTCTGTTATCAGAGGACATCTCAATGATGGGAACTACTCTTTTTCACTGTCAGGAAAATGTGAAAATCTAGAAAGGACCATGCCATGTGATACTAAAGAGGGCAGATATCTACCTGAAAATTGCTGACTCATGCTGCCTGGTGATAGATGACTCAGGAAAGCAAAAAAAAAAAAAAAGAGAGAGAGAGAGAAAAAAACTAGACCCTAATCGGAGGCCGACACTGTCATTTGCCAATGACATAAGCAGCGAGGACGTTGGTGATCCAGTTGGGTGGCCAAGGCCACTGCAGAAAACCAAGCAGAACCTCATTTTGTGAGGAAATCTCTGCAGATGAAAGGCTCTGTTTTGAACTCTACACCCGACCATGGAAGCTCTTATGACACGGCTCCAGCAGCAATCTCAATGTTACACATACTCTGATTGGCAGATTTAGGACTTGGAAAGTCATTGGCTGAAATGTGGTTTTTTCCTTAGTGCTATGACTCCCTGAGAACTCTCTCTTGTTGGCTGATCTTAACAAGCATTTCTCAGCAGGTCTGAGAGTTTTATCTAAGTGTTCTCACATCTGAATTCTTTATGAGCGTGTTTGGAGTTCTTTGCCTTAATCAACAAGTCTAGAAAGCCACACAGTCACTGATTTTTCTGTCTGGTGAGAAAAGATAGACATAGGAACCTGAGAAAGAGCGCCACCTCTGTACTCAAGGAGTCTGTGCCCTGCTGTTGCCCAGCAAGACGGTATTTGAGTGTTCCCTTCATCCTCTTGGAGGTTCTCCCAGAAAGAGACTTTCGGTATCTGCATGCATAGCCCTTTCTGAGAAAGTTATATTTGGTGATTTGTACTATGTTTATCAGATAAGCTTAACATGTCTGGTACTGATGCAAATCCTATGTGGATTATATCTGAACCTTGTACCTTTTAATGGTCATAGACAAGAGAATTACTACTGAAACCACAGGGAATTTAGGGAGTTGAGATACTAATGACTGAACTCTTCTGACATTTCCCCTGTTCAGATGTGGATGTCTCCAAATGACTTATACCCTTAACATTAAACTCAGCCCCTTTAAATTATCACTGTCCCTGGCCCTTGGTCTGAGGTGTCTATACTTCCTCATCTAGGCAGAGATGCTCTGCTTTCATTTAATGCTCTGAGCTGAAAATGGGAAATCCCTTTGAAAGTAAATATATGATATCACTCATATGTGGAATTTAAGAAACAGAACAGATGAACATAGGGGAAGGGAAGGAAAAATAAGATGAAAAGAGAGGAGACAAACCATAGGAGACTCTTAAATACAGAGAACAAACTGAGGGTGCTGGGGGGAGGTGTGGGGGGTATGGGATAAATGGGGGATGGACATTAAGGAGGGCACTTGTTGGGATGAGCAATGGGTGTTATATGTAAGGGATGAATCACTAAATTCTCCTCCTGAAATCATTATTAAGCTATATGTTAACTAACTTGTATTTAAATAAAATTAAAAAATAAAAATATATACATATATAAAATTAAATTAAAATAAATTAAAAAAAAAAAAAAAGGAATGGTCCAAGGGTGCCCAGAGCTATTGACTGGCCTCAGGGGCACTGGATCTCTGCTCGAGATCTATTGTTTTAAGAAGGGTCACAGGTATTCAGCTAACAATTTTAAAAATGTACATTTGTTCAAACAAAAGGCAAGGAGATAGAAGAAGTGAAATAGCAAAGGGTGGGCAATCAGAGCACTGCTTGAGGGTAGCAATCAGAGTGACAATACGTCAGGTGCCTGCAGTCCGTCCATCTCATGGTTTTGCCTAGGAGGTGGTGG
The DNA here is from genome assembly GCF_014898765.1 of Herpailurus yagouaroundi. Lineage (NCBI taxonomy): Eukaryota > Metazoa > Chordata > Mammalia > Carnivora > Felidae > Herpailurus > Herpailurus yagouaroundi. The sequence goes on from NW_024412419.1 coordinate 32,932,634, forward strand.
AGGGGCTGGGGTTTTGGCTCCGGGATCCCGATTGCGTCTTTGTGACAGACCATACCTGCCGGTTGTGTCTACGGCAGACCCTTGGCCATGAGAAAGGTCTCTCCTCAGCCTGTGGAAATGGGTACTTGGGCTGTGGGGCCTGTGTTTAAGGGGAGAGGGAGTTTACGAGCAGATATCCCATATGTGCACTTTGGGCCCCATTTCAGTCACCACGATTGCCTCCACTTTCTCAAATCCTTTTTGAAAATAGGCGGGAGTAGATGTAAACGAGAAATAAAACAATCGGCCATCAAGGTGCTCAGGTAAAACCATATTTCACTGTAACACACTTTGTGGGCTCTTTCTCCAAAGCCGGATTAAGTAGAGCCACTACAGTGGTGGTAAGCTACATTTCCATCACTCTGTTAAGGGAAGTAAAGATATTTCTCTTACCTACCTCACTCTCAGTACATTAAGGAACTTGCTATCTATTACCCAGGTTTACCCTGGCATTGTCCTCTGGCCTACTCTCCGTGGGGTACAGACTTCTCCGTGGACTCAGAGAAGGTAGACTCTGCCCCCTGGATTTGCTGGACCCCGTCTGTCCTCTTCTGGAATACCTGGGGAGAGACTTCCCTAAACCACCTCAGCCCCACAGACCCTAAGACTGCCTGTGTCACTTACTAGTTTTGACAATGTATATTCAAAGCTCTTCATTCTCTGGTTTTCAATGACTTTGCTGCTTCTGCTTTTCATTCGGAATGTTTGTGTTTCGAGAGTAGACTTGAGAAGAATCACTGCCGGCTTCCTGGGCATGGCTGTAGCCGTCCTGCTCTGTGGCTGCATCGTGGCCACGGTCAGTTTCTTCTGGGAGGAAAGCTTGACCCAACACGTGGCCGGACTCCTTTTCCTCATGACAGGTACGCCCAACACCTCAGCAAAAGTGGAGGCTGCCTGCCTGTGGCCAGCCTCGCTCTGTTAATTTTGCTTTCACTTGTGCAAAGAGCAACCAGAGGTCGTTTGGCTTTTGTGGGTAATACACAATTTAAAGAAAACAGCAGTGTTAATAGTACAGGCCTGGTTTCTCCACTGTGGGCCCCGAGAAGGTTGGACAGAAATGTCTTGGGCTTGATCTCCGTATGAGCCAGCCCTGTATTTTCTGTCTCTGCTTCATACCATGTCCCTAGCCCTGGCCTGGACTCCTGGCAAGCCCTGGTCATCATTTATCAGGAGCCCGCAAGGAGAGAAAGAGTGATCAGCACAACCCGCCCCCAAGGCTGAAAGTTAACTCAAAGTACTTCTCTTAGTGATGGTGTCTTTGGTGTCATCTTTCTTTCTTTCTTTCTTTCTTTCTTTCTTTCTTTCTAGAAAACAAAGACAGCATGAGTGAGGGAGGGGCAGAGAGAGAAAGAGAGAGAGAGAGAGAGAGAGAGAATGAGAATCCCAAGCAGGCTCCACACTATCAGCACAGAGCCGGACACGGGGCTTAAACCCACGAACCGTGAGATCATGACCTGAGCCAAAACCAAGAGTCAGATGCGTAACCAACCGGCTGAGCCGCCCAGGCACCGTGGTGTCATTTTTACACACAAATTACTCCACAGATGTTTTTTGAGGACTTACTACTCTAGGTACCAGAAACACCATGAATAAGGCAAACAGAATCCTTCTCCATTTCTGTCGCAGGGAGACGGAGACCATAACTTGTGATAATGATAAATACTGTGAGGAAAACAAAGAAGGTGGAATAGGGGTCTCAGGGAACACCTGGCTGAGGTGATTTCCCAGCTAAATCATGGAAAGCAGCCGGCAGAGGGTGGGCATGTGCTGCAGGGCGAGCCGCGTCCTGAGGCAGGGGTGGCTTGGTGTATCTTGAGCCATGGAAAGAAGACCAGTGTGGTTGGAGGGCAGGGAGAAAAAGGCTAGTGTCTCTTGAGGTGGGAGATGCAGGCAGTGGCTGGATTTCAATCCAAGGGTAATGGAAGCCACCAGGTTTTAAGCAGAAGAGGGATCTTCAAGCAGGGTATTGGAAAGGGGGTAGTGTGTGGAGACAGGCCTGTGGTCTCTTTGATTAGCAGGTGAAGGGTGCTTTTGTCTAAAAAGGAGTCAGGAGCTGAGTTGACAGCTAACACTGAAGGCGGCTACAGGGAAGAAACCTTTTTTTTCCCTTCTCCTCTTTCACAAGGTAATTAATGTATTAGTGATTAGTAAATGCCAAATTAACAGTTTCACAAGTATACTCAGTATGGGAGCCAATATGACTCTGCATATGTCGCCATTTTGAACAAGCCTATTGCCTATTTCTCTGGAGTTCAGTTTTTCAAACGACCACACCTGGGTTTGCTAGCGCTTCTTCCTTAATAGCCGCTCCCCCACCGGTTAACTGGAGGCAGTGATGCCTGACACCATTGGCTGGCACCATTTCCTGTCTGTCCTTCTTTCAGGGTTGACACGTAGGTGGCGCTTTGCTTTCTGGTGTGGTTGGACAATCAGCAGCCTAAGTAACCCAAGTCACAGGCAGGGGCCCTTCCTTCAGCCCCTTTCTCTCTCTGTGAGCAAGATGGGTCATCGTCGTCGTCGTAAGCACCCTGACAGAACCGTCTGAGGTCACACGGCCCCTGAGTAGTCTGAGCAGAAAACCAAGTTGAGCTTTCCATATTTTGGTGAATGCTCTTAGATTGTAGCACAGGGAGGCTAAAATTCTAGGTCCTGAGGTTTTGGAGGAAGATTTGAACCCTCCAGACTAGCCATTGGGTACCTCATTTAAAATCCAAATTGCAGGGGCGCCTGGGTGGCGCAGTCGGTTAAGCGTCCGACTTCAGCCAGGTCACGATTTCGCGGTCCGGTCCGTGAGTTCGAGCCCCGCGTCGGGCTCCGGGCTGATGGCTCAGAGCCTGGAGCCTGTTTCCGATTCTGTGTCTCCCTCTCTCTCTGCCCCTCCCCCGTTCATGCTCTGTCTCTCTCTGTCCCAAAAATAAATAAAAACGTTGAAAAAAAAAATTTAAAATCCAAATTGCAGAACGGATGAGTCAGGGTAGCAAAAAGCAGAGAGGCCTGTCTGCCCGGAGGATCCCTTTAAGCCTCTGCTGGGGCATAATGGTCGTTAAAAATCTCATCCGTGTTCTTCCCTCCCATTATTGGTTGATCCCCCATTTTCCTGACTCTCGTCCGTCCGTGTATACATCAAAGAACTGCAGATTCGCCTCCCCTCCCAACCCTGGAAAGACTCACCTTATATCCCCTCGTCAGGAAAATGAGAGAAGCTGTAGACAAGAAAACCTTAGTGGTGGTTTTAAAGCACACTTTAATATGGGTAATGCATAAATAATTTAGGATGCTCTTAGATATAAAACAATCGTTAGCAGTAAAATAAATCACTGGGCCATAAAAGCCAGGGCGAGTGAGAGTTCCTAGGAAGGTCGCAGGCCGGACTGGTTTTAAATAAAGGGGGGTGGTTGTTGAGCACTGGGTAGGCAGGGAGAAAGGCTAGCAGCCAAGCGTCCTGCCCCCGCTCCACATTTCCATGCTCAGCCCTTATATCTGATCCTCATGTGGACTAGAACTCCGAGCCAGATTGACTCCGGCATCCTCAGGATTTATCATCAAAAGCCCATGTGCAATTGTTAAACAAAAACGAAACAAACAAAACAATAGCCACAATCACAAAAACCCCACAACAGCCAAAAAAAAAACACCATACCCCAGGCTTAGAAACTTGAAGTCTGATGACCAGTCCTGAAGGACTAACAGACACAACATAACATCGTCCAGTTTTCTTGGCTTTTGGTTGGCCAAACAAATGTTTGGTTGGCCCAACATTTGGGAATAAGGAGAAAATCCTCTTGTAGATCCCACCACCTGAAAAAGGAGGTTGTTGAAATATTTTTCTTATTCTGGACCAAATCTTGCCCATGAGTTTGCCTCATTTAAAAAAAAAAAAAGATGTTCGTAACCATGATCACAGTAAAGTATTTAGTCTTCTGGGCTTCCATTTAACATCCTCCATTTGGGTTCTGTGTCTCCCTGTCTCTCTCTGCCCCTTCCCCACTTGCACTCTGTCTCTCTCAAAATAAATGAACGTTAAAAAAAATTTTAAAAAGAAAGGGGAGATCCTGGGTGGCTCAGTTGGTTAAGAGTCCGACTTCGGCTTGGGACATGATCTCAAGGCTCGTGAGTTCGAGCCCCGTGTCGGGCTCTCTACTGACAGCTCAGAGCCTGGAGCCTGCTTCCCCTTCCCTGCTTGTGCTCTGGCTCTCTGTCTCTGTCTCTCTCTCTCTCTCTCTCAAAATAAATAAACATTATAAAAAATTAGGAAAAAAAATAACATCCTGCCATAAGCTTTCCCCACATTGTTCTGCTGTTTTTTTGCTCTGTTGTTTTCAATGGTATTCCATAGTTACATGCTCGTCCGAGGGGTGGATATGCTGTGTTGTGTTCATCTGTTCCCTTCCTTGTAGGGTTTAGAGAGGTTTGTTTGATTTTTGCTATTTCAAATCGTGCCTTTATATTTCCTTTGTAAATGCCGGGGTAGCGACATTAATCCACTGCACGAGATAAATTAGCTGGAGGATGTTCATATGTAGTAGCAGTGGAAGAGAGCAACTAAGGGTTAAAAGAATTGATTTTAATTAAGCAGAAGTGTCTTCAGCAGCGCTTGTCAGCATCTCTCCCACAGATTTCTGATGCTAAACTTAGCCCCTTCTAATGCGCTGGCATCTTCGTTCTCCGCCTGAACTTATTAGCCAAACCTTCAATGGAGAGCATCAGGGATGTGACAGTTTGAGATGTTAAAATGGAAACTTTGAAACAGTCTTCCTCCTTCTGCCTTATTGCATACAGACAGCTCTTGATTACCCACATGTGGACCAGCAGTGCTGCTGACTGTTCACAATGGGAGCCGCGTTCTGGGCCCCTTCCCCCCTTTGGGGCCTCTCCAGGGGCCTTCTAGCAGGACCCGGGGAAGGCCTCACATCCCCCAGAGCCCCCCAGATACAGCCTTTCGACTTCATGGCGTCTGAGCTCTCCCTCCCTCTCTCTCTCTCTCTCTCTCTCTCTCTCTCTCTCTCACACACACACACACACACACACACACACACACACACACACAGGATCGAAGAGGCCCGAGCAGAGGACTGAGGGATTAAGACGTTCTCAGGTTTATCTTCTGCTCTCGGGGTGCTGTGAAAGCCCATTTCCATCAACATTCAATGATGCATCGCCGTGGTGATATAATCATGATACTTATAATTTCAGTTATTTATACACAAATCTTTAAAAGGGTTAACTTATTCAAAGCAAACATTTTAAAATGTAACGTTTATGTTGCTGTTGCTTTTGTTTTATTATCTTTTAAAATCTTGGGAATCTCAAAAATTGGGTAAAGCTTGGGCCTTTCTCGATGGGGGCCTCACTGCCCACTGGGTCATTCCCCGTCACAGGCAGCGCTGTCCAGTGAGTGTTGTGACAGCCGACAAAAAGTGACAGAGCCCAGGCTGCCCAGCAAAGCTCAGGGACAGTCAACACCCATGTTGGGTTATCCCTTCCTTTGCTTTGATGCATTAAAGGGGGGAAAAAAAAGACTTCACTGTAGTAGATAAATGAAATTATCTAGGTTATCCATTGATTATGACCTAAAACCACAGGTCCTTAGGACCTCAGTTGAAACATTTGGGGCCAGATGTGTTTTGGAATTCAGGATTTTTAAGTTTCATTTTAGAAAAGTAAATATGGTGAATATACCTTATATTATCTAACACCCTCAGCAGGGTCTGAAATCAAACCCATTAACATTTCTGCAGCAAAACATATGAATATTCACATGAAGCAGGATCAATAAGGACTATAAATAGACTCATGTCACATCAGGTCAGGGTTTGCATTAAACAAGATTGCTGCAAACTTTCAGGAAAAGAGTGGATGTTTTGGATTTAATAATTGCAGCTTGTGGACCTTCTATTTTATTTTATTTTTTTTTTAAGTTTTGTCTGTTTCTGTTAGTCTTGCCTATTCATTTAGGAGAGACAATTGAGGGATGGCTTTTTGGGCAATCTGCGTGAAAAATCGCAGGAGGCATTTTTGCGGGAAGAGCAAAGAGACCAGAATGATGGGCAGGCTGTCTTTTGAAGGAGTGAAAAAAAAAAATCAATGTTTATGCCTTGGGGTGTTGCGGTTGTGTTATTTATCAAGCAGGCTAACCAGGGTGAGGCGGCCTCACTCCTTTCGGACTGTTAAGCACATCAAAGGAGGATGGTCAGAAGAGAAGACTGGGACCAATTAGGGCCCAGTTACCCTAATTACAGCTTGCCAGCTGGCCACAGGCACCTTGAAGATTTCAGGGAAGGAAATTAGGTTGATGATCTGGGACGGCTGCATAAATTTGCTTCCATCCTGATCCGCAAAAGATCCCTTCCAACCCTATAATTCTGTGATATCCTGGTATCTTCTAATTAAGAATATTGGTAGAAAACTTTTTAATATTTTATAAGAAAAGGAGTTGCATACAGGGCTTTTCAGAACCAGTAATTATTCACTGTTTTTGCAGTCAAATGCTCTACCCCTGAGCTATACCCCCAATTATTCACTGTTTTGAAGATGCTACCAGCAATAACCATGACCGAGGCTGGGACTCAAGAACCTCTCTCCCCAGGCACCACCAGCTGGGCTGAAGACTGTCAGTGGTAGATGAGGGGGACTTCTGGCTGGTCAGGGAGTGAGCGAAAGGGAAGGAACGCCTCGGAGAAGAATGGAGGAGAGACGACGTCTCTCTCCATGGATCATCAGGAAGGACCGTTAGGTTTTGAACTTTCTGAGTGCAGGCGTGGTACCTTATTTATATTTTCATACCCCTGCCCCATACCTTGCATTAATTAGATCGCTAATGATAAAAATGCAGCATTAACAGCAATAACTGGCTCTAGGGGGTAAGTCCTACACGGGGTAATTTGGGATGAATTGGTCCTTAGATTGGTAGAACTCAGTGTGTTGTAGAAGTCAGTTTCATTCATCAGGTTTTGTTGACTCCATGTGCTCAGCTCTATTAGACTCTATGTGGAACTTACCAAAAGTCTAGGAGGTCTCTACTACCTTGCCCTGAGATGCATGCTGGAAAGCGAAGTGGGTTCCTGATCATGGCGACGTCAAACACATCATGGCTGTGACCAACAAGGACTCGTTAAACCACCTCTAATATAATCAGAACTGGATTGGGACATAGTAGATGCTTGATAACTAATCACTGAATAACTGATCAAGTAACATTTAAAATAGTAAACTCTTGCTAAGACCTATGAAAGGAATAGAAATATACTTCACGCATTGACTACACCCACAGATGATGTTACGGACTGGGTTGTATCCCTCCCCAAATTCGGATGTTTGAAGTTCTAACCCCCCCCTTACTTCACAGTGTGACTGCATTTGGAGATGGGGTCTTTAAAGAGGTGATTAAGGTAAAATAAGGTCATGAAGGTGGGCCTTAATCCTATAATATGATCAACACTCTTTCTTGGTGTCTTTAGTGTTGGAGTTTTTTTTTTTTTCCTTTTTAAAATATCTTCAGTGGGTTAGGCCTCTTTTATAAAGTCTTTTTGGGCAAGGTGGAAACAATGTTTTGTCTCCTGTCAGTACATTTCCTGGAAATAATCACAAACAGGCCTTCCCATCCCACAAAAAGCAGCTGTGGCAGCGACCTATGTTCAAGCTCTCTGAACGATGTGAGAGTCTGAAAAAGAGGAACTCTCGCATATGCTGTTTTGTTCATCTTTGCTTTCCTCTTTCTCAGAACAATTTCATTTATTTATTTATTTATTTATTTATTTCAACGTTTATTTATTTTTGGGACAGAGAGAGACAGAGCATGAACGGGGGAGGGTCAGAGAGAGAGGGAGACACAGAATCGAAAACAGGCTCCAGGCTCTGAGCCATCAGCCCAGAGCCTGATGCGGGGCTCGAACTCACAGACCGCAAGATCGTGACCTGGCTGAAGTCAGGCGCTTAACCGACTGCGCCACCCAGGCGCCCCTCTCAGAACAATTTCAAAAGCATCTTGGAAAAATTAAAAATGTCACCGAAGGACAGCTTGTGAGAGCACTGGTGGGAAGGGAGAAGGGCAGACGGGGGAATTTTTGTGGGTTCGCAGTAACCCTCCCGCCAACTTTAAGCAAAGTGAGTAAAGGCAGCAGAAAATAAGGCAGGTTTTCATCCAGATCTGACAAGTGCCCTCTTCCAAAAAGAACTTGAGAGACATAGATATTTCACCATAAAATAAATACAAGTAATACAAATACGACAAAGGGACAATTGGGTTTGCAAGGCAAGATGGGTCCGAGGGTGAGATCAGTAGCAAAAACCATGACATGAAGTACCCAACTTTTGCTCATGGTGGGCCACTGATTAGCTTTAGGGAGTTTCAGGAACTTGGTCAGAGAAAGAAAATTTTTTTTTTTAATGTTTTATTTATTTTTTTAAGACAGAGAGCATGAGTGGGGATGGGGCAGAGAGAGAGGGAGACACAGAACGCAAAGCAGGCTCTAGGCTCTGAGCTGTCAGCACAGAGCCCAGTGCGGGGCTCAAACTCACAAGCCATGAGATCATGACCTGAGCTGAATGAAGTCGGACACTTAACTGACTGAGCCACCCAGGCGCCCCAGAGAAAGGAATTTCTGTTAGTGACATCTTTCCCAGTCTCCATGAGCTCCGTAGACATAAGGCACAATCATTCATGACAACAGGGGCAGAGAAAATCATCCTTCTGGTTAAGCCTTCAGGGTAGATGATTTCTTATAATCCACTTCTATTCAGTGTAAACCGGTGGTGTTATACTAAAATTCATTTCACCAAAAGCAATTTTATGGAGTTGGCAGGGGAGAGGTGCTAATAAAATCAATGTTCAGTATAAAATCAACGGTAGCATATATAGTATATACATGGCATTCTTTTTTTGGTGGGGGGTGGGGGTGGGGAATGTTCTTGCTCCATGCCTTTATTTTGGAATAACAGAATCACAGAAATCTGATACTGTAAGGGTCTGCAGTAACTAAGTCCCCATTTCTTTTTCCCGGTTGAGGAAACTAAGACTTGGGTAATTTCAAGGTCACACAGTGATCAGCGGTAGATCTGGGGACCAGAAGACACATTTCCCGCATCTCAGCCCAATGCATTTGGACATCAAAGGATGCTTAAAAGTCTTAGTTTGAACTCAAGTTTTCAGAGGTCATTAAACCTACATTACTTGTAAAAAGCCTTGCTTTTAGGCATTCAGCTCTGTGCAGACAGCTGAATGCAGAATAGAGTTGTTTTTCCTATGAATGGGTCATTGTTCTATTATATTTTACCTGTTGATACTCCAGAGATCATTTTTTTCTAACTGCCTTATTGTTCTATGACCAGCATTCCTTAGAAGGACTTTGTTATATAGAAACACTGGCTTTGTTTTGGTGCCAGTGAAAACATTCATGTAAACGTAAGAACGTTTGCTCTTCATGAGGTTTGAAAAAAGCAGAGGAGTATTATTTTTTGACTGGCCTGTTCCTTTATGGAAGAATTATTTCCATCTGATCTTTGGGGAACTCAAAATGATATGTTTGCCATAGTAATCTGGAACAGGAAGTCAGAAGATAAGATTGTATCCTTTTTGGAAAAACAGAATTAGACAAAGAGTCGGAAACATCAAATTATCTCAGATCAAGTATCCTCTTAATTTGAAACATTTCTTTTCTAAATGCACAATTGGAAAAGGATTCAGGCAATGTGCCCTTATGTGATTTAAGTGCAGGCAGAATTCTGGCACTTAAAAATGGCATTAAGGTCACCTTTATTTTCTCCCAATTGCTGCTTGCACTGAATTTGGTTTTCTGCTAGTGTTTCTGATCGCCAGAGCTCTATTAAAAAGGATGGAGGGAAATCTGTTACTTTAGGCCCTCTCTTTTTAGCCCTCAAATCTATGTCTATTCCCTATGGAGATGCTCAATATATCCTCAATGCAATTTTCAAGCAAATAGATACAACCTCCATTGTTCGCTGGGATAAACCAAAGTATGAAGCAGAGAGGCACCGGACTTGGAACAGAACTAGGCATCCCATTACTGCACTAGGTGTTCATTTCTGTTTTCATTACCCATCGTCAGCAACTGCCACATTCTGATCCCCTGCCCATCAAAAGGAGCACCCCTGGCAGTCCATTGTGGTGGAATAGACCATCTATATCCTTGGAACATCACTTAAGTACTAAAAAATACTGTGTTTGGAGAATTTTTATCAAAGTCTTGATTTTAGCGTTCTGGAAAGACAATTATACATACGTGTGCTGGTACAAAAAAGTAAAATTTGGGGTCTGTCCATTTTCTTTTCTTTTTTTTTTTAAATGTTTATTTCTGAGAGAGACAGAGTGCAAGCAGGGGAGGTGCAGAGACGGAGAGGGAGACACAGAATCCGAAGCAGGTTCCAGGCTCTGAGCTGTCAGCACAGAGCCGGACATGGGGCTCGATCTCACGAACCCTGAGATCATGACCTGAGCCGAAGTCAGACGCTCAACTGACTGAGCCACCCAGGGGTCCCTGTCTATTTTCTTTATGTCACTCAAATTGCCTCCTATATTCTGAATGGTTGAAGTATATTATCTCCTAACTCAGGTATTTTACATCAAATTCCAACATCCTGAATTTAATTTATATCACTTAAAAGCTTTTATTCATCCATTGAAAAAAACCTACAATGATTTGTTGAGGCCTTGGTATATACCATGCTCTGTACCTTAAAACATAATTTAGCACTTGAAAATTTCATGTAAGATATTATTTACAGGGAACATGGTAAATACTAATGAAAATAGTAATTGAAAAAGAAAATAGACTGTGTGATGCTTGCAACTGCATAAAAATGTATCCCATCACGTACAGAACAAGGGGAAAGGAAGACTCTCGTATTAGGTGTGAGTGATTATAGAAAAGATCGTTTCCTCAAAAATAGTTAGAATTTTTATTTTATTGTTTTAAGAACAAAAGCCAAGGGGCGCCTGGGTGGCCCAGTCGGTTAAGCTTCCGACTTCGGCCCAGGTCATGATCTCACGGTCTGTGAGTTCGAGCCCCGCGTCGGGCTCTGTGCTGACAGCTCAGAGCCTGGAGCCTGCTTCGGATTCTGTGTCTCTCCTTTTCTCGTGCTCTCTCTCTGTCTCTCTCTCTTTCTCTCAAAAATAAATAAACATTAAAAAAATTAAAAAAAAAAAAGAACAAAAGCCAAAAATAAGTTCAAACATACATAAAATCCAAGCAAGCTAATTCTGAATAATTCAAGATGTCGGAATTTCCTCCTGTATTCTTTCCTCTTCTACCTCCAACACCTCGTGTACAGCCTGGCTCACGAAAGTTTCTCCAGTGTTTGTGGAACGAATTCAGGTGACTTCCAGTGCGGGAATTACAGCTCCTTTACAAATTTGGAGTGACCACCTCATCAGTTGGCCCGATTTTCACAGAGGCCTGTGTGGCACTTGCCTTCTAGCAGGCAACACCGTAACCGTGTTCTCTTTTGCATTATTTATAGGGATATTTTGCACCATCTCCCTCTGTACGTATGCTGCCAGCATCTCCTACGACTTGCACCGGCTCCCGAAGCTCATTTATAGCCTGCCTGATGACGTGGAACATGGCTACAGCTGGTCCATCTTTTGTGCCTGGTGCAGTTTGGGCTTTATCGTGGCAGCTGGAGGTCTGTGCATCGCTTATCCGTTTATTAGCCGGACCAAGATTGCACATCTAAAGTCTGGCAGGGACTCCACGGTATGACTGTCCGCACTCAAGTTCACTGCTCGGTGGCCCGTCCACAGTGCCGACGACTCCTGAGAGGAACGTGGTGGAATTCAAGTCGGGATCCCAAGCACAAAGCGGTCTTTTACGTTCCGAACCGTTGCCTGCCAGCCCTTTCTGGACGACTGATAGAAAATCACGCAAAACCTCCATACCTTTCTACGGACAAGACTACTGTGGATTCAAGTGCTTTAATGACTATTTATGCTTTGACTGTGAGAAATTGGGAGCAGTGCCATGGAACATTTCTAGGTTTAGAAAAAAGGGGAAATTGCAATGGGAAAATTTGTATGATTGCCGTTTATTTCAGAAAGTTTGTATATAACAATTACCCGAGAGTCCTTTCTATTTGCAAAAGGGTTCGTAACAAAGCAAGTATAATTTTCTTGTCATTGTACCACGCTTGTTAAGTTTTAATGCGGTCCCTTCGGCACGTGTCCTAATGGTGTCTTGTGTCAGCACCAAATATCTGTGCATCATTGGTGGGTGTTCCTTGTCACGGGAAGGTTCCTCTTCTGTTGCCTTATTTATTTATTTATTTATTTTTAATGGAAGTCTCTTCTCTGTCTTTGTACCGGCATCCAAATCCTAAGAAGAACAGACCAACCGTGTAAGAGCTAATCCGTGACACTATGCAGTATTGTTCGATGTCTTCCCTGTTGGTTAATCTCTGTCTCTTTCTGTTAACTGGATTTCTGCATTAAATGACTGCCCTCTTGTTAGTCTGGGTGTGCTTTCTTTCCGCAGTGGTAATGGGTCTCCTTACCCATGTGCACAGGGAGGAATTCTGTTGTTTTAGTAAGACTCTTGCTAAGGCTTACTAGTTGCTTCCATTAGGTTGGTTATAATTTATCTTTTGTGGCAGCCACACACTTGCTATTTGTGTGTGTCATTTTCTTTTAAAAAAATTTTTTTTTCAACGTTTTTATTTATTTTTGGGACAGAAAGAGACAGAGCATGAACGGGGGAGGGGCAGAGAGAGAGGGAGACACAGAATCGGAAACAGGCTCCAGGCTCCGAGCCATCAGCCCAGAGCCTGACGCGGGGCTCGAACTCACGGACCGCGAGATCGTGACCTGGCTGAAGTCGGACGCTTAACCGACTGCGCCACCCAGGCACCCCGTGTGTGTCATTTTCAAACTTCTTTCCATAGTATTTAAAAATTTTTCCTCTCTCTTCCTCTATCATCTATCTGGTAGTCAGCCCATGCTAAGGAACCACGGTCTCTCCTTTGTCCCTGGACCTCCTAGGCCAGCGGGTTTCAATCTTGGCTGCACATGAAGAATCACTTGGTGAGGGGCGCCTGGGTGGCTCAGCTGGATAAGCGTCCGAGTTTGGCTCAGGTCATGATCTCGGGGTCTGTGAGTTCGAGCCCCACGTCGGGCTCTGTACTGACAGCTCAGAGCCTGGAACCTGCTTCGGATTCTGTGTCTCCCTCTCTCTCTGCCCCTGTCCCATTCACACTGTGTCTCTCTTTCTCAAAAGTAAATAAACATTAAAAAAAAATTAAAAAAGAAAGTCACCTGGTGAATTTCTCAGCCACATCTAAGCTAGGCCCCTCCTCAGACCGATTGACTCAGAATGTCTGCAGCAGGGCCCAGGCTTGAGTATTTTTGAAGCAATATCCCAGAAAATTCTGATGTGCAGCTGGATTGAGGTCCCTGTTCTGGGCCAGCATTGTGGTAATCTCCTTAGTAGTTAGCATTTATTTCACACTGAAGGTGTGTCAGTAAGTGGGCTATGTCTTTTTTCCCCCCAGGTATGATTTCATTTAAAAATTTTTTTAATGTTTTTATTTATTTTTGAGAGAGAGACAGAGTGAGTGGGCGAGGGGCAGAGAGAGAGACACACACGCACACAGAATCTGAAGCAGGCTCCAGGCTCTGAGCTGTCAGCACAGAGCCCAGTGCGGGTCTCAAACTCATGAGCAGTGAGATCATGACCTGAGCCAAAGTCAGGTGCTCAACCGACTGAGCCACCCAGGTGCCCCGGTGTGATTTCACTTAACCTTCTCAAAAGCTCTGTGAGACAGGGACTTTTATTCTATTTTTATGATAAGGAGCTGAGGATCAGACTCCGACTCAATTTGCTTCATTTTTTTTCTCAATCTTTTTCCTATGTCAGGGTATAGGACAAAAGTTAAAATCCTTCTATTGTGTTTCCTTATTTTTAAATAGAAGGGTGGACACTAGCGAACTTCTAAGCTTTTCCTTTTCCCTCTGACATTATCCTGTTTCCTGCACACAAGGTGTGCTAATGCTACTCTGTAAAAAAGGGGAAGATGCCATATTCGGAAGTAAGACATTGTTTCAGATTTTATTTTCGTGCCAGATATGTTTTTCTTTATTATAAAAGCTGCTTTGGTACTTGCGGAAGGATAACGATAATGATCATCTACCCCCTCCCCCCTCCCGTCCCCTACAAATAAAGCCTGATTTCCAAATGACAGTGTCCACCTATTGTCACATAAGCCTTTTGGAAGAGGTTAAATGATTCCAGTGACCACACAGGCTCTCGGGGCCTGTGGAGAGATTCCTCAGCAATCTCTCAGGTCTGTTTAATAAACCCATCCCTCTGAATGAGATCAGAGACATATAGCAAGGGGAATTATTTTCATTTATTACTTATGTGGGAAATGCTCAAAGCAGGAGAGCTGTTTCTTTGAAGTCTTCTTTAAAGATCCCCATAGAAGATGTCAAGACACTTCAACATTTATATTCCAACCACCAAAGCAGTGTCTGAGTGAGTGACTTTTGAAGTTTCTGAGAAGCTTCCTAGGGATTCGAGGTGAGAATGGAAAAAAGCCTCGAGTGACAGAAGGTTGAAGGGTTCACACACCACAAAGATGCCCAGAAGCCAGGGGGGTTCAGTTACATTCAAACGTGTGCTGGCAAAAACAGAGCCCCCCCTGCCTTCCAGCCAAAGTGAGCTCAGAGCAAGGAGTGATGTGCCCAATGGTTCCTTGCTTTCTATTTACTGTGAGCAAATGTTGCCCAAGTCAGGCATTGGGTCCCCAGTCCTTGGACTTCTCTTAGGAGTGTTTTCTTAATTGGCTTATCAATGAAGAATGATTGAAATGGCCGCTCGGTCCTGCATGGAAGAGAATAATTTATTGAGACGATCTATTTGTTCTCTTCACGTCCTCTCTGTCCCGCTTCTATCTGCATGCTGGTAGCCGGACTATATTCTTTTGCCTTGGGGATTTTTCTGCTGGGCACAAAGCAGAGGTGGTTGAGTTCATTTAAATGATGCAATGGATCCAGAAAGGAGGACAGGCTAGCAGGCTGACTTTGTGGGCTCAAAGTGCTCAAGGGCATCTCAGAGACTGAAATAGACAATCATGACAATCACATGACTGGCTGGACCGTACCCTCCCCGAAAGGTATCAGGACCACAGAGAGGATGGCTGTGTGGAGCGTCCAGGGAAACCAGGGTGTTCAGGGAAACTGAAGCCCTTGGAACAATGGGCTTCTCAGTCGTAGCCAGTCTGACCCCTGGCCCAGGGATATTGGCACAACTGTGTATGTGTGTGTGTTTCCCCAATAAAGACTGAGGGCTAATTCCTGCCTTCCTCCCCCACTCCTGCAAGATAGAGCTTTGAATATAAAGTAAGTGGATTTACAGAACACTTGGGATTGACTAGATTAAGAGTCATGTCCATATGCCATATATAGACAACATTTACCAAAAAAGAGAGCTTTATCCTAAACCTTGATGAGGTAATCATAAGCCCCACAGGCCTCTCCTTTTACCAATGTTGTCCTTGGTTTCTTTGCAACATTGGGACTATTGCAGCCCACTCTGAGGGAACCCCAACCCCTCTTTCATTGGAGTATTATGGACCCTTGATAGTCAAGAGTCCAGGATGTAGGAAACTTACACAGAATGTGATTCCTCTATAAGAGCACTATATCTTTCAACAGTTATTTATTGAGTGCCTACTGTGTGCCAAGTACTATTCCAGGCATTTGGAAAACATCAATGAAGCAAAACAAAGGTTCTTGCCCTCGTGAACCTTATTCTAGTAAAATGCGGCAAAGTACAAGTAAAAATTAAAGTCGCCCTTTTAAGCCCCAAATGATTTCATAAATCCAGGATTAAAGTAATTCAACACAGGGGCGCCTGGGTGGCGCAGTCGGTTAAGCGTCCGACTTCAGCCAGGTCACGATCTCGCGGTCCGTGAGTTCGAGCCCCGCGTCAGGCTCTGGGCTGATGGCTCGGAGCCTGGAGCCTGTTTCCGATGCTGTGTCTCCCTCTCTCTCTGCCCCTCCCCCGTTCATGCTCTGTTTCTCTCTGTCCCAAAAATAAATAAAAAACGTTGAAAAAAAATTTTAAAGTAATTCAACACAGTTACTAAAATAAGTTTCTTTTGAATTACACTTTCATTGGCTATGCACTTCATATCATTTTTATTTGAATCTATCCTCAGTTACACAAAAAGTACATTGTTAACTTTTTGGGGGTGCCGGGGCATGGCTTCTCCAGGATTTCCCATTTGAAATTTAAACCTGAGAACAAGAAAGATGTTTGGCACAGGTAAACCTCAATTTACCTGAGCTGAGGAACCCGGGTTCTTGGGCATTTAAGGTTACCTAAGCTAAAGATGAAGAGGAATCTAGGATCCTGGAGACTCAGAAATCTGCAAGATCAAGATGAACTACCCAATAAAAGCCAGTCCATCTGGGATGCTAATGCCACATGGTCACTGCCTCCAGGTCTCTACTCAGGCTGTTTCCTCCGTTGGGGACTCAAACTGTGCCTGGCTCACGCTGACTTTTCCTTGTGTCTCAGCTTCCGTGCAATGCTCCTGGAGCCTGCCTTTTGCCAGTTACGCTCTGCATGCTAACTGGGTATAAACTGTGTCTTGTTCGTGTTTTGTCTCCAGTGCTCAGCCGAGGAACACAGTCGGTGTTCGTCAATCTTTGTGGAATAAATGCATGAATTCCGAGGCACAAAGATAAACTTTCATCTCTCTTGGACAGAAGTGACTCCCTTTGTACCACTTGTAGGGAGCTCATCAAAATATATACGGTAGTATAATCGGCTAAATGGAATGAGAATATAGCTTGGCAAGCAAGTAAGCCTCATTAGAATAATTAAAGGGACTATTAACCCAAACTAGCCCAGATGTAACTTGAAATGTGTTATGAACTAAGTACTATGGAACATTTACTTGATGGCTCAAATACTATTAAGTTAGTAACCTCAATATGATTCTACACCTCAATTTAAAGCTTTCCCATTTATGTGCGGGTATGTTTTCAATCTCTAATTGGAATTCCGAAAGGAACACTTCAAAAATGACTTCCTTTGAATGCAAATAGCTATACTGACCAAGAACCCTTTTAAATTGTGTTGGTTGAGTTTCTCCAGGACCCTGTCCTTAGATTCAAAGGAGATGAGGACAAACACAAAAGCTTGAAGATGCTCAGGGCACCCCCATTGGACACTGGGAACATGGCTGTCCCATGTATTTCCCCCCATATGCAATCTATATTTTTCCAACCTTCAAAGCAAGATTTCTACTTCTTCTAAAACCTATTAGCATATGTCTTCTGGTAGCTTCCATAAAGGAAAACAAACTGGTCGGCTATAAGATACTTTTCTGTCCTTCTTTTTTTTTTCCTCCCCATGGCATGTACTGTAAAATACTGCCTGCTGTCTGCTGTCTGGGGCTGTGCTCAGGCTTCTGTGCAGACCAGAACTGTGAGAAGACCATGGGGCTGGAAAGGTGAGAATAAAGGGGCAGAGGAGCAAGTGAGATTGCAGAGATAAGGCAAAGGTATGTTGGCTGCCCTAAGGAAGCTGGGTTTCATTCTGGCTGCGGTAAGCCATGAGAGTGTTTAAGGAAGCACAGTGATGTGATCTGATTGTTGTTTTCCAATGTCGGTGTGGCCACTGGGTGAAACATGGATTGGAAGAAGCCAGTGGAGGTGAGGAAGCCAGTTGAGGAGGAGAGTGTTGCAGGAGTCCGGGAGACGTGATGGTGGCCCGGACCAAGAAGGTGAGTGTGGATATATTTCAGAGATGGGTCTGACAAGACTTGCTGGGTGGATGGAGAGGAGGAAATAAAGGGACATTATCAAGGATGACAACTAAGCAATTGTTTGAGTTAGGTTATTTACTAAGGAAATTATGATTCTTGTATTAAAGAAGTGATACGGATTTGAAAAGGAGGGAAAAGATACTAAGTTTCATGGTGAACCCAGTGTCACCTAGGATGGCATTTATCCTTAACTGAGTAGAACCCAGGACTGAAAAGCTACGGGTGAGAGTATGGTCCAATGACCCCAATGCACCTTCTCCCTAATTGATCCAACTACCAGCCTCATCTTCTTTGATTTCCAGTTATTCTCCAGAAGCTGCCTATGCCCAAAGCACTAATCAGTTTGAGTGTGAACTTGAGAAATTAGCAGTGACTGTGAAGATTTCAGTCCAGGCACAAGGGGAAAGCGTGTAGTGATTGGAAACGAATGGAAAAGACAGGTCATACACGGGCCTCCCCAGCGTACATCATACCTGATAGACTATTGGTCCGCTTTTATTACGTTTCTATCATGTCTTAAGACTGGCATTGCCAACGTGCACAAGATGCATAGACCACTGCCCCATGATCTGCTCATTTTGGATGACCAAGGCTCTGATGACACCATACCCTCGAGTGCAGGTTGTGCGGATGGATGAACTATACCTCAGGCTCTTAGGGAATGTCCTCAATCCACAAAGGACCTTAGAGGTAAATTCCCCCAATATCTGCATAGATGTGGAGTGACATCCTCTGGGAATTCTGGAAAGTACACGGAAGCCTTGCTAGAATGGGGGTTCCTGGAGGGTCTACTAGATCCGGACAAGAATCTGGACTGTGACTCCATTGACTACATCCCCAGAACACAATAGGTACCCATCAGTCCCAGCCAGATGTCAAAATCAGGGTGCTTAGTTCTTGAATCATATAACACCTTTCATTTTTATCTTCAAGATTTTGCCTGCCAGTCAAGTTGACTGTGATGAGCACATGAGTACTTGCTTTACAAACTTGCCTGAACTGAACTTCACTCAACAGTGGCTTCAGCGGGCTTCAAACTCATTCCCTGCCCGTGACACACATCCTGTCTCATCACACGGGTTGAAACTGTTGAGCCTAAGAGGACAAAAGGAACCCAGAAAGCTGCAGAGATTGTTGAGGCTTTCTCACTTCTCTTGAAGCCCTGGGCTTCCTTTCATTACTTCTGGATTCTACTGGGTGCTCAAAAGAACCCCACCTCTCTCTCTTGGAAGTCCCCGATTCTAAATGGATGGTGCTGGAGTTCCATTCCCGCCAATCCGGATGTCTCCTACGTTCATGTAAATGTTAGACGTCAACAAGAAGTGGAAAAGAAAGCTCTGACTTTCAAAATCCTCTCCAGACCCGTCTTTTGGCATTGAGGAGATGCTACATGTAGGACTGATTCAGCATTTCCTCAGTGCCAAACTCTATCTTGTTATTATCACCTCTACATTATGGATGGCACAACCAAGGCTTCATAGAGGTTAAAGAACCTTCCCTAAGATCCTAAGTGGCAGAGCCAAGGTTTGGTGGTGAATTTTTCTGCTTTCCCACATAGCATCCTACCTGAGACCCAGCACAAGCAGCAATAGTGCATCTTTAACCATATCTGAGCTTATTTCCCCTGATTATACACATCTAGATAGATTCACATTCCCCCATGGTTTTCGTGGTTCCCCTTGGAAGTTACCATTCTGCAGTTTTTTTTAAGTTTATTCATTTATGTTTTAGTAATCTCTACACCCAACATGGGGCTTGGACCCTGACCCTGAGATCAAGAGTCGCATGCTTTGCTGACTGAGCCAGCCAGGCACCCCTGCTCTACAGTTTTTAATCAGGTAGCTGCATTTCTAAACCAGAGCACACACTACCCTTTGTAATTCTGTAAAGAATGCCAGACCTATTTTTATAAGCACAGAACCTCTCCTTACTGATTGACCTTCAGGAGCCCCTGTCCTCTGCAGTAGCCTAAAGGTATGACAGCAATTTTAATTACCTTCTTGGCACTGTTCCCACAGAACATTTTGAGAAATTCCCATGTCACCAGGACTGCTCAAAGATTAATATTTAAATGGGTAGATCCTCCTTACTTTGTCCTGTGAAAGCATCCCTGGTGGCTTTTTAAAAATTATTCAATGAAAGCAATTCAATTACTCAAAAAAGGAGGCTATATAGTCTTGTGGTTAGAGATAGGATAGGAACTCAGAGACACATGACGTTTAGTCTTTGTTTTGTGACTATGTTCCACAAAGTCAATCATCTCTCCTGAACCTCTGGAGACATTCAGGAGCTCATGGGCTTTCCAGGGACTCTGGCAATACCACACGTTTAAGAAGCCCGTGAAATACTTTGAACACCTCTATAAACTTTTATATTCTTTTCCAAGTTGAATGTGAACTAATCTTTTGTAATGTGAACGAATTTTAAAAATACAGCATGTAGGGGCACCTGGGTGGCTCAGTCGGTTAAGCATCCAACTTTGGCTCAGGTCATGATCTCACAGTGTGTGAGTTTGACTCCCTCGTCAGGCTCTGCCCTGGCATCGTGGAGTCTGCTTGGGATTCTCTCTCTTCCTCTTTCTCTCTCTGCTCCTCCCCCACTCATGCTCTCTCTCTTAAAAATAAATAAACACTGGATTGTGATCAAGATGGCGGAGCAGCATGGAGACCCTCTGCTTTTCTCATCCCTGAAACACAGCTAGATAAGCCCCAAAACATTTCGCATACCCAGGAAATTGATCTGACTATTAACACAACAATCTGTATAACTTGAGACAGAGAACTTGGCAGGTACACAGTGCAGGTGTACTGGGGGAGAGGTGAACTGGGGGAGAGAAAAGCCATGGAGGGTAGGGAGCTGTTTTTGCAGAGGAAGGACAGAGAAAGGGGGAGAGTGCAGCACTTCGGGAGAGTGCAGGAAAAACACTCCCCTGAAAGTAGCTGGAGAGACAGAGTAAAAACACTCGCAGGCAACTGAACAAGAAATCTGTTTCCCAAAACCACTGATGGGAAGAAAGGAGAGGGTTTCAATACCACCAGGATTCTATAAACAGTGGAGTGAGAGTCTGAAGTTCCAGAGCTCAATGCCTGGTGGTGCTCTGGTGAGGAAGCAGAACGAATCCCCAGGAGCAGACAGCCAGGTCTGAGGGGTCTGTGTGCACACAAGGAGAAGCAGTTCTCCTGCTTGGAGAGCAATTGGTAGAGGCCATACAGCCTCCCCACAGGCAGAGGTGACCACTAAACCAGCCCCACAAGAAATTTTAAGGGGAACTCTTTAAGTGGAGAAAATAAAAAACAAAACAAAAAAGACCAAAAACAACAAAGATGAGAAAGGACCAGAGAATGTCACCAGAAACACCAACTCTACACGCAACACGATGACACTCAATTCATATCTTCCAGTACTCACTCTAAATGTCAATGGACTAAATGCTCCAATCAAAAGACATAGGGTATCAGAAATAGATAAGAAAACAAGACCCATCTATGTGCTGCTTACACGAGACTCATTTTAGACTTAAAGACACCTGTAGATTGAAAGTAAGGGGATGGAGAACAATCTATCATGCTAGTGGTCATCAGAAGAAAGCCAGAGTAGCCATACTTATGTCAGACAAACTAGATTTTAAAATAAAGACTGTAATAAGAGATGAAGAAGGGCATTACATCATAATTAAGGGGTCTATTCACCAAGAAGATCTAACCATTGTAAATATTTATGCTCCAAATGTGAAAATACCCAAATATATAAACCAATTAACCACAAATATAAAGAAACTCATTGATAATAACACCATAATAGCAAGGGACTTCAATGCCCTATTTATAGCAATGGACGGATCGTGTAAGCAGAAAATCAACAAGGAAACAGTGGCTTTGAATGACCCACTGGACTGGTTGGACTTAACAGAGATATTCAGAACATTTCATCCAAAAGCAGCAGAATACACATGGAGTGCACATGGAACATTCTCCAGAATAGATCACATACTGGGTCACAAATCAGCCCTCAACAAGTACAAAAAGATCGAGATCATACCTTGTGTATTTTCAGACCACAAAACTATGAAACCTAAAATCAACTACAAGAAAAAATTTGGAAAGACCATGAATACTTGGGGATTAAAGAACATCCTACTAAAGAATGAATGGCTTAACCAAGAAATTAAAGAGGAAATAACAAAGCACATGGAAGCCAATGAAAATGGAAAACATGACAGCCCCAAACCTCTGGGTGATCATAAGAAGGAATTATATAGCAATCCAGGCCTTCCTAAAGAAGGAAGAAAAGTCTCAAATACACAACCTAACCTTACACCCAAAATAACTGGAAAAAGAACAGCAAATAAAGCCCAAAACCAGCATAAGAAGGGAAAAAATAAGGTTAGAGCAGAAATCAATTATACCAAAAAACAAAACAAAACAAAACAAAAAAACAGTAGAACAGATCAATGAAATCAGAAGCTGGTTCTTTGAAAGAATTAGCAAAATTGATAAACCCCTAGCCAATCTGATTAAAAAGAAAAAGGAAAGGACCCAAATAAATAAAATCAAGAATGAAAGAAGAGAGATCACAGCCAACACAGCAGAAATACAAACAATAATAAGAGAATATTATGGGCGATTATACGTCAATAAAATGGGCAATCTGGAAGAAATGGACAAGTTCCTAGAAACATATAAACTACCAAAACTGAAACAAGAAGAAACAGAAGATTTGAACCGACCCATAACTAGTAAAGAAATTGAGTTAGTAATCAAAGTCTCCCAAAAAACAAGAGTCCAGGGCCAGATGGCTTTCCAGGGGAATTCTACCAAACATTTCAAGAAGAGTTAACACCTATTATTTTGAAGCTGTTCCAAAAAGTAGAAATGGAAGGAAAATTTCCAAACTCACTCTATGTATCCAGCAGTACCTTGATTCCAAAACCAGACAGACTTCACTAAAAAGGAGAACTACAGACCAATTTCCCTGATGAGCATGGATGCAAAAATCTTCAACATGATGCTAGCCAACTGGATCCAACAATACATTAAAAGAATTATTCACCATGACCACGTGGGATTTATATCCAGGATGCAGGCTGGTTCAATATCTGCAAAACAATCAATGTGATACATCACATCAATAAAAGAAAGGACAAGAACAACATGATCCTCTCAATAGATGCAGAGAAAAGCGTTTGACAAAATACAACATCCTTTCTTGATAAAAACTCTCAAGAATGTAGGGATAGAAGGATGGTACCTCAAGATCATAAAAGCCATATATGAAAGACCCACCGCTAATATCATCCTCAATGGGGAAAAACTGAGTTTCCCCCTAAGGTCAGGAACACAACAAGGATGTCTACTCTCACAACTGTTATCCAACATAGTGTTGGAAGTCCTAGCCTCAGCCATGAGACAGCACAAAGAAGTAAAAGGCATCCAGATCAGCGAGAAGGAAGTCAACCTTTCATTCTTTGCAGATGACATAAAACTTAAGTGGAAAACCCAAAGCCTCCACCAAAAAACTGCTGGAACTGATCCATGAATTCAGCAAGATCGCAGGATATAAAATCAATATACAGAAAGCGGTTGCATTTCTATACATTAATAATGAAGCGGCAGAAATAGAAATCAAGGAATTGATCCCACTTACAGTTGCTCTGAAAACCATAAAATACCTAGGAATAAACGTAACCAAAGAGGTGAAAAATCTATACACTGAATACTATAGAAAGCTTATGAAGGAAATTGAAAAAGACAAACCCACACACACAAATGGAAAAACATTCCATGCTCATGGATTGAAAGACCAAATATTGTTAAAATCTCAATACTACCCAAAGCAATCTACATATTCAATATAATCCCTATCAGATTAACAACAGCATTCTTCACAGAGCTAGAACAAAAAAATCCTCAAATTTGTATGGAACCAGAAAAGACCCCGAATAGCCAAAGAAATCCTGAAAAAGAAAACCAAAGCTGGAGACATCACAATTCCGGACTTTAAGCTGTATTACAAAGCTGTAATCATCAAGTCAGTATGGTACTGGCACAAGAACAGACACACAGATCAATGGAACAGAGTAGAGAACCCAGAAATGGACCCACAGACTTATGGCCAACTAATCTTTGACAAAGCAGGAAAGAATATCCAATGGAAGAAAGATACTCTCTTCAGCAAATGATGTTGGGAAAACTGGACACAAAGTGCAGAAGAATGAACCTGCATCATTTTCGTACACTATACACAAAAATAAACTCAAAATGGATGAAAGACTTAAACGTAAGACAGGAAGCCATCAAAATCCT
Organism: Herpailurus yagouaroundi; assembly: GCF_014898765.1. Classification (NCBI taxonomy): domain Eukaryota; kingdom Metazoa; phylum Chordata; class Mammalia; order Carnivora; family Felidae; genus Herpailurus; species Herpailurus yagouaroundi. Next base: position 32,956,759 of record NW_024412419.1, read on the forward strand.
CGTGGAGCAAACAGGCAACGACCTCTTTGAACTGGCAGGCAGCAACTTCTCAATTGACACGTCCTGGAGGCAAGGGAAACAAAAACAAAAATGAACACTTGGGACCTCATCAAGATAAAAAGCTTCTGCACAGCGAAGGTAACAATCAGCAAAACTAAAAGGCAACCAATGGGATGGGAGAAGATATTTGCAAATGACATATCAGATAAAGGGTTAGTATCTAAAATCTATAAAGAACTTATTAAACTCAACGCCCAAAAAACAAATAATCCCATGAAGAAATGGGCAAAAGACATGAATACTTTTCCAAAATTTAAAAAAAAAATTAAATAATTAAAAAAATAAAGTGAATGTTTTCACTGTGAAAAATTTTAAAAATTTAAATCGTAAAAAATAAATAAATAGGAGTGCCTGGGTGGCTCAGTAAGTTAAGTGTCTGACTTTGGCTCAGATCATGATCTCATGGTTCATGAATTCGAGCCCTGCATTGGACTCTGTGCTGACAGAGGCTGGAGCCTCCTTCGAATTCTGTGCATCCCTCTCTCTCTGCCCCTCCCCTGCTCGCACTCTGTCTTCCTCTCTCTCTCAAAAATAAATAAAACATAAATAAATAAATAAATAAACAACATTAAAAAATAAATGAAAACATACAGTGTAAATTACAGAAACAATGGCATGAAGCTATCTGATGTTGAGTCAATACAAGGATATCTTCCACATTTCTTATTACACATCAAGAAAGGTACTTCATTTTCTGTTTCTCTTTGAGAGGTTTGTCCCTGTGCATTGACTTCAAAACCAAACCTTAGGACAGCCTTGGGAGTATATGGAGGCTCTGACTGCCATTCCTGTCAAAAATAGAGGAAACTGAGACTCTGAACAGTAACCTAAAGTCTTTTGGCCAGTCTCTGGCAAGGTGTCAAACTCCCTAGCAAGTGAGCTAAGTAGGTTTTGAAGTTCACATAGCTAAGTATCTGTATTCCTGCAAACACGTAGATAAACCACTAGCCTCTGCTTGAAATGCCTCTGCGGTGACTACAGTAAATCGCTCTCATGCCAACACGTTTCTCAAATAAAATGGACGTGGGAATTGAAACTAAACCAACTGTGAAAGGTAATCTGGGGGAGATAACATGAGTGATTAATGCAGTATTGATTCAAAGGATGAGCCAGTTCTTAAACAAAGAGTTTTCCAAATAAAGTAACAGTTTAAAGAGTGTTCACAGGAATGGGGAATGGTTTTCAAGAGAATTGGAGCAAAGTGAGGGAGGAAGGTCGGAGGCAGAGTGAGGAGAGGTGGGTTGAGGGACAGAGCCTCGAAAGCCACAGGCAGCCATGCCACACAGGACATGTGGATGTACCCCTCTCTCCACCTTGTGAAAAATACCAGTTCCGGCAGGGAGCCAGAGGAGTGAAGAATGCAACGGGTTAAGATGGAATTTAGTGCAATTTCATTATTTTTAAAGCAATCAGCCTGTGGGTCTTTGATACGCCTACATAATCAAGAAGGGTGTCACAGAAAATGTCAAGCTTTTACCTAGGAACGATTGGTTCTGTGTTGCATGATTCCATACATCCCAATGTCACAAAGGAAAAAAAGGAAAAAAAAAAATCTTCCCTCAGGGAATAACAGTTGAAACACGTTTTCCTTTTCCCTTTGTGACATTGGAATGCGAGGATTTGGTTCGGGCAAGGGGGGACTTGGTCTATCATCCTGGAACTTTCTGGTTTGTTCGCTTGGTTGGGCAGATGACCTTGAAAAGTAACCTGTGTGTGGTCATTTATTTATCGGATCTATATTGAGTGACTAGTATATGCCAGTGACTGACTTGAGTGTGGGGAATCATCAGTGAGCCTGTCAACAAAGCCACTCCCCTCAGGAGCTGTCGCAGTAATAGCCAGAGAGACAGACAACAAACAAACATGTCCCTTGTGCTGGGGCTAGGGGCTAGGAAAAGAAATAGAGATGGTGAGGAGAATAGTGTGAAGGGTGAGGTGGTGGTTTGTTTAGGTAGGGAGATCAGGGATGGCCTCGCTGATAAGGGGACATTTGAGCAGAGAGCCTGAGCAACGCAGGTGTGGGAGGAAATGTCCCGGGAGAGGGATCAGGAAGGACAAAGGCCTGAAATGGGACGAAGCTTTGCATATTCCATGGCCAGCAAGAGGACAGAACGAACGAGTGTTAGAGATGAAATTAGAGGCCACATCAGGACGCCAAGTTTTATTCTGAGTAAAATGAAATGTCATTGGAGGGTTTTGAGCAGGAGAGTGATATGTCTGACTCACACAAAAATAAAAACAAAAAACTTCTGGCTCAGTGAATTAATTTTCCTTGGTTTCCATGTTAATATCCAGAGGCCAGTACTGGGTATTTGGAGCACAGGCAGAACACATGGTTAATGTATCCGCTCTTCCAAGATGAACTCAATCTCAAATAGTGTGGAGGTATCACGGGCAGAGTACAAAATGGCAGCTGGAAGAATGACCACGAAGAGGTAGAAATAATTAGTAAGAGAGAGGAGGGTGGGCAGGGAGGGGACCTGGAGTAATTACTTTCCTTTGTTACACCCTCGAGAAGGCAGTTACTCGTTGAAGGAACTTGATGGAAACTGACAATATTAAATGATTGTCGCGTTCAGATGGCAAAATTATACTTCAAATCTCCGGATTCTTTTGAACATAATAGATTCATGGAAATTAACTGAAAGACAAAGAAAGCTGAGCTCTTCTTATATCTAGGCATGTTTTCAGTTGTTTCTTTAAACTCCCAACGAATCCGTTGCTTGTCATTCAAACATTTCCTGGATTTCGTTCCTCTTTCTTGGTCCAGCTTTTTCTGAGTGGTTTCATCCCTCCATTTCCAGAAGTCGGGGATAATCTTTTCTCTCATATACTCAGACTTCCAGCCAGCACCCCACCTCCCTCCCCACCTGCCTTTCTTTCTACAGAGCTGTCATGGCAGCATTTCAGGCAAGGCCAGTCTACCAAGGAGCATCCCTGGAGCTTGACACATAGCAAGTACTCAGTAAATGCTTGATAGCTCAGTGAAAAAAGGAGTCAATAAGTGAGCAAAAGAATAGGAGAATAGAAGAAGCTACATACACTGTAGGAAATAGTGTTGGTATAACATGTATAAAAATACTCACTTGAGATTTCTTCCTTTTTAAAAAAAAAATATTTATTTTGAGAGAGAGAAAAGGAGAGAGAGAGAGAGAGAGAGAGAGAGAGAGAGAGAGAGGGAACTGGGGAGGGGCAGAAAGAAGGAGAGGATCCCAAGCAGGCTCCACACCAGAAGCACAGAACCCAACTCGGGGTTCAAGCCCAAGAACCGTGAGATCAGACCTGAGCCGAAATCAAGAGTCAGATGCTTAACTGACTGAGCCACCCAGGTGCCCCACACTTGAGATTTCATTATGACCAGGATTTCTCTGTGAAGAGTTTACATCTCACCTAATTTTAGTCCAAAGGCTTTCTTGCATAGTGGTTTGAACAATCATATTTACCTTACATCTAAGTGAGTGGTTCCTCTTGAAAATCAATATATCTTGAATCCCTGATGAGACTTAGCTTCCTAGATTCTATAGGAAGTAGGTATCCCCCTGACAGCTGTCTATCTTTTGCATGGCTTTCTGAATGTCCCTTCACTGTCCTCAGATCCACGAGTATTTATCTGTTCCCCTCTAACAGGAGCCAGTGCAATGTAGTTCAAGAAATATTAAGTGTTCTCATGTGCTATGCCCTGTGCCAAAGGGGAAAAAATACTACAGAATATTCCCAACTAGAAGATAATTTTCAAATTTTGGAAAATCCTCAAAAGCCTTTATTGCCTTATGCATTTGATATTAAAGATGCTTTAGCAGAACCTGAAACCATGATTTAATTCTGTGAAATACACTAAGATCATTAGAACCACTGCCTCCAATGATCTCCGCTGCTGTCATTCAAGTCAATGAAGAAACACATTTTTCTCTGTCATTTGCTACCTCTTGGTTACACACACAAAGATGTCCACCCCCACATGTATTTTTTTTTTTCTCCTCAAGATGAAAATAAGGCTTAGACACAGAATAAAAAAGCCTGTATTTTTCAAAATCTTTAGGAGGCCAAAACATTATGAAAGTAATTTGGGGAGGGGCCGCAAAACAGAAAATCGAGACCTGGAAAATATGGCCACAGGGCAAACGCAAACCATACGAAGCACTTCAGTGAGACTGGGACAGGCCGCGCCCGCACGACAGGAATGTGCTTAGTGACCGAGGTGTGTGGGACAGTGTTCCCCGCTGCCATCAACAGAGTCTACTTTAGGTGACTTAGAAGAAAAGGAGTTTATTTTAAAATATATTAAGGTGTTTAAGAGGGCCAGAAAACCTGTCCGGCCGGCTCTACAACTGGGAACACCATCCAAACTGTATGATGGGATTGTTACCGCTGACACCTCCGCTGAGCACCCACACCACGGCTTGCACCATCGATGTTGGGCCCTGAATGCTGCCCTCTGTCCCTGCTGACCCTTGGGACCAGATGCTTATTCTACCACCCTTCCAGAAAGTGGGCTCCATTTTGGGGCTTGCTTAATAAGAGGTGATATGGTAACAGACACCCCTCCCACTTTCACCCATTGGTCTCTGTCTTCTGATTTTGGGAGAAAGAGCACCATCTATTGGTGGTCACTGGATCAGAGCACACACAGCATCCTGCAGGGAGGCGTTGCCCCCCCTCAAGGAATAATCTCTGCCAGCACAGTAATGGAGCGTTCGGTAGGCTGTACCACCATGCCATGAGACCTTCTGTTTTAGGTGGTGGGGGACACGGTGAGAAATCCTCTGAGCATAGGCTTATCGTCTCCCTCCCATCTCTGTAACTGAACTCTGGTGAGAAGCATTGCTGCCCGGAAATAAACGATGCTGAAGAAGATAGTTTGGCTAAGTCCATGCGACGTGCTGCCGGCCTGGAGAATCCAAACCCCGAATGCATCGTTATTCCAGTGGGGACAAGTTATTGCCCTCTCCACAACGGAAGGGGTCTCCACTGTAATCTTCCTGCTGGGTGTGGTATTACAGCAAATCTCAGGGCTGGTCACTGCTCCTGAAAGTGAATCAGCAGTGGGCAGCAGACGCTTGGTGAGGAGAAGTCCTTGGTGGGCCACTGAACTCTCTCTATGCCTGAAACCACAGCTGCTTTGTCCATGAAGCCACTGAGCAAGGGTGGCCAGGGAAAAAGGGAAGGCACAGGACAGGCGATCTCCCACCTGCGCACTCAGAACCTCCTCCACGGTGGTAGCTTTTGTGGCCATTCCAGTGTGACACAAATATTCTCCCATAGACTGGGCCCAGCTCGGAGACGTCCATCCCGTTCCTTTTTCCCAGACCTTCTTTCGTGACGCTGACCGTCCTTTCAACCTGGGAGCCACTACCACGACATGGTTAGCATCTGCCTCTCAGGCTCTCTCTCCTTTTCAGGAAAAGTGTACCAGGTGGACTGCTCCAAGTTCGGCTCCCTGAGAACATTTCCTTTCCCCATTGTCTCTCAGCCCCAGTGGGGCTGAAGAGCCCCCGCAGTTAAATTCCAGTAGGTTCCAGCAAAATTTGCAGGACCGTCTGCAAACCAGATGTGACTTTTTTCCTCTTTGGCGAACGGCTCGGTGTGGATTCCCCCACGGGAACACGGCGGTGAGGGAGGGGAACGGCGCAGAAGTCAGGAGGCACATGGCAGGATAAGGCGCCGACTGTTCCTGTGGCTCATAAGGCCCATCAGCCATGGTGCTCGTATACACCCCTTCCATCTGATGCAAACGTGCTGGTGGGCTGGGCTCATCGAACTCTGGTTTGGCGGGTCAAATCACTCTCAGAGGCGCCTGGGTGGCTCCGTCGGGTAAGCGTCCGACTTTGGCTCAGGTCATGACCTCACGGTTCGTGAGTTCGAGGCCCCACGTTGGGCTCTCTGCTGTTGGCCCAGAGCCCGCTTCGGGTCCTCTGTCTCCCTCTCTCTCTGCCCCTCCCCCACCCATGCTCTCTCACTCTCTCTCCCCCAAATCAAAATACACATTAAAAAAAAAAAATTCCTCTGAGTTCAACATGGGCAGTTTAGGTCCCAGGGTCACCTCGTGCCCCGTGGTCAAGCCCTCAGGGGCCAGCCAAGAGTTCTTTCTGAAAGGAGAATAATTACTTGCATGGGAGAGCTTGGCTTTGCTCCAAAAGCTAAGAGGCGACAGCTATGCTTCCCCTATTAGGACTTGCTGCAGGCTCTGCACAGCGGCCAGGTGGGTCACAGGCTTTCTGAGCACGGGGTCATAAGGACAAGTATGCAGAGCTGCTCGCAGGGGGCCTGGGCCAGCTGGAGAGCTCCCTCCCTTGCGCGAGGCTCCATTAAAAGTAAATGAGTCAGAGCAGCAAACCCGAGGGTGACATCGATTGCCTTCTGTTGCCAAGGAATTCCGCGAGGCCTCCGTGCTTCTTTCTCCTTAATGGCACGAATCGTTGCAGTTCCTACAAAGGAAGAACTATTGGTTTTGTTTGGCCATTTTGGCAGCAAGGGGGAGCCCCGGGAGGATGGCATCTTGGCCCTCCATTAACAGACGCCATGCTTACCCCCATGCTGTGGAAGCCATTGTGGGGTTTCTGCATTTGCTGAGGGCACCGTTCCAGGCACAGAGGCAGGATCTGGGGAAATTACCACATAATTTCTCACTGAGAAAACTGAAGCAGGCAGAAGAGAACTTGCACAGCCCTACCACCACCACATCCGCCCCCCTCCCAGCATCTGCTCCCACTTACAGTCTGTTCTACAATGCGTGCTTCTGTAATAGGCATTGACTCAAATATTATTGCTAGGTGGGGGATGATGTCACTATAATGGGGAAATTGGGTCGGTTCCTAAGTGATGTTTCCCCCATTAATATTTTGTGCCATCAGATAAGAGCAGCTGAATGTGGAGACACCAGTGGAATGAGCTGAATGAGCAAACTGCCGAAGAATCAGGTACTTTACGTGAGCCCTTTTCACTGCATCTTCTTATTGGGGCCGTTGGGCTACAGGTTCCATCTTGGGAGTGCTTACTGTGTACATATCTGCTTCTACCCTTCCTTCTGCCAAATTCTATCAAGCTGCCTTTGCCTTCTTCTTGGAAAGGCGAAATCCTTTATTTACTGATGTACAGTTGACCCTTGAACAACAGGGGTTCGAACAGCAGGGGTCCACTTTTACGTGACAGCAAAAGCCACAAGGCATTTATTTACAACTGCCCACCTCCGGTCTCCTTGGGAGCAAATCAAAGGCGAAGGGTACAGAGGTCATGGCCGCTGCCCTCTGAGTGAGGCCATCGAGGCCATCAGCAGACCCCAGGGGCCCAGGACCAGGCAAGGCTGCCGGTCCCCTGTGTGCTGACAGGGTGGCTGGGCAAAGGGCCCCGACTGGTGGGCAGGAGGCTGGGCTGAAGCAGAAGACCATTTCCGGAAGGCGGGGAGAATGCTGCAGGAGCTTAGCCTGGAACGTCTCGCCTTGGTCCTCCTGGCTCCTGGCTCCAGGACTGGGGCCTCTGCTGGGCCAGGTGCAGACCCCTTCCTGCGGGACGGTCACAGGGTGGAGGACACCTGCAGGGAGACCGGGCAGCTGTACTGTACTTGGCCAATGTCGCTACCCACAGGCCTGCCCTCTGGCTGCTGCTGCTGAGCCAAGGCCACCAGGCTTCGACCCTCTGCTGCCACTGCACTTGACCTGCTCACCCAACCAGCCTATACTTTGTTTTCAATAAACACACCTCCAGTGCTGCAAATGCGTTTTCTCTTATGACTTTCTGAATAACGTTTCTTCTCTCTAGCTTACATTCATATACGAATCCAGTGTATAATACACACACAAAAATATATGGTAATCAGTTATTTATGTTATCGGTAAGGCTTCAGTTCAACAGTAGACTATTAGTAGTTAAGTTGTGGAGGACTTAGAAGAAATTATATGTGGATTTTTGACTGTGTGTGGGTCAGGGCCCCCTAGCCCCTGTGTTGTTCAAGGGTCAACTTTATTAGGAATGTAACATGTTCTTTTAAACTATGTTAATTGGTGTTTTTGTTGGTATGCAATTTCCAAAGTCGGACAGGTTTGAAATGGTCTGCCCCATATTTCTTCCGTGAATTCTGTTATTTTTAGTGCATGAATTTGAGAATAAGAAATTTTCAGGAGCACATTTATCACGTTATTGCAGAAATGCCTGTGTGCCGCCTTCCCACTCGTAACCATGGAGAAATTATTCATGCTCTTATCGAACGCTAATTCCCCCATGTGTGGAATGTATTCCAACCCCCTTTTCAAGGACACTGCTCCAGCATTTATCCTTTTCCTACCTCATGAATTTTTTTGCCTTTCTCGGAGCAGTCTCTTCAATATGAAAAACATGTTGCTGCTTCTCCCATCTTAAAAAAAAAAAAGAAAAGTCTTGATTCCACATCCCTAACCCACCTACTAACTCCATTCTTCGCTCCCTTTTCAGCAAACTAGTTGCGAGCGTTGTTTGTACTCATTACCTCCAGCTCTTCCCCTGTTTTCTCTTAATTCCAACCCAGGGTGACTTTGCTCCTTCCACACGCCACCAAAACTCCCATTGCTAAATCCAAGGGTCAATTTCCAGTATCTTATCTAGCAGTACTTAATAGGTCACTTCCTCCTCCAGACCCTTTGCTCATTTGCCTTCCAGGCAACCACTCCTTTTCCTCCTGCCTCACTGGTTATTCCTTGTCAGTCTCCCTGGCAGACCCCTTCCCTTCTCCTGACCTCTTAGTGTTGGAGGAACCCCTGTTCTTCCTTCTCCTCCATTTAGTACTTCAGCAGTCCCATCCAGTTTCATGGCACCAATATGCTGAAAATTCCCAAATTTATTATATAAAGGGCAGAACTTTAAGAACTTTGGACTCTTGTATTCAATTGCCTACTCAACACCCCCCACTGGGATATTTAATGCGCATCTCAAAAGTCAGCAAGTCTAAAAATGAGCTTCTGCCTTCTCACACCCAACCTGCCCCCTCTGCAGCCTTTCCCCCTCAGTTGATGGAAACTGCACTGTTCAGGTTGCTTGGCCAAACATCTTAGAGCCACTCCTGTCTCCTCTCCACCTATCACACCACACATCAAACACATCCGCAGATCCTGCTGGTTTAAGAACCAAAATATATTCAGTATCTAGCTGCCTCTTACTGCGTCTACTGCCACTGCCCTGGGGCAAGTGACCATTTTCTCTTGTCTGGATTATCGCAAAAAACTCCCAATGGGTCTCCTTTCACCTTTGCCTGTCCATAATACAGTTGTCATAGTGATTCTGTAAAATGTAGGTTAGATTTCTACTTGTTCAAACCCCTCCAATAGTTTTAAGTCAAAGTCAGTCCTGCTAGAAGTCTTTAAGACCCCCTTTGGTCTAACCAGCCGCCACCACCTGCCACTCCCGTATCTCCAACCTCTCCTTCTCCCCCTCTTTCACTCTGCTCGGGCTAAATTTCCTCTCTGCTGCTCCTCATATACATCAGGCAGGCTCTTGTTTTCCGGCCTTTGCAACTGGCTGTTCCATGTGCCTGGTACACTCTTCCACGTCCTTCAAGTATTCGCTCAACTCCCATATTCTCAACGAGGCTTCATCTATTTCAAAATGGAAGGCACTTCTATCCCCATCCTCCTGTGTTTCCCAAACCTTTGCTCTACTTTCATTCCCCCAAACCCACACATACCACCTTCTAAGCCATCAAATAAATTATTATGTCTACTGTTTCTTCCCTGTCTCCCCGACTAGAGTGTTGTCCTCTGAGGGCAAGTATCTCTGGTTCACAGATGTGAACAATGCCTTGGCAGATAATAGCTGTGCAATAAATATTTGTTGTATGAGTATGTGATAGGCTAGGTCCTGCTGGGGTTACTGTGAATTGCTTTCAGATCGGTAAGGTAGTAACTAAGTAAATTTCATTTATCACAGGTGCTCCACTAGCCCCAGACTGATTGGTGGGCCTAGCTTGATACTGGGCCAAGGTTACATGCCACACCCTAGCTGGAAAAGAAGTTTTCTGCTTCTGCTTTGGAGAGGTGGGATGCACAAGGTGAGAAATTGCCTAAACATGGAAAGGTTGTTCAAACAGTACTAAAGCAGCCAAAAACCCAAGTCACTACTTTATTGAAAAAAAAAAAAAATGAAAACCATATTTGCATCAACTTTCTATTAAGAAGATTTTCTTCTCAAGTTGTAAACACAAGGAATGCATTTCATTTAAATAAGAGAGAGGTGACATTTAAAAACATTTATTAATGTTTTTAGAAAAAGAGCAAACTTTATTTTCTATCATGCTGGAGGATACTGGCTGGATTCTTATTGCTATTATTCCCATTAATGTTTTACATTATAAAATGGGACATATAAAAGGGACATATGGGACATATAAAAGGTATTACAAATAAAAATTATTTTCATTCCAATGGAGAAGAAAATTACCAGCTTAAAAATCAAGTTTAATATCAAAAGAAGTAACACATCAAAGTTTCCACATTTAAAAAACTTTGACAGTTGGGGGCGCCTGAGTGGCTCAGTCAGTTAGGCATCCGACTTCGGCTCAGGTCATGATCTCACGGTTGGTGAGTGCCCCGCATCAGGCTCCGTGCTGTCAGCTCAGAGCCTGGAGCCTGCTTTGGATTCTGTGTCTCCCTCGCTCTCTGTCTCTCAAAAATAAATAGAAATGTTAAAAAAAATTTTTTTTTTAAAAACTCTGATAGTGAAAATATCATCAACCTTGTGATGAGTGCAATATACTTTATGTGAACCTCTGAAAATTTGTGTTCCAAGTTGCAGCTCCTTCTCAGAAACTGCAGGCGGGGCACAACTCCTCACATTCCAACAGAATTCAAAGTTTGAGAGTTCTTTAGTAGGAGTATTCATTCACCGGTCTTTGGCAACTTTCAGCTCTTTCCAGGATGAAGCTGGAACTCGTCCAGCAGCCATGCCTCCTGACCCCAGGGGAGTCTGCTTCCCTGGAACTCTGTGGCCCCATCAAGATCCTATGACAACTACCTTCGCGGCTGTATGGCTGGCTGACACGCGAGGACTCCAACCGGCTTGCAGTTGTCCGGCTGCTAGAGTCCCAAAGAGTGCAACTTCCTATATTTGCATATGAATGCATCTGTTCTCCCAAGGCTAACTTTGTGGCATTCCACTGGCACTAAAGAGCCAAAGGGTGGTGTTTTGTCTAAGCACTCCTGGCTACTGGCTTCGAATGAAGATGACACTGTCTCTGATGTGCCAGTTTTTCCTCCAGGCTTCAAGCACTTTTTGATTGAAGGTTCACCTGTGTGGCTGCCCTCGGAACTCAAAGGGATGCTGCTCTGTTCGCCATCTTTAAGGCGCCTGTGGTGCTCTTCACTCAGCAACAATACAATGGCTCCGCCAACGTGAAGCACCCTGTGACAAAAAAAATGGTAATTGGTATGAGTACTTCTTTCTTTTTAGACAACAAACAATCCCACTTTATTTAAAATATTTGGGGTTTTTAATTTGAAATTTAATTTTATCTATTTAAACACAAGGATTTTGATAATTAGGTAGTATCTTCCATAATGCATATTCATTATAGTAATTATGGAATCATGAGCACAAATCTGCTTTAATTATCTATTTTTACTCTACTTAAAAGGCAAGCCTCAAAGTAATTCATAGTCACATTCTAATAAGTGATTGTACAAAGGAAAAGGCGGATGAAAGAATCCTATAGAATCAGCATACACTAGGCTGATGGCAGAAGAAAAGCACCGGAAAGAGTGAGGACGTGGACAAAGGAATGACAACGGGGAAGCTCAGAAAGGGAAAAGGGGAGGCCTCAGAATGTCAGCCTGTTGAGGAGAATTGCTCAATCACTTGACCAAATTCTGCAGAGCACTTCTGTGTGGAAAAAGTGATGCCCAACCACAGTCCTCGGAGTTGCTAAAGAGATTACTGAAAGCGGGAGAGAGGCGAGCGGAGAGTTACAGAGGCTGGCGATGCCACCCTCCAGGCAAGTACGAGGTCCCCTGGGAACACATGAGCTGGGTCCCAAACGTGCACCATGAGTTAAGGACAAGCGGGACCAAGCCAGGCCAAGTGACAGCGAGGGGCTGGAGCGAGGCAGGGAGCTGGAGGCAGAAAAGCAGCAGAAAGGAAGAAGTGAGGAGGAGGAGGCACTGAAAGAAATTCAGCGTGAGGGTGAATCAGAGGGGTGGGAGGAGGAGGGAGGAATAGAGGGCTGTCTGGAATATGCTGAGGGACCTCAGGAACAGGGCAACGTGAGCTCCAATCCACAGTTGGATATACAGCCTGGAGGCGATGAGACCAGGGCTCCAGGTAGAGATTTCGGAGCTGTCAATAGCACACGGTAGATATACCTGTGATGGTGAATGACATCACCTGGGGAGGCAGGTTAGCGTGAGAAGAGAAAAAGGGCCCAGGAACAGAGGCTTCACAGTTAAGGAAGGAGAGAGGAGGGATGGGCCATGGCACAAAATCCCGGGAGAAAGTCTGGACAACAGTGATGGCATGGAAGCGAAAGGTGCACACTTTCAGGACGGGAATGGTCTCCACAGCGTCTAATGCTACAAGATGAACAGGTGACTAGGATTACAAGAGGTCCTCAGTGAACCTGGGGACAGCAATCCAAGTTGAGGACACGAGAAAATGCTGGTCTGCCAGAATCGAAGGGGGACTGGAAGGTGAGGAAGCAGAGATGTCAAGTGTAGACTCTTCTTTCAGTAAGTTTGGTTGTATAGGTAAGGAGACAAGGTGACAGCTAGAGGGTCAAGAGTTAAAGGGAATCTCCCCCACACCCAACAAAGATATCAGGAACTTAAGTAGCTTTCCCTCATCTAAAAAATCAGTGAATCAAGACAAGTTTGTCTCCGAACTCCACTATATCAGGCTCCACTGCCTATATAAAACCTCCAACTATAAAAACTGAAAAATCAAACCATAAAGGCTGTAGGCAGGTGTCAAGGAAGCGTGGTCATAGGAGTTCCTTATGTTCAAATACATACACTTTTCAACTGATCCTACTGAGGCATTGAAATTATGGGGGGAATCTTGAATATCTTCTGGGAAGTTTCAGGTTAAATATAAGTCACTGCTTACACATATTAGTATTTCACTATGAGTTGGCTTAATAGTGTGGCTGGTGAATTACCTACTGGGCACAAAGGCTGCGGTTATTAACACAGGCTGCAGGACAGAATCACCTTGGGAGTGGTTAAGAAATACACCCACGTTCTACTCTAGACCCATTAAACTGGAGAGGTGGAGAATGAGCATCACTGTTTTTCTTTCTTTTTTTTTTTTATTAAAAAAATTTTTTTTCAACATTTATTTATTTTTGGGACAGAGAGAGACAGAGCATGAACAGGGGAGGGGCAGAGAGAGAGGGAGACACAAAATCGGAAACAGGCTCCAGGCTCCGAGCCATCAGCCCAGAGCCTGACGCGGGGCTCGAACTCACGGACCGCGAGATCGTGACCTGGCTGAAGTCGGACGCTTAACCGACTGCGCCACCCAGGCGCCCCGCGCATCAGTTTTTCAAAAGCCCCTGAAATGATTTTAATATGAAGTCAGGGTTGCAAAATCTGCTTGAGGGGAAGGTGTTATCAGGCAGAAGGGAGTGCAGGCCTGAATTATAGGTGGTGCCCAGAAAGAGATCTCAGGTTAGGTAACTGTGTGACAGGGGAAGTTGCTTAGAAATAAGATAATCCAAAAAAAAGTGTGGAGCATCCAGTTCACCAGATGGAGGTGAGACGGTTCTTAGTTGGACTTAGACTTCATGTCAAATCTTCATATAAAGTTAAGTCTTTAATTTTCCCTACAGAATGCTAGCCTTGACACTAAATTTTCTCCATCCAAAACCCATGGCTCATTTTTTCTCTTGGTGACATTATTTATATACAGGTTCTTGACCATTTACATTGTCTTGCTCTATCAAATGTCCAACTGAGACAATTTAATGAATTGACTTCTTGGTCATATCTATTTATTCCTCCATGTGTTCTAGGTTCTCTCCTTTACCAGCTTAAATGATCAGAAAAATATATATTCAGGCTTCACTGTTTGAACTTCTCAAAGAAATACTTTCCCTGAATTATATTCCCTGAGGCCAACCTTAGACACCCTGACATGAATAACACCTCTAAATTTTCATTTTACAATCAGCAGTGTTGTAGCCTCTCTATGATAGTGAATGCTCCTCATGTGAATTTTGTTGTGGGGCTTAGTAGCTGTGATCTTGAGAAAGTTCATCTTTCCGGGTCCCAGTTTCTCATCTGTAAAGTGTGGCCGATTAACACATTAGGAGGCAGGGTTTTGGTGAGGTTTATAATATGTAAATTACCTACCTCAGTGATTAAAATATAGGTCACTAATCCAGATACTCGAATTTTAGCCAATAATGAAAACTCAGTACCTTTTTTGGAATAAAACTTAATATAGTATAAGATGATACAGAATAACTATTTCAATGATAACCTTCTGATTTGAAACCTTAGAAAATTTAAGTACAAAAACTCTGGGAAATTACTAAAATGCAATCAAATCTTAGCTGAAGAACTAGGATATATTTCAGTTAAATGACCAATAACTCAAAAATCATGAAAATAAACTTAAAACTTACCTCTCCATTTCTTGTAGAATGCTTTTGATGTCTTCCCCTAACTTAAACTTTTTCCCAAATGGAATGTCAGAAATAATAACATCGACACTTTCTGAAGGCAATGGCAAGTCTGAAACACAAAAACCAGAGAAACCCGTTACATTAAGTTCAAATATTTACAACCTAAATATGAGAAAACTGAAGTATGGAGAATTATTTTTGCATATTAAGTACAATTTAGGGTTGCTAACATTGTCTCCAAGAAATTATAAGCTCCTGAAAGGCTTTTCAACTGAAAAATAAATGATAAAGATATTAGATTCTGTTCTTTGAAAATTGGTTTTTCTGTTATGATAAAATATGACATAAGTTAAGCAAAATCTTAAATTAATCAGAAAATTGAATTCTCTAAACATATTACATGAATACAAAGTTGCCAGACCCAAGAAGAAACACATTAAATTGTCTAGAAAAAACTTTTACAAATTATATGCTCTTTCATTTCCTTCTTCATACTTACATATAAAATTTTGCATGTGTATATCTGTGTGTTTTTAAAAGGGAGATGATCTTAGCTTTCACTGAAATTTTAAAGGAGACCCAAAGGGGGGCGCCTGGGTGGCGCAGTCGGTTAAGCGTCCGACTTCAGCCAGGTCACGATCTCGCGGTCCGTGAGTTCGAGCCCCGCGTCAGGCTCTGGGCTGATGGCTCGGAGCCTGGAGCCTGTTTCCGATTTTGTGTCTCCCTCTCTCTCTGCCCCTCCCCCGTTCATGCTCTGTCTCTCTCTGTCCCAAAAATAAACGTTGAAAAAAAAAATTAAAAAAAAAAAAAATAAATAAAGGAGACCCAAAGGTTAAGAACATTGACATAAATCCTAAGGCTAGAGAAAAGGCTAAAAAACGAATAATCAACAAAATGAACATTATTACTAAACAAAATTAAATGTAGTATTTGATTACTGAATCTGAATTTTTTTCTCATCTTTACATTTCTCAGAAATTAGCTTCCCAGGTCATACACATAATCTTAACTTCCACATTTTCTGAGTGTACTTTTCACTTTCTACTTATTTTACTTCCCACCCATCATGTAAATTAGTTGTATATTCATAAGGTAGATGTCCCAATTTTCGTTTTTTGAATAGCATTTAACTCTGTAAGAACAGAATACAATTTAAATAACCTTTGCTCTTCTAAATACCATATACATTTTTGTTGGCTGGAAATTTAAAAACAAAACAAAAAATCCCATTATCGGGGAAAGTCTAAGGAACACTTGATGATCTTTCCTAGTTCTAACCCTTACTTGAGATTAGTAGAAAAAATAATAGGTCGTCAGAAAAAAAGTCTCAGGATAATATTCTTTTAAAGCTAGACATGAATTCTTTTTTTTTTTTCCAGGTCATATTTTAGCTTCATGCACTTAGTTTTAGGATGTTGCTATAGGACACGTACATTTAAATACCGTTTCTATACTTTATGCAGGGCTACTCAAGGTAAATGTACAGTGAAGGCAATCATGGTTATCAGATGTTTTATACCGGAGAAACCATGCAGTAGTTGGCTCTAGAGTTTGAGTCCACATCTTTCTTTTGCATTCATACACACACATACACACACACACACACACACACACACACACAAGCTGCCCAGTTTGCTCAGGTTTGGTAACATTTTTTTTTCTTCTGTCAGTCTCTATTTTTATTTGCAACTTTCCTACTCTGTATTATATAATTTGCTAAACTGCTTTAAATAATTTTAGAAGTTGAAGGAATAAACTTAAATGGAATAATTTTTTTTTCAAAAAGTTCTAGAACTAAGCGATGCTATCTTACAATAGAGCATAAAGCAAGTTTTTGCTGATGTGTCTGAGAGCGCGGGCAGGCCCTGCTATTAGACGGCTTGCATCTGGCTCTGCCACTAACCAGCAGTGGGACTTCGGGAAATGACTGCTTTAGTTTCCTCGTCTGTAAAGTGAGGTAAGGGTACCTATCTCAGGGTCCTAACAAGTGAGGTCACTTATGGAAAGCACTCAGGACAGTGCCTGGCACCCAGTGAGCACTCGATGACTGTGCTGATTATGTACAATGTCCTCTCTGGGTGTACAGCCAGATGACGGCCAGGTGGAGACCGGCGGGCCAGAATCCCTCAAAGCAGCTCTGCAGAATCCTTCTCACGGCTCCTCAAATGCCCAGCAGGGCCACCGCTTCCAGGTGGGCCTCTTTCCTGCTCTTCCTCCAGCAGCGGTTCTCAAGGCTGCAGCCATCCCTCCTGCGCAGCATCCCCAGGAGACACCGGCAGCATCAGAATCTCCTGGGAACCATAAGTGCAAAGTCTTGCTCCCTTCATCCCAAACCTACTATGTAGTGCGTATCAGAAGTGACCGGAGGGTTGGTAGACCACAGACCGTTGGCCTTACCTCCTGAGTTTCTGATGAGGAAACTCCTGAAATCATGAACACCTGACCCATAATTTTCAACACATTAAATCTTTTCAATTATTAAATGCCTTGAACGGCCTGTGAACAAAGAGTTTGCTTGTAGCTAAGGAGATAAGATTCTGAAATAGAAACATAGCTCAAAACAAATATATAAAACTCATCCCTTTTGTACGACTCTGCAGGATGACTCAAGAACATGAAAAAAATGTAAAATACTGGTGTATCTTGAACAAAAGAACTGCTCTATTTCTCCCTCTTGCCAGAAGAAAAATGGGTAAGAACTGCTCAAAACTCAGAATTATGGCTCTAATATATTTTCTTCCAATAGGTTTTAAGAGCCTTCAGGATATCTTTTTGTGCCTTCATTTATTTTAAAGTTTATTTATTTATTTGTTTTGAGAAAGACAAAGACAGTGTGAATGGGAGAGGGGCTAAAAGAGAGGGAGAGAGAGAATCCCAAGCAGGCTACGCAGCCAGTGCAAAGCCTGACGTGGAGCCCGACATGAGGCCCGAACTCATGAGACCATGAGATTGTGACCTGAGCTGAAACCAAGAGCTGGATGCTTAACCGACTGAGCCACCCAGGCGTCCCTATTTATTTATTTTTATTTTTTTTTTTAAATTTTTTTCAACGTTTTTTATTTATTTTTAGGACAGGGAGAGACAGAGCATGAACGGGGGAGGGGCAGAGAGAGAGGGAGACACAGAATCGGAAACAGGCTCCAGGCTCCGAGCCACCAGCCCAGAGCCTGACGCGGGGCTCGAACTCACGGACTGCGAGATCGTGACCTGGCTGAAGTCGGACGCTTAACCGACTGTGCCACCCAGGCGCCCCTATTTTTAAATGTTTATTTTGAGAGACAGCAAACGTGCACAGAGAAGGGGCAGAGAGAGAGGCAGGGAGACAGAGGATCTGAAGCAGGCTCTGCGCTGACAGCAGAGAGCCCGATCCGAGCCAAAGTCGGATGCTCAACCAACTGAGCCACCCAGGTACCCCTATGGATTTTCTTTTCGAAGCATCTGATAACCCTGAAACAAAACTGGCAACGTTTAACTGTCTGCAAAGGTCTTCTACTAATGGAACCAACAAATTAATAGCTATAGCTTCATTTTGTTTATGTACATAAGAAAACTTGGTATTGAAGATGAGCAAAATTAATTTAGAATAGTCATTTGATCTAAATGAAAAGTCATGCTTTACAGAGTGATAGTTAAATGCGTTTTCTTTAGCTGCATTTGATAAATGGCTGTCTTTGGGCTCTGTCCCCTTAAAATACCTGCAATGTTTTGAAATAAATGCTACACACTTCTATACACAGATCTGTTTCATTTGGTCAGTGATATCACCATGGCTCTCCCAGCGGATGATAAATGTCAACAAACATTTTACTTAAGATATGTGTTCATCAGCTTTCTTACAAAATGGCAACTCTGTATTCACTTTTTCATTAAACATATGCTTTTAAGAACTTATTAATGCTGAAAAAGTTTGTTTCAGAATACAAGCGTTGCCAAACAATAAGAAAGGATACCATACAATAAACTGTAAGGCCACTGTACCAAAGAAAACACTCAATCACTCAATATGGTAGGCTTCTTATCCCCTATTTCAACATACTTTACATACACCTAACTCATCACTTCCCACATTTCCTTCTGATTTCCCAAACACGGAGCCTGGCAGCTTCATGAATCTTGCAAAATTCGGCACAGGCCACAAGACATGTGGATGGAACACCAGGCCCCAGGCCAGCAAGGGCAGGAGAGGAATTAGAGAAAAACACACTGATATGAAAGAAAATGCAGCCACTACATTACGGGCAGCTTGTGGGTGTACTGAAAAAGCATGCCTTATTCCTACAAGGGTGGAAATGAATAACACCTAAGAACAAAGCACAGTTGTTGGCAATAAGCTTGTTATAAATTCTCACTGAAGTAATGTGTGACAGGCTATAGAACGTCTAACCGAAAGGAGTGAAAACATTCCTTTTCTCACCTGTCAACAATTTTGTCATTTTAATTAATTTATATACGTGTTTCTTTTGCTCAAATGTGTATATATTACAGCTCTCCATCTTATCCTAGGAATGTATATGTATCTGTAGATTAACAGAAAACAAAGCCTAGCCAATGACTAATTAGTTCCTAAGATGGCCTGCAACACAGTACTCATTTGGTTCCGAATTTTCATAAGTAAAACTTAGGAATAAACACATGCAATTCCTGCATATTAAAGGATCATCTCTTTTTATACTAGTAGAAAGTTGTAAGGTGAAAGTTACTAAAAAGGTAGAAAAGATATAGTCATTAAAGCTCACAAAGAACAAAGATAGTGATTCTGCAGAAACAAATCACAACGGGAATATTACTAACTTCCCAGACATCTCCATGTTTACAGAGGTCCTTAATCATGCTGCGTGTTAGGCAATGTGCTCTGTGTGCTTATGTGATAAATCCTCACCACAGGCTCTATGAAGCAGGGATTACCTTCAGACTCTAGATGATAAAATACAGAGGTCCAGGATATTGCTGAAGGCCACAGAGTAAAGAAACAATGGTGGAGCCAGGATTTATACTTGGTCTGTTTGATTCTGAAGTCTTTACGTGCTCTTACTTACTATAGTAAAAAGATGTGAAATCCTCACACCTGTGAACGTCGAACAATTCATGGGTCTCCCCACTCTAAGTTGTGTTTATGATTAAAGCTTTGAAACGTAAAACCAAATTAGCGAAGAAAAATAAACACTTGGATCCAGCTACAACTCCACCTCTCAAGCAGAGATGTGTTATGAAGGGCGAATTATTAGTTAATATTGGCCCCTTTGCACACAAGATATATATGGTTCCCTCTAGACTGAAATTTAACATTAAAAGGTTAGGATGATGAAACAATTTGAAATAGATGGTTTATTCTTTCCTCCAGAGTGTTACCCTGAAAACAATTAATTTGCAAAAGAAAAATCTACAAATGACGTAATGTGAAAAATGTTTTATCTCACTAGTAATAAGGAAAAGTAAGTCTGAAAAATGTATCAAATTTTCAGTTTAAAAAAACTGCAATAAAATGATAATACCTCGTCTTGACAATGGTTTAGGGAAATGTGCACTTACAGCAGCAGCTGGCGTGGAGAAACCACGCACAACTTCTATTCCAGGGTGCTTTCCCTTCTCTATTCATCCTCATTCCCGAGGTGATCTCCTGGATTTAAACGTTACTATGCTGCTGATGCCTCACCTCTCCCCTAAACTCCAGATCTGGGGGTGGGGCTACTAACCTGACATCTTCTCCCCTAGGTGCCTAGTGATCACGTGGAATTTAAACAGGTTCCAAAACTCCAACTGGTTCCCCAGCAGTTTTCCCCAACTCTGAGGGTGGCCACCCCACCCTCCAGCTGCTTAGGTCGTCACTCTTGTTCTTTCACATGCCACATTCAATCCAACAACACATCCTGCTCACTCCACCTTCAAAAATTATGCATCTGACCTCTTCTCAACACCCCCACAAATAGAACTTTGGGCCAAGCCACCATCATTTCTTATCAGATTATCGCACTAGCCTGTACTGAGTTTCTTTGTTTCCTGTTTTCCATCCTCCCTGCTGTAGTCTATTCTTGACATGGCAGTTAGACTGATCCTTCCAAAAACTACAATTTATTTGACTCTTTGGTGCCATAGAGAACGTTGTTTTTAACACTTTTATTATTATTTTTAAGACAACTGTGCCTTTTGCTTGTTTTTAAAGTGAAATCTTGTGGGAAAAGCCCCCCACATGAAAACAGATAAAAATGGAGCTGTGGCGGAGGACAGACGGACAGCTCAGTACTTCCTTCCCAACGCGCCCAAGGCTCAGGAGATAGTAAAGGGTTTGAAAAACCACCGCGCTGCAACAGCTGATGAAGCCAGTCCAGTCCTCTTGCAAGTACCCCCCTCTCCCAAATAGCTTTCTGAAAGAAATTAGAGTTCATGAAAGCTGATTTCGGCCTCATCACCCCTTAGTTTCCTCTGGAAACCTGTGTCTTATCCCATTAAAAACCTCGATAGAAAGGTTGAAAAAACAGTCGTTGGCAGCAAACAACTCTGAGATCTCAATCAACAATATACCATCTTGTTGGGATGAGCATTGGGTGTTGTATGTAAGCAATGAATCATCGGAATCCACCCCCAAAACCAAGAGCACACTGTACACATTGTATGTCAGCCAATTTCACAATAAATTATATTTTAAAAAATTAAAAAAAAATAAAAAAACCCCCAAACCCCAATACACCTTCTCCTCTGGGGCTGCTTTACTATGTTTTTACCCATAGTTACCCTAATATCTTCTTCTTGATACTCTATTATTCCTCCACTACATTAAAAAATTTCTTTAAAAAAATTTTTTTTTAATATTTATTTCCGAGACAGAGAGAGACAGAGCATGAGTGGGGGAGGGGCAGAGAGAGAGGGAGACACAGAATCAGAAGCAGGCTCCAGGCTCTGAGCCGTCAGCACAGAGCCCGACGTGCAGCTTGAACTCACAGAACACAAGATCATGACCTGAGCCGAAGTCGGACGCTCAAGCGACTGAGCCACCCAGGCACCCCCACATTAAAAAATTTCTAAACAATTATTTTGTTCTTCCAGATTATAGGTTTAACACTGGGACCATCTACTAAGAGAATGCCATTTTCTTTTTTTTTTTTAATTTTTTTTTTAATGTTTATTTATTTTTGAGAGACAGAGAGACAGAGTGTGAGCGGGGGAGGGGCAGAGAGAGAGGGAGACACAGAGTCGGAAACAGGCTCCAGGCTCTGAGCCATCAGCCCAGAGCCCGACGCGGGGCTCGAACTCACGGACCGCGAGATCGTGACCTGGCTGAAGTCGGACGCTTAACCGACTGCGCCACCCAGGCGCCCCGAGAATGCCATTTTCTTAGTTGGGAATTAAATGTGCTGGTTTCTAAGGGAGAAAGATGTACTAGGGGAAGGGGAGAAAATAAGGAATGTAAGGCTTGTCTAAAATGGTCTAAACACCATTTTAGATGGGTGGGTCTTAGGGAAATATTATTTTGATTGGACTCAGTAGAGTTGATTCCTAGTCTGTTTGTCACTGCTGATTCCCCAACAGGTTTCCCTCTACCTCACAGGGTGACCAACTATCCTGGTTTGCCCCAGACTTGCCTAGTTTTAGCCCTGGAAGTATTGGTTTAGCAGACAGGGATGGCTGGTTACCTCATTCCTATATACCACAGGACTACTGTCCAATGTGAGGCAAGAGAAAGATAAGATAATTCAGAACATTTCAGTTTATCTGAAAGAAATCCAAAGAAGGTGATGATGATGATGATGATGATTCTGTCCTCTTTATTTTATCCCTATATTAAGTGGTCTGTGGTTATGATATGAGAACAGTTCACATACAACAAACACATCTTAAAAAGGCACTTGTGGGCCACCTGGTTAAGTGTCCAACTCTGGCTCAGGTCACGATCTCGTGGTTTGTGGTTTGGATCCCTGCATTGGGCTCTGTGCTGATGGCTCAGAGCCTAGAGCCTGCTTTGGATTCTGTGTCTCCCTCTCTCTCTGCCCTTCCTCTGATCAGACTCTGTCTCTCTTTCTCTCAAAATCAACTAAACATTAAAAAAAAAAAAGGGCCTTTCACTTAAATGCTTAGGGATACTATATAAATGTTGGTACTAATAACCTTTTGAAAAATAAGTTATAATTATAGTATTGGAAATCAACCAAGTATTAGCCCCAAAGAATTCAACATATGGAAACATTTACATATGGAAAGTGAATTTTGTTTAATATTATGATTCTAAGTATATTTACATATGTTCATTTTCCCAAATGTTTGCATTTTTTATATCTTACCTATAACAGAAACTTGAAGTAACTCAATTTTATTCTTAAGGCCTGCAGCTTTCAGATTGTCATATGCACCTAGTAACTGTGAGTCACTGACATCAGCACCCACATAATATACATCCTATGAGGAAAGAAATTCATATTTTAAGTATAAATAAGACTATCAGACATTTTACATAGTTAAGAAAACCTACTTGCTTTTTCTCAAATAAAGGAAAATGAACTTAATAGATTTCTTAATTCAGGTTAAAACAAATTTGTAGTATTTCTTTAAAATGATATTCAATAGTAAAAAATTAGAAGTTTTTGTTAATTTTTAGAAACTATTAGTATATTTTCCAGTAACAAATGCCTAAAGAATTTGGGGGTTATCATAATCTGCCATGACTAGTTATTGAAATTGCCCACATTTTCCTAAATTCCCTAAAATACGATTTCCTAAATAGTTGTTTAAGAAATGAAACAGTGATTTAATTAACCCTTCATAATCCATTTTGACAATAGTACACAGCAACTCATGTAGTCAAAACTAATACTCCTGAATAGACAATCTACTTATAAATAACTGGTCAGTGAAAATACATATAATGATTAAAGTAAACATACTGCTTGATTTACCAAACGTGAGTACTTACGGGCCATTCTTTAGCAGCTTCCAAAAGTATTGTTCCCAGTCCACACATTGGATCTAAAACAAATGCACCAGCCTGCAGACAGAAATACTGATTTGTTATTATTCAGTCTATCATAATATATATTATAAAAGAAACCTAAAACTTGAGGAATCAACATTTCAAGAGCAGAGATTCCTTTTTACACTTTATTAGGAATTTCAGGTGGTCAAAGCCACAAGGTAGGTGTATGCTCCACATGTATGAAGATTAGGAAGGTCACTGGTGTGGCCAAAGCACAGTGAGTGAGATGGAAAATGTGGTGTTCACATTAGAGATAGGCTATTCCGTCAAGATGGACTGGGTTATGGGGCGCCCGGGTGGCTCAGTCGTTTAAGCGTCGCGACTTCAGCTCAGGTCATGAACTTGCGGTCTGTAGGTTTGAGCCCCGTGTCAGGCTCTGTGCAGAAGGCTCAGAGACTGGAGCCTGATTCAGATTCTGTGTCTCTCTCTCTCTCTCTGCCCCTGCCCCACTCACATTCTGTCTCTCTCTCTCAAAAATAAATAAATATATATATTAAAAAAAGATGGACTGGGTTATGCTGCATGTAGTAACAATCCCCAAATCTCAGAGGTTGAAAACAACAGATAGCTAATGCTACATCTCCACAGAAGGACATCTGGGGTTTCTGGAAGCCAAACTCATGAAGTGGTCACCATCCAGAGCACTGCCATCAGAGGGGAAAAAGAAGCATGACAAATCGTGTACTTTCCTAAAGGTGCCATCTAGAAATGAGACCCATTACTTCCACCAACACTTAACGGGCTAAAGCATGTCAGTCACATGACACACGCAGTTTGAAGGGGCGAAGAAAGTGTAATCCTACTTGTGCCTGGGAAAACAGGAAATTTGGAGAAAAAACTAATTTTTCCCGTTCTGGGGGAGGGATGTCTCATTACGTCACATCTTGTAGGTACCGTAAGGATTCTGGTTGCCTTCTGAAGAATGGGAAACGACTGGAAGGATCTGAGCAGAGGAGTAACAGGACATTACACTTCAAAGGGCTCACTCTGGCTGCTCTGCTGAGAATGGACCAGAGAAGGGTAAGAGTGTTAAAAGGGAGGCTAGTTAGGGGACACCAGCAAGAGATGATGGTGACTTGAATTAAGAGTGGTATTGGTACAAGTGATGAGAAGTGGTTACATTCTAGATATATTTTAAAGGTGAAGCCAATGGGATGGACTGGATGTGGAATGTTAAAGAATGACAATAGTTGGAAATGACTAAAGGTTTTGACCTGAGCAACTAGAAGAATGGACTTCCCTGTTACGGAGATGGGAAGAGATGGGGAGGAGAAGCTTTGAAGGAGACAGGAGTACGGTTCTGGACAGGTTAAATTTTGAGAGATGCCTCTTAGAGCAGGTATGGATGTCAAGTGATTTGTTGAACATATGGGTCTGGAGTTCAGGGGAGAGGTTCAGGCTACAGACATGAAGTTGGGAACACTCTGTGTTAGTCATAAACGATATTTAAAGCATCAGAACTACATGAGTCATCGAGAATGTGAGAGAAGTTAAAAAAGAAAAGTCTATGGGTTGGACCCTGGTGATCTCCTAAGTATAGATGTTGGTAGATGAAGATTCAGCCTTGCATACTGACAGCAGCACATACTGATGTAGGAGGAGAGCCAGAGCGGTGTTCCAAAAAAAGTGGAGAAACATGTTTCAACAAGGAGAGTGATGACAGTATCAAAGTGCTAGCAGGTAAGTGTGATGAGCAGTGTCAGTGGCGTGTTGGTGATGACAGCCTGACGGAAGCGGGCACAGGAGACAGGGGATGGGAGGAAGTGGCGACACCAAATATGGACAACTATTTTTAAGAGTTTTTCTGCAAAGGGAAGCAGAGAAGGAGCATGTGGGTTCAGGAAAGGGCTATTTTCTCAAATTACAAGATACTAAATCAAGTATATGTGCTGATGGGCATGCGCAGCAGAGAGAAAGTCCTCGAGTGGGCACGAGGCGATGGAGTCCGGTCCCCAAGCACTGGAGTGAAACAAGGACAGCTCCCTTGTTGTGATGGCGATGAGGCAAAGCATGTGGGTGCAGGTTCCAGCATGCTGGTAGATTCGGTGAGGAGAACCCGCTGACGTTCTCTGCTGATTCCAGTATTTAAGTCAAATAAGGAGCAGGAGAGTGAAAAGCGTGGGCAAGGAAATGACTGTCATGGTAGAACGCAGAATCCAAGCCGTGAAGCAGCGATGAGGACGGGTGAGGAGCGATGGAGGGTGGTGAGGGCAAATGACTAACCCCCTGCGGGGGCTAAGGAACTGTGTGGCAGGACACCAGAGGAGCTGAACGGGAAGGAGGAAGGTGCTAAGAGCAGGATTCTTGAAATTGAGATTCAGCCTCTGGGCACGATGAGGTACAGGATCTGAGCAGGGCAGATCGTCAGAGGTAGGGAAGCCAAGAGACTAAAGGGTCAGGTTACAGAGCGGATTCTGACATCATAAAGAACTATGACAGGCATAGTGGCCCATACTCTGTTAGAAATGATAGAAGAGAGGTCTGCCTACGACTGGGATAACTTCCCGGCACGTGCTTCAAAGGCACAGAGAGGCTCTGGGCAGAAGAGCAGAGAGGCTCAAGCAGGACACCTACCACCTCCAGGCCCTTGGTCCCTTGATAGGTCTATAGAGGAAGCAGAGCCCTCAGTGGACAGCCAGGTTTCGGTCAGAGCCAGAGGACACCTAATGGAAAGAAGCACAATGTCGTTCAGGAGAGGGAAAGCTCCAGCAGGAAATTCTAAGGAGAGTATCCTATGGATGCCCCCACGAAGGGGCGGCAAGTAGAAAGAATTTCGTTAAAATTTAGTCAAAAATAACAATGGTATGAGAACTGATTTTTATTAAGATCTTGATATATGTCAAACACTGTGCTCGTCCCCTCTCCAACATGGTCCTCGTTGAATGAGGTAATCTGACCTTAGTATCTATAAATGTCTTTACGTTATCATAGGACCTTGTCTTGCTGTGACATTTGGGTACACAGGCAGAAGCAGACAAGCATTTCTGTATGCTTATATTAATAACTAAAACTTACAGAACTTGGTTTTCCTTATTAGGATTTTTTTCTGTTTTATTTATTTATTTTGAGAGAGAAAGCACAAGTGGGGAAGGGGCAGCGAGAGAGAGGGAATCCCAAACAGGCTCTACGCTGTCAGCTCAGAGCCTGATGTGGGGCTTAAACCCACAAACCACGAGATCATGACCTGAGCTGAAATCAAGAGTTGGGCGCTTAATTGACTGAGCCACCCAGGGGCCCCTTCCTTTTGAGGATATGTAGGAAGGAGGACAGTGTGTGGTAAACACGAAGAATATCTAACATCCTCATGTTTAGATCCCACTGCTAATAGCACTGGCTTACCCAAGGTTGAGCTGTCTACGCACTGCTCTGGGTACCATGCTCCCTAGAGGGGACTGGATCAAGGCTGAGTACTGGGATCGTTTACACTGTGGGTCTTGACTAAACTCCTCCAAGACAACTGTGCTGTGCTACTTCTTACATGTTTTAACATTCCGATGCTGGTGGTCACATTTAGAGAAACATTCCTTACTCTCGGTTCTGGCAAGGCAAACTGACAGTAAGGGAAAATTTTAACAAGCATCATCTTTGGATATATTTAATTTACTTTTCTACTTTTCGGACAAATGGATGTTTATATCAAGATAAAGGTAACATTTCAAATTTGTAGGTGGTTATATAAATTTATATTTATATAATACACACACACACATAAATACATGTTGTTATATAAACTGTGGTGAGATCACTGGCGTTTTGGTAACTCTCTCCTTAGACTAAAAGAGATTTGGACTAAAGAGTAAAATCAAATAACAAAGAAAATCATGGATTCTGGGAACATGATAATCTTAAAGCCGCTTTCTTCTTTTCTCTCACCTCCAAGCTCTTTACTTCCCCTGAGCCCAAGTGATGCTCAGACCTAGAGGCAACTAACGCCAAGAGAAGCCCTGGGCTTGGTTTGGGTCCTGGAAGAAGGAACTCCATGGGGCCTCTTTGCCAAGGCTGGATGGGGGATTAGAGACGAGCACTGGAGCCCAGACGGGGAAATCACTGCAACCGGGGAGAACCTGGTCTTCAGAGATCTACAGATCTGCCGGGAGACCAGTGAACAGAAAAGTGTTCACCTAGAAAAAGTTTTCAGCACGGCTGACAGATTCTCCTTCCACTGCCAAGCCCGGTAGTGCCACAGATCCACTTGCCTTGTAGCACTTGTAGGATTTTAGCCATTTCAAATATTTTAGTAACCACAATTGACTCCCAGTGAGCAAAAAAAAAAAAAAAAAAAAAAAAAAGGTAAATCTAAAGGGTAGGGGTCTACCAGTAGTGAGAGAATAAACAGACTGAACAATCTGAACATACATCTAATGAAACAGAACTCCTGCAGGACATAGATAAGTATCTGAAGAAAAGAGGTAAGGGCTTCTGGAGATATTCAGATGTAGTACACACACAAAACTTGTCAAAGCCAAAAAACAATGATTTTTAAGCTAAAGCATTCCAATGAATAAAGGAGAACATAATTCTATGACTCCTGTTATAGCCTGGAAGATAACATTCAAGAATAAGTCAAAACGTAGACTCACACTATGGAAAGACGGAAACCATGTTCTGGAGAGAGGATAGGCAACTTGGGAGACTAGCTCCAGGAGGCTTAACGTGTTTATAATTTCGGAAGCAGGAAAAGAAAGTAGTTTAAGGTAAAAGCCACTAAAGCAAAACAGCCGGGACAATAATAATTAAATAATGAAAGAAAGAGTGCCTGAGCCAGAGAAATAGTAACAATAACTTTTGTAATTATTACACTTACTACTGGCATAGCAGCAGTGAATACTTAAACACCTCCTATATGTCACACACTGTTCTAAACCATTTAATTCATGCTAATTCACTTAATCCTCACATGATCCTAGGAGATTGTTATTTTCATCTTGCAAATGAGAAACTGAGGCACGCAGATGTTAAATATAAATATCTTGCCCAAAGTTTTCTAGGAAGTGGTGTAACCAGAATTAGAACTCAGCTTGGGCTGAATAGAAAACACACATATGTAAGTATATCTTGCTAATATTCCCAAACTTTGGAGGATTAAAGAGAAAAGTCTTACAAGCCCCTAAGCAGCTCTAAAGGAAAAGGAAATCCTACTGGCACATACCGCTCACCTGGAACACAGGAAACTAAATGACAAAGGGACAGCGTCTACAGACCTCTGAGGGCAGGGGACTGACACAACTCTTAAAGCCAGCCGAGATGGGTCTGTACCCCAGGATGAAAAACAAATTTGAGGCTGTATAGGAATTTCTGACTATGTACTACTTGGACACCACACTTGAAGAAATTGCCTAAGAAAAGACTTTGACCAAGTGACAAACAAACCAGAGCAGAGACCTCAAACAGGGAAGAACAGTGGGGAGGAATGATACACCTTGGAACACGTCTTTGCTTATACGAAAAAGTGTGTGTGTGTGTGTGTGTGTGTGTGTGTGTGTGCGCGCACAGTGATACCTTAATGACTAAGGACAGGCTGTGTAATGTAAGTGCTAAATAAGAACTTTTGAAACACAAGGGGTGTATTGCAAGGGAAATTCTTACACATGATAAATAATTTACTACAATCTAGTAGTTGGGGGCTGATAGTGGAAGGGTGCAAAAACGTTTCAAAGGTCTCATTGTAGGGAGGAGTAAAGGGGGGTCAGGAGAAGAGAAGAAAAGCACTCGAGAGGCCTCATACTGTGCTAGGGAAGAGGGTAAGCTTAGAGGATTTGGGTGGTAAAAACAGTGTCCTGACACAGGAAAGAGTTGATATCTTGTTTTAAAGCAACAGCAGAGTCCCACGTGTCTAATTAAGAGAGCTGGCAACCTGAACCATTAGTGGAACAGAACAATAAAGTATAATTTCCAACCTCAAGGAGAGCAATGAAATGATTATCAAGTAACTTGATCAACCCAGTAAAAACAAACAGTGTCAGACGTTGTAAACAGAGTAAAATAGGAGGAACACAATCAAGTGTGTGTCATAAACACTGAATTCCCTCCCTGGAGGACAGGGACCATCGAATGGGATAAAAACAGAGCTGGGTATTCGTATAAAAAACAAAACAAAAAACAAACAAACAAAAAAAACATACTGAAAGCAAAGCTGAAAATAAAGCAATGGCAAAGAAATGCAGCAAATGCAAAGAAAAAGAAAGGACTAAAAAACTATTAATAAGACACAATGAAATTTAAGTTGAAACTCACTAATCAAGATAAAGAGAACTTTATGTTACAATGAAAAGGCACCATTCCTGATGAAGCAGTAAGTCATAAATGTGCATATACCACAGCTGACGACTAGCAAAAATGCAAATACGGTTAACATGATGAGATTTTGAAATACCTCTTTCAGAATTGTGCAGATAGTAAAACATTAATACAGCAGACATTTGTTGACTAAAAAATAAAATTACTTTCTTATGTCCACAGAACATTTACAAAAATTATCAAGATCTTGGTCACAGAGAAAAACTTAAATTTTAAGAAGTGGAGGATTTACAGACCACATGATTGTGACATAAAAGATTAGAAATCATAAAAACGCAGCTATCTTTGGACTCAGCATTTTCATAGCCAAAACACTCTCAGAAGTTCAACAATATATAAAAATATCGCTGTAGCAGTTCAGAAGTGTAATGGCAAGAGAAAGAGAAGGGTAGAAGAAAAAGAGAAATGAAAAGAAGGGAAAAACAAAGAAGCAACCAAGATGCCCATCAATCAGTTGATTACAGAAAGGACCTTGCTATCATAAGATGAAAACACTTCGTCACCTGAATTTCAGCCAGAGAGGCCAGTGCCCATGCTATGGTAGACCTCAGGCCTGCTGTCTTGATGTAAGCTCGGCTGGCCAAAGGAATCCTACAAAGAAAAGAACCTGATGACGTACCCAATATTACTGTATGTTAAAGAAAAGTGTGATATAAAAAAACTGATTAACCTGTCGTATCTGTGACCTCCTCCTTATATATTCATCTAACATACACTAAGTTGCCGTAAGTTACAGAATATTTTAACCTTATGACAAAAATACCTTTTTTCATTGGCACCTCGTCTGACCAGCCAGTGTGGTATTTCAGAAAGGTACATTTGTAAGACAACTGAAATTTAAACTCTTAGGTATTTAACTTAGAAAAATCTAATCACATATGAGGGAAGTATTTCTCAAGTGTTAATATACTTCCCTGTCTTCCCATGTGGAATAGACCTTTTCTTGCTGGAGTCATCAAGAGGAACATACTGTGATAGAGATGCGGTATGGGAAGTAGGGCTGAATGGATGCTAACCCTTGAAATCTGTTTTCTAGAAAAAAATCCCTTTTGTAAGTTTGCTTTTTGCTCATTTGCATCTTTCTCAAAAGATGAAATGAAGCATTACATTGCATTGTCTAAAATAATTTATGGAATGAAGGGCTGAAGCAGACATCTCCCAGATGAGTTCACTGGCCTCCATTATGTACCACTGCATACTTTATCCTTTGCTTCATTACTGCTACTATCAATGTTTCCAGATTTGATGGAGGTTTTCAAAATATTATTTCTATCTTTCCAATGTAATGAAAAAGCAAGCTTGATAAAAGCTATTACAATAACCTTAAGCATTCTTTTTTTACATCCTGCTTTGGGCTTACAGATGCATAAATGTGAGCTTAGGGAAAATGGGGTATTCCTATAGAATTTTTATAATCTTTGAAAATATTCCATGCCTAGAATCTAGAAAAAGGGTATCTAAATCACATTATACTACGTAAACAGGGATGTGCATATAAAATGATTTTCATTAAGATGCCAACAATATCTACATGCTTCCAAGGAACTGGAAATCACTGTTTTCATCCAACTAGCTCTCTCTTCCTAAAGCATCTAGAAAAATACCTGTTATGTAAGTGTTCAACAGATATTTTGAAATAAGGAAATGAATCATTTGCATTTATTATTATATAGTACCCTGCAAGATTAGAGAGATACCTACAGTAGATTTTAAAAACTGGAAATAGGGGTGCCTGGGTGGCTCAGTTGGTTAAGCGTCTGACTTTGCTCAGGTCACGATCTGACAGTTCATGAGTTCGAGCCCCACATCGGGCTCTGTGCTGACAGCTCCGAGCCTGAGCCTGCTTCGGATTCTCTGTCTCCCTCTCTCTCTGCTCCTCCCCCGCTCACTCTCTCTCTCTCAAAAATAAACATTAAAAAAATAATTAAAAATTAAAAATAAAAGTTGGAAATACTCTCCCACGATAAAAGAATAATGGCAATAAAATTTGTAGAATGTGTAAACGTGAATTTTAAGAAATGTGCTGTATTTTCTATTTTAATAAAAACTCCAGATGCCAACAGACTAAGGGCCTGTGAAAATCATTTAATAATAGAAATAATTAGATATAATTTTTCAGTACGAATCATGTAATCAGTGCATGATTATAATCAAATCTTTTAGAGCTCTAACTGGCCAGATTAAATCATATGCGTTATGTACTAAGAAAACACTTTACTGGCTCAAGTAGAGAACTCCGATGCTTTGTCCTTAGCCCCGCTCTGTTACATCGATGTCTTATACTATAAATAAGAGCATAAAGTTCTTACTTTCACAAACTCTAAGGGACAAATCAGAAGCTTACAGAACAGTCTCTACCTGAACACAGGGATTCCCACCACAGAGTAAATGTCATTTAGATGTATGAAGATCTGAAAGAACAAATAGAGAAGTTAGAACAGAACAGGAAATGCATTACCAAATGCACTGACAATTTGAAAACTTCTATTCTGAAGCTGCATATAATCTAAATTTTATCTTTTATTTTACTTTTAATTTTTTAAATAATCTATATTAAAAAAATTCTAAGGCCTTGTTTATAATATATGGAAAAATGTCCCATTACATATATATATATATGTATATATATATATATTTAATTTTATTTTTTAATTTTTTTAATTTTTTCATTCATTCTAAGAGAGAGAGCACAAGTCAGGGAGGGGCAGAGAGAAAGAGGGAGAGAGAATCCCAAGCAGGCTCCGCATTGCCAGTGCAGAGCCTGATGCGGGGCTCAAACTCACAAACTGTGAGATCGTGACCTGAGCCAAAGTCAGATCCTTAACCAACTGAGCTACCCAGGTGCCCCACTATAATATTTTTTCTTGGGCAGAGGCAAAGTAAATTTTCAGTACATTCCATAGGAAGATTCTGAGGATAGTTCATTATATGAGGTATTATATATGGAGAATCATGTTCTGAAGACATCTTGGGTTCTTTCTTCCCTGGGGTTCTCTGAACTATGACTGGGTCAGACTTTTCAGCATTTGGGGTTAGAGAAGACTTTCTAACCTTAATTCTTTCCACCTTAATTTTAACTTCAAATTGAGACTTGAGGTCACACAGGATCATCATAGGCTACACATATTTCCAGGGTAACATAATTTTCTTCAGGCCAAAGATATTATAGCAAGGGTAATCTTTTCTCTCTCCGCTATCCGTGGGTGAGTTTCTTTCTCTCCATTACCCTTCTTCTGTTAGGCCACAAAGAGGGTTTAAATGTCTCAAGTTATAATTAGTAGCCCAATTAAATTTTAAAAGTTAGAATCTTACTTTTGTATAGTTTGATGAAGTTTATGGAATATTCTAACTTCGTTGTTTGATCTCAAGAGCATTTGATCCCTGATACTTTCACCCTAAAGTTATTTTTACTCTATAGTTTAATCAGAATTACTCCAATATTGACAAATTTTTATTACATACCGAATGATCTGGAGTGGACTCCAGTTAGTCCATTAAATCCTTGATCAGCAAAGTAAACTTTCCAATGTTTTGCATTATTCATTTTAGCAAAAGTATTTATTAGGATTCTTTTCTATTTAAAATTGATACTAAAGGTAAGATATACTGATATTTTTATATATCAAATATTATTGAGAATAGCTTCTCCCACTATAATTTTTCTATTAATTTTATCAAATAAAATCTGTTAAGATTTGATTCTTCTGTTAATTTTGTTCACAAATTTTACTGTGTGATTTTACTGTTGTCAATTTTGCTCTGTGTTATTTCTACCAATAATAGCTATTATTAATTACATTAAATACTGATAGGAATTAAATTAGCTATATTTATTTAGGAGCTAAAACTATGAGGAAACTAATTCTCAGACAGTGAGATGGGGCCAAGGGGAAATGGGGAGACTGAAACTGGCAAAGCACAAGATAAGGGAACTGGTGAGGGGAACTGGGAGGAGGATGCCCTCATGTTACAACATTCTTGGGGTCAAAATATTTTTCATGACAGTAATGAAGGACATACACCAGGCATTACTTTGTAAAAGTGAAAATACCAAATAGAAACATTAAAAAATGAAACAACACAAAATGTTCTAATATGGCCAGCTATTAATTCTATTTAAAGCTATATAAGAATAAATTTATGAATCAATGAATCATGAAAAGGACTAAACCACCTGTCAAATTTATCAGATAGTTTTCAAAAAAGTGAAGAATATTTTTTATGGCTAGCATTGGTTTCCCCATATAAGTGTTTTACTTTGTTCCAATGAGAAACAGAGAAACCTAATTAAATTAATTTTGAAAACAGAGAAAAAAAAGAAAAACATAATCCCAGAATCCTAACAAAGCCATATTAACATACTATTGAATTTTGAGTGGGCATTTTTGTTTTCTATTCATTTTCCTTTTTTTTTAACATTGGCTAGATTTATTTATTTATTTATGGAATTTTCTATTTTAGAGATTTGTTACATATTCTAGTGATTGTAGAGGTCATCTCTAAAATTCAACTGTGGCAAAATAATTCCAACCCCAAACATCTTATTTGGATAAGACATTTTTACAGTGAAAAATACTAGGAAAATTATCTGCACTACTCCACTATTAAAGAGAAAAGAGACTGCTGGATCCACGCAGACATGCTTTTTAAAAACTCTGAAGCAAAACTGAAAAGTACAATAAGGATAGCTGACGTGGTCTTTAAACAATTAGGTTATAGGCACAGAGGATAAAATGAACATTCAGTACCTCTAAATTTGGATTCCTCAAATCTGCTTTCCATCCAAACTGTTTCATAAGAGCAATTCCAGTTATTCTTCCTACCTCCTGGAAAAGCAGAAAGTTACAGAAAGGAGCACTAAAACTGAAAATTTTATGTTTAAATGTAAGCAAAAACTAAGAGAGCATGCAGAAAAATCAGGTCAGACTATTTGATGGTAACTTAGGGCTGCAATATAAGAATACGACACTAAAGCATTTTCTGTTCAAGGCAAGCAGGCTGCATTTGACCTCTTCACCCCCCAAAATATCTTATGGCACTGATGCTTCCTCATGTGTAATCTGTCTTCCTGTAACTTTAGAGAGCTGAAATAACCAGATCGTGAATCGATAAAAATGGTCATTGTGGGTTTTAGCAAACAAACGCAAAGTGAAAGATGAACTATTTCAGCAACTACAATCCTATATGTTTACAAATTACCAGAACAGTAGCATTAGACTCAAACTTTAGGGTTTATCTGATTTTAAGGCTGGTGAAAGGACTCAGACCTTTGCCCCCCGACATCACTGAACTTTGTAAGGGCCGAGTAATAAAGTGTTTTGAAGGAAACCGTGGTATTCGCTCTCACGGAGACCT
Organism: Herpailurus yagouaroundi; assembly: GCF_014898765.1. Classification (NCBI taxonomy): domain Eukaryota; kingdom Metazoa; phylum Chordata; class Mammalia; order Carnivora; family Felidae; genus Herpailurus; species Herpailurus yagouaroundi. The sequence goes on from NW_024412419.1 coordinate 32,992,011, forward strand.
CGAGTGTCTTGTGCATTTGTGTATTTGCAGTCTGGGTCCTGGTGACAATCACACACACAAGGCAGAGCACAGAGCAGCCATTTAATAAACACAGGACTGAACTGAAGAGAAAACCCAAAAGGTTAGGACAATAACACAGGATTTCCAAACGTCAAGAATACCTATGAGTTTAAGGGAAACTTTGAGCGAGAAAGGAAAAAACAGAGGTGATTACATGGAATGGCATACTATTACTCTTAAAGCCATCTGAGGTGAAGTTAAAAAGGCAAATGCATTTTTAGGGGTGCCTGGGTGGCTCAGTCGGTTAAGTGTCTGACTCGTGATCTCGGTTCAGGTCACGACCTCACCTTCTGAGAGCTTGAACGCTGCACTGTGTTCTGTGTTGGCAGTGTAGAGCCTGCTTAGCATTCTCCCTCCCTCTCTCTCTCTCTGCCCCTTTCCCGCGCTCTCTCTCAAAATAAATAAATAAAAATTAAAAAAAAAAAGAATGCATTTTTTAAAGAGATTTAATTATATGACATTAGGCCTAGTGATGTGCCTCGGCCTACTTAACTGTTCCGTGAAAGGCTGTCATCTCATTTTAAAGCTAAGGAGTAGTTAATTCTTTGAGAAAATGGAACCCCACCTTGGGAGGTAAGTGTACCTGTGCAGTAAAGGTCTTTGCAATAGCTCCACTGCAGCGACAGGAAACTCTGAACGTCAAGTTTTTCTGGTTTTTGGCATCAGCTGCTTTTACTACATCGTTCTGAAATGCTTCTTGAGATTTTTCTCTCTCAGTGAGAAAATCTCCTTGCTCCTGTGTTTCTTCTTCCGTTTGCTTTTCCAGCGAGCATTCCCCACTCTCTTGTAACACTTGCAATTGTTTTGTTTTTAATTTCTTAGCATTGATGATGTTATTTTCCTCCACTTTTCTTTTTGGTGGGTTAGCAGCTCTTTGAAAAAGTTTGTCCTTTTTTGCATCAAGTTCAAGAAGATTTTTCCAAGTTGAGATGGCATTCAACCAACTTTCTGGATCATCATTTATAAGTCTCTGTATCTCACTTAATATTTTTCCTAAATAAGTAAGATGTCAGTTAATCCTCTATTGAAGCTTTAAAGACAGTCTATTACATCCATCACCCCCAAATTCCATTACCTTTATTTCTTTAAAGTCAGTTTTATTAAACTGCTACATGAATAGTGAATTCACCTTTACCTGGAGTTTATATAATTTAACATAAAAATATTGTGCAGAATAAAGTTCATTTTTTTAAACAAAGTTTATTTATTTATTTATTTATTTATTTATTTATTTTTAATTTTAACGTTTGTTTATTTTTGAGCCAGAGAGAGACAGAGCATGAACGGGGGAGGGGCAGAGAGAGAGGGAGACACAGAATCGGAAGCAGGCTCCAGGCTCTGAGCCATCAGCTCAGCCCTGATGCGGGCCTTGAACTCACGGACCGCGAGATCGTGACCTGGCTGAAGTCGGACACTTAACCGACTGAGCCACCCAGGCGCCCCCAAAGTTTATTATTTTGAGAGAGAGCAAGTCAGCGCGTGAGCGGGGAGGGGCAGAGAGAGAGGGGGAGAGAGAGAATCATAAGCAGACTCCACACCAGCAGCACAGAGCCCAGCACTGGCAGCACAGAGCCCGACGATGTGGGGCTCCAAATCACAAACTGTGAGGTCATGACCTGAGCCAAAACCAAGAGTCGGACGCTTAACCGACTAAGCCACCCAGGCGGCACTAAAGTTCATTCTTATATTTCATAATTAATATCAAATTATTTTAAAATCCTATAGAATTATCATGTATTTTAGCAAGATCATTTGTCTTATGATAATATATATCTATATCTTCAATATAAGCATAGGCCTAGAGTATGTATTGATCTTTGAAATAATGCAGATCTTGCCTATAAAAACTAAGTTAAAAAACAGAATAAATTGCAAAACAAAGCTTTGAAACAAGAGCAAATGAATCTTGACACTATCTTAAACCATACACTATTAGCATACATCATAAAATGAGTTTTCATAAAGTAACACTTCAGATACACAACCCATTCATAAGTTAGGGACTGTCAGCATGCGCAACACAATGTAATCTTTTTTTCGATGAAGAAGGGTCATCAAGATGACCCAACAATAATTACAGTGTTCTCTAAAGATGAGAATGTAGAATGTTGGGATGAAATTATATCGACCTCATAGTATAACACCTTAGGATTTGCTTTAAAACCACATTTCTGCCCTGTCTTGATTTCTTGCCATTTATATCTTTACTGACACAGTTTGGTGCAGACTGTAATATTACATGATCTCTTGTGCACGATCAGCAATTAAAATGAAGTTTAAGGCAATGTTTAGTCTAGCAGTATCTGACTATTTTTGGTGCTTCTATTAAGATCCTTAAATTATTTTAGCAGCATGTGTATAAAATTAGAGAGCGAAGAGGGAATCTCTTAATTCCCTTTAGCTGTAATGCTTTATTAATGGGCATAAGTTTATTCAAAACTTTAAATTTAAGGTCACCCAAATAGGAAATTTTATAACAAAGTATTTTTTCCAATTATATAATTCATCAGTTAAAAAGTACTAAGTGATAGTTTTGATCAACTTATTAAAACCATGCATTCCGGGTTATTATACACTTCTAAATCTAAACAGAAGCAACTGATCACATGTATCTTTAGAGAAGGTGTCTGATCATAATTAAAACAGAAGAAATGTGACTCAGAAAATAGGTAGCTGGTTGCAAAGAGACACAATTAGGTGATAATATGATTTATATGGTGATAGTATTCAGGAAATACAGAAAAATACATAATTGGTGATTCCACAGGTATGAATGAATCTTAAAAATATGAAATGGATACAAATTAATTATCAAGCAGAAAACTTTGGAGTACAATATATCATGTGGGTAAAAGCAATAGGCATATACTGTACCTTTACTTACAGAAGAAACATTAAGTGGAAACTGCTTTTTAATCAGCAAAAATAATCTTTCTGCAGATTTTAATTTTTTCAGCATATTTAAATCAGAACAGGTGGTGAAGAAAACTTTTCCTGAAATATATTCAACCTAGAGACAGAAAAGATTAATGTAGTCCTATGTCAGAGTGAGAATCATTTCCCTTTTCCCCTCTAAATGAATTAAAACATAGCATCTAGATTAACAATAAACAACCATTTCTGAAAGATGTACTACTTGTCAGACATGCTACTAGGCACTCAGAATACATTTTCCCCCTCATCCTTATAACAAACTTCTATGGTAGATTTTATCACCCCCATTTCTCAGATTATGAAACTGAGGCTTGGATAGGTTAAATAACCGGTATGAAGTCACAAAGTGACCAAGATCATAATCTGTGCCATGTTACCATTTGTAAAGTACACTTCTAGGACAAATCAGGCGTCTAGTCCAAGGTTAACACCATCAGTAGGGATTTATTAAACACCTACCTTGTGGTCTACCAGGAAACATGCAACATAAATCCTAAAGATGAATAATAATGTAACACGTACATATTGACATACAAATTAAAATATAATATTTACAAGAAAATAACTTGAATTAAACCCAAAATAAAAAAGTTAATATGTAAATGCATTGATAAGCTGTATGTACAATAAGTAGCACTGAATATGGAACCATCATTAGTAAAAGTCTTGGGAAAGAACGCTGTAAGATTTGAGAAGAGAGATTCTAACAGAAGAACAAAGGGCAAGATGCAGAGGTGGGAGTGACAGCCTGGCTGAAGTAAAGTGTAAGTCAGCATGGCAAAATTTGCTGTTTACACTGATTGATAGTGTCAGGTGGATGGATGGTGTAGCTCAGACCAGCTTGATAAATGGTCGTGAAAATTTGAGTACCCCAGATGGTAATGGTCAACCATTATAGACTTTTGATGAAAGCTATGACAGCACTGAATTAGCTAGCAGAAAAAATTACTTTGGAAGAGGCATAAAGTACTGAGTGTAGAATGTGATGTCAGAGGAAGAAGGAGACTACCAAGGTAGAAATAATGAAACTTGGCTGTGGAACTGGAAAAGGGATAACAGCAAGAAATATGCATCACCAGAAAGAGGTTTTGGAGGCAAGATGGATATGTGGTAAAAGCCAGCGAAGAAAGAAAATGAAAAATGCACTAACTATAGAGTCTAGAGAGGTATGGGAAATGGATCTCAAAACCAATGGAGTCCTAAAACTTTTGGAGTCAACCCAACCCTCTCAAGCTCAGGATGGATGTGGAATGCCTTAAAGTTTTCCTTTTAGCAGTGGCCATCAGCTGATGAATATGGTTCTCAGTTATCTCCTAGAACTGAGGTAATGGGGAATTTGGGGTTTCCCATGTGTTTAGGCAGCTCCCGTCCAATGGGAACTTGAACTCCAAGTGTTTTTGTATTTTTGATCTGACATGGTCTAATTAAGCTCTGGGGATGGTAATTTCTGGGGTTACCATTCTAACTTGATGAAGAAGAATCTGCAGAGGAAGCCCTAGGTTGATACCAGTTAAAGCCCAAATACTTCATTATAAGATTAACAAGTTTTGGGGATCTAATGTACAGCATGGTGATTATAGCTCATACTATATTATATAATTGAAAGCTAGTAATAGATCTTAAATGTTTTTACCACAAAAAAGTAAATGGTAATTATGTGACTGGATAGGGGTGTTAGTTAATGCTCTGGTGGTAATCATTTGCAATTTATAAATGTATCAAATCAACATGTTGTACACCTTAAACTTACATAATGGTATATGTCAATTATATCTCAGTAACGCCAGAGAAACAAATAAAAATAAAAGCCCCAGCAATGCATCTGACCAAGATAGATGGAGAAAGCAGGGAATGAGAAGAATGTTTAGGAATCAATATTTGAGGTCATAAGGAAGTAACTAAAATAAGAACTTTTGGCTTCTAGAATTTACTTCTTTCTCATTACAAAGGTGATGTTTTCTCATGAAGTCAAAACTAAATACATACCTCAAAATGCTTGGAACTTGAAAACAAAATATTCAAAAGTAACTTTTATTAAATTTTTTTTTCAATGTTTATTCTGAGAGAGAGAGAGACAGACAGACAGACAGAATGAGAGCAGGCAGAGAGAGAGGGAGACAGATTTTGAAGCAGGCTCCAGGCTCTGAGCTGACAGCACAGAGCCTGACATGGGGCTTGAACTCGTGAACCGCAAGACCATGACCTGGGCCGAAGTTGGCCACTTACCCAACTGAGCCACCCAGGCTCCCCTTAAAAAGTAACTTTTAAAAAATTTAGATTTTATGTTACCTGACATAAAAATATAGCTGATATTAAAGCCATCACAAAACAAGTTAACAGACATGAAATACATTGCCAAGATTATGGGGTGATTGAAATAAGTATTTTACTGAAGATGTATGGTTTTAAGATTCAAGTCCTATAAACAAACTGATGCAAACATCTGGACCAGTGATTTTAATCTAAGTAGTCAGTGATCTAGATATTAATTTATAGTTATTTAACTGTACAAAGATCTTTTCTTACTTATTTGAAATATGAAGGGAAACAATTTACACAGCAAACTTCCTTTAAAAATATCATTATTTGGGGGTGGTGGGAAGAACAAATAAAGAACATGATTGAAAATCAAGTTAATTGAGAGGACCTAAAAGGTTTAATTTACTGGGGGAATCAAATCATAAGAATAAAGTCTTGAAGCATTAAAATGCTAAATATATTCTCAAAACCAAAAGCAACATTATTTTCTTTCTTTAAAAATTAATGTAAGGCCTACATTCCTTTTACAAGTAATAAGCATGTAATCAAAAGTAGTTTACTAAATTGCTAAACAGTCACTATGAGAATCAAATAATCATATACATGAAAGCACTATAATGTTGTACCCTTTGTGAAGATGAAGTATGGTATCTTAAAGCAGTGGGGAGAGTGAATTTTGGTGCTTATGACTTCAAAAACTGCTGAAGCTGGTGTTAACCTTTTCCTTTGTTGCTTGTAACTGAGCATATTCAATTATAATACTTAGGGGAGAAATGTGGCATTTTACAATACTTCACCCTAATATTTGTTACTTGAAAATTTATTTATATATACAATCTGTTTTTTCCATTTGGAATGAAATCATAACGAAGTGTCTAAAACCAGCTGGTTTTATGTCTAACACTTTCAAAGATGAAATAACAGCCTTTATTAAAGTAAAAACACTTCTGTTATCAGCTAGAATATCTAAGTAGTTAGCATTTTTGCCTTTCTTTTAAAATTCAGGCATTCAAGTCTAACACAAAAATTAAAAGTTTAAGTCTTGGCAAAATGCATAGGAAGATACGGAGACACCAAAGTTCTCCTAATTCTACAAATGCCATTTAGTTTTAGAATTAACTATACATTGCTAAATGAAGAGCTGAGGTGGTACGTGAGTTTTTTTGGTTCATTTTAGAAGAAAGGATTAAAAAATATATTTTAATTAATTCTTAAAAAAGCATTCAATCTGCAAGAAATGCATAGGATATTAAAAAAAAATCAACCTACGCAATTTACTCCTTTAAATAAAGTAATTATGAAATAATCCAATTATCTGGTTAGCTCTACCCCACTACCTTCTATCACCATGACCCTACTAAAAAATGAAAAATTGGTTGGCTTATTCAAGTTCAGGTCCTGGGTTAAAAGTCTTTGCTATGTGGGTTTATAAAGACCAATTAATCCATTGACAGGGCCTTTCTGGCTAGCTGGTATTAGGCACACCTCTATTATACTGAATTTTATCTTAAAAATAACTGTTCTTGCTATTATTGTTATAATAGCAGTATTTAATACATTATACATTGTTATAGCTTAATTTTTCTTAATTTTAAAGCAATCTAGGTAAAATAAACATATGTATGTATATAAAATAGTTTATACATATAAAAATACGTAATTATACAATATAAATTGAATATTTAAAAATACCCAGGAACCTATAAATAAGTTTGCCCTACCACCAAGTGAAAAAAAAATCTAATCTGACTCTGACCAAACTCTAGATACAACTTACAAGATTCCAATTGATAGGAGATAGAGAGGACAGAGAAACATGTTAAACTACACTATGGAGATGCAATTAGCAATATTTAGATCAGGGGAACTTCTAGCAGTGCTGTCCAACAACTTTCAGTGATGAGGAAAATATTCCATAACCTGTGCTGTCCAATGCAGTCAACACTAGCACATATGGCTTCTGAGCACTTGAAATGTGACTAATGTGCCTAAGAAAGTGAATTTTTTTGTCATATATTTTAATTAAAATAGCCACCATACCCTTTTGGACATCACAGCTCTAGACTAGGGCTCAGAAAATGAGGCCTGGTGAGCTAAGAATGGTTTTGACATTTTTTAAGGGATGTAAAAACAAACAATAACAAAGAAGAACAACAAGTGATCCACATATGTGAACGACAAAGCATAAAATATTTATTATCTGGCCTTTATTTTACACGTAGACTCCATGCACAGTGCAGAGCCCAACATGGGACTCAAACTCACACCTTGAGAACAAGAGTGGAGCGGAGATCAAGAGTCGGAAGCTTAACCGACTGAGCCACCTAGGCCCCCAATCTGGATCTTTAGAGAAAAAAATGGCCAACCCCTACTCTAGACTATGGGATAAACAAACAACCCTGCTTCTTTAACAAATAATAAATTGCTGGTGGTGGGGGGGGGGGGGCGGCGCCAGAGATGGAGGGGAAATCTACAGATTAAAAGAGGCTTAAAATTTTTTTTATAACAAACGAGATTTAAAAGAATATCAATCACAATACATGGTCCTTATTTGAATCCTCATTCAAATACACAAACTTAAAAAGAAAAGTGACATTTATGAGAAAGTTGAGATTGATTTATTTATTTAATTTTTTTTTTAAATTTTTTTTTCAACATTTATTTATTTTTGGGACAGAGAGAGACAGAGCATGAACGGGGGAGGGGCAGAGAGAGAGGGAGACACAGAATCGGAAACAGGCTCCAGGCTCTGAGCCATCAGCCCAGAGCCCGACGCGGGGCTCGAACTCACGGACCGCGAGATCGTGACCTGGCTGAAGTCGGACGCTTAACCGACTGCGCCACCCAGGCGCCCCTGAGAAAGTTGAGATTTAAACACTTCCTAGATATTTGATAAGGAATTATTTTTAGATGTGATGATATTGTGGTTTATATTTTTTTTAATTTAAATTTTTTTGCGAGGGAGAGAGCGCGCAAGCGCGCGCACACGCATACACACGCGCGCGCGCGCAAGCGCGGGAGAGAGGCACAGAGAGGGAGACAGAGGCTCTGAAGCAGGCTCTGCGCGCTGTGAGCCTGAGCCACCCAGGCGCCCCTGTGGTCTATATTTTTAAAAAGAGCCATTGTATGATGTCTTCTATATTACACTATATATATTATGCTGTGAGTCCTCTCATTATAGATATACAGTAGCCCCCTTATCCACAGTATAGCCTCCTGCCGTCACTGCATTTAACCAGTCACTGCATTTAACTGCGTGGTTCCTAAGCAGATGACCCCCCCCACCTGTGACGTAAGATCAACAGCCTAAGGCTACGTCAAGCACAATCCTCCTTCCGAAATAGAAGTACCGTCAGAAAGTCAATAGTAGCCTCACGTCATGCGCCACGCTTCGTCTCATCATTTTGTCGTCTCACATCATCACAAGAAGGGTGAGTACAGTACAAATAAGATATTTTGAGAGGGAGGGAGGGGCAGAGGGAGAGTGAGCAAGAAAACATGTTTGTTCACGTAAGTTTTATGACAGTATATTTTTATATATTTATGACAGTATATTTTATATTTTTATAATGTCCTATTCAGTTATTGTTAACCTCTTACTGTGCTTAATTTAAAAATTAAACTTTATTATGGGTATGTATATATAGCAAAACACAGTATATATAGGGTTGGTACTATCCATGCTCCCAGGCATCCACTGGGGGTCCTGGAATATGTATCTCCCATGGATAAGGACGACTACTATATAGGCAAACATTTACAGATGAAGTGATATCTTGGCCTTGCCTCAAAATAACATCGGTGGAGCGGGAGGGGCATTAATGGAGCAGAATTCACCGTGGGATCGGTGTTGCAGCGGGTCGGTGAGCACGTGAGATTCACCACACTATTCTACTTCGTGTATGTTTGAAATTCTCCGTGATAAAAAGCTTAACAGAATACACAGGACACTTTCTATTGCAAGCTGCATGTTGGAGGAAGCAACTGCATCAGTCCTCCAAGGAGGGAGAGTTTGCAAGTTAAAATGCAAACGATTGAGCTATGTACATTCCTACCAAAAGAAAAGTTTTGGGGGGTGGCAACTAGGGACACACATTTTCAACAAGCTCCCCTGCGTGATTCTTACCCACTAAAACACCGATTAGAAAGGCGTGACTAGGGGCGCCTGGGTGGCGCAGTCGGTTAAGCGTTCGACTTCAGCCAGGTCACGATCTCGCGGTCCGTGAGTTCGAGCCCCGCGTTGGGCTCTGGGCTGATGGCTCAGAGCCTGGAGCCTGTTTCCGATTCTGTGTCTCCCTCTCTCTCTGCCCCTCCCCCGTTCATGCTCTGTCTCTCTCTGTCCCAAAAATAAATAAACGTTGAAAAAAAAAATAAAAAAAAAAGAAAGGCGTGACTAATCTGTAAAAGGAAACAATCACTTTCTAAATTCATTTTATAAATGCAGACTTCACAATATTAATTTTCTTGAAGCAAATCAAAGTTTCTAACACTCTTATTACTGCACGAATGGTTTCAAGTATTCCTGTGCAACTCATTCTTTGGGAACATTCACTGATCACCTACTAACTGCAAGACATTGTGCTACACGTGCTATCAATTTTTATCTCAAGGTTTGCTTTAATCCTTTAAAGTAGGTATAATCTCCATTTTCTATCCAAGGAAAGTGAGGCTCAGAAATTCGAGTATTTACCCCAAATTCAAAAATCTAGGAAAGGAAGATTAAAATTTGAACACACGTTTTTTGCCTCTGAGATCTACATATACTCTTTTCCACGCTGTCACAGAAATAACTTACAAGCTTCGGGGAAGTTCCCACTATAATTTAGTGTACTAGTAAAGCACCTGGGCTTCAAAGCAATAAAGATCCAGATACAAGTCCCAGCTCCACCACAGGGCATCAGTTTTCTCTTTATTTCTTTGTAAAACAGAGGGGGGAAATGACGTCTCCCATAGGATTCTTCTGTGGATTAAATCATATCATGTACATAAAAGTGTCGGACACGTTTTAAGTGCTTTATAAATGTTAGATGCTATCATTGTTCTTTCGGGATTGCTTTAACTTTGAGAGTTAGCGAACTAGAGATGACATTTCAGAAGTTATTTGTTCAGATCCCATTTCCAAGCATATCTGTCCTTAAAACAGGCACAATCAAAATATGGAAATCCCCAAATCTTGTGGTTGATTCCTCTCATTGCCAAGAAGTTTGTCCCTATAATTAATTGAACTTTTTTGCTGTGAGGAGACCCCCTCCCCTCACATCTCATTTTGTCTTTAGAGAAGATGGAGGACAAGCAGAGAAGATAATTTTGGTAATTCGACGTATTGCAGTTGGGTGAAGGCTTCTATTTTTCATACTAAGAGCTCTAGGTTAATATTAAAAAACAAAAACAAAAAACCAGTGCAGCATGATGTAATGGAAGGAACTGGACCTGGGTACTGGCCTGCCTGGGTTAAACATGATTATATACTCATGCCTGATTTCACAGCTTGGGTGTGAATCCCAGGTCTGCCGTTTTACATGACTTGAATAATTTCTTGGACTTAACCTGTGCTTCATTTTCCTTTTCTGTTACATGTAGAGCCTACCTCACAGTGTTGTGAAAATTAAGCAGGTGAGTACAGACTGAGGACCTAAGAACATGCTTAATCAATGTGGGCAATTCTTACATTGTTGCTTTTTTAGATTAGCCGTATTCAGCGCTCTATTAAATTCTGCGACCAAAACCACAAGTGGCTGGTAATCTAATAAAGCTGATGTCATTTTTCGTGACCCCCCTCTATCCCCCATGCCCCCCAACTCCCTCATTGCAGAAAATCCTTTTGTGGCTTCCAACACTATAGGGGCTGCAAGACTGACGTGGTCAATTTCATTTAGTAAGCTTTCCTTTTCCAAAAACACATGATTCACACTGTCATATACAGCCCATCAAGTCAGTGGAGTCTGTTTCTATTACATCTTTTCCCTCTGCTTTCAAGAAGCCAGCTCAGCATGTTCTAGGACCTAAACTCAAGTTTAAAACCTTGTTCATGTCATTGAAATTAACACCAGCAATTGTTACTTCCCTCCAGAAGCTGGACTACGAAGCCTCCAAGACTATTATTTTTCTAGCTACTATTTACTCGGTGTTTAAGGTGTACTTTACGCACCTTGTATCAATCCCATGGGGCAAATACCATCATTGTCAGGAAACTGACAAGTCCAGTAACAACCTGAAGGCTGTACTTGTATTTAAAGGCTGGAGAAAGGCTTCTGTGACGGGTCTAACTATTGGCACTATCCAGTACCTTCTTGTAAAGAATCTAGGAAATACCTTGCCTCAAACTCCTTCCCGCCTTAAAAAAAAATACAGGCATGAGAGATACGCGGTAATGTGGAAGGGAGAACGACTGGCGATTCTTTCCTGCAGTAATTAAAGGACGTGTCAGAACTCCGAGGCCTGGGGCTTGAGAGCTGGGGGGCTCGAGGCTCTTGCTTTCCAGAGTCTACACGGACCCTGGCGGGGAGGGAGACCCGGCGCGGACGGGGGCAGGGCCGCCCTCCTTCCCGCCCGGGCGCGCAGCGAGGCCGACTCACCTGCGTGGCCGCCAGCCGCGCCCGCACCTCCCGCATCAGGAAGGGCTCCAGGCCGCGGCCCGCGGTGCAGAAAAACCGGGCGCCCGCTGCAGGCCGCGAACCGGAATCTGTAGGAACCGCCGCCATGGCGGCTCGGGCGCGGCCCCGCCGCTCGGGGTCACGTGGCCTGGGGCGCGCGCGGCGAGTCCCGGCTCTCCCGGAGGCGGGCACTGGGGCCGCGGGGCAGGGTGGAGTCAGAGGCTAGGGTTGTCAGGGAGACCCGGGGTGACGGGGGCTGGTGGGGGCCGGTGGGGCCCGTGGGGGGGCGGGGGAGCGGGTCAGCTCGGAGGGGTGGCTGTAGGGCTCCTTGGTTAACTGCTCGGAGTTTCCCTGATTAGGTATTTGGAACTATTTGGAGTCACATATGCAAGGCATACAGTTGGGATCTGTAATTGGAATCTATAGAAACGGTATATATCATCTAATCCATTTGCCTTATTTTTGAGATTGAGGAAGCTGATTCCTAAACAGGCCAAGGGACAAGTGGCATAGAGCTGAGGTTGGTCTTGATAGCCAGTATAACGAGCTTCTATTTCTCCCAAATTTCTTCTCCCCTCTTCTTTATCACTGGCCATTACTCTCCTGACATAAGGAGCCCTATTCTGTCTTCACCAAGAATTGGGCCAAAGTTGGGAATCCTCAGGACCAAGAGCAGAAATTCTCACTCTCCAGTGGAATGCTTTTATGTTCACATTTCTTGCACTTCTAAGTTCATTCACCATGAAGGTAATGAATGCACTGTCTAGTTTGGGCCACCTGGTTTAATTGGCTGTCTTAACAGTATTTGAAGGGACTACTCTAATTTTGAATTTTCTTTCTTTCTTTTTAATGTTTATTTATTTATTTTGATAGAAAGAGCAGGGGAGGGGCAGAGAGAGAGAGAGAGAGAGAGAGAGAGAGAAAGAATCCCAAGTAGATTCTGCCCTGGCAGCAAAGAGCCCTATTTGGGGCTCAATCTCACAAACCGCAAGATCATGACCTGAGCCCAAGTCAAGAGTGGGATGCTTAACCAACTAAGCCACCCAGGTGCCCAATTTTGAATTTTGAATTGGCAATGAAAATATTAGTTGGGAGGAATAGAATCCATATGACAAAGTGGACAGCATTACATAAGCTCTGTTGTTGTATAGAAGTCGACATGTTGTTATATGAAGAGACAGTATATAGAAACTATTAAATGAATGGCTGGCTGTCTTTCTGGCAAGTGCCTCTTATGTGGTTCAAGGGGATACCTAGGTGAGTGGCAGATACTACCTCTCTTCCTCCCCACCTCACCCCAGCTCATGGTCTACTTGGACAGTATTATGAAAATTCTTATGGAATCATGTAACATGACTGTATCAAAGTTTCAGTCCTAAAACTTCTTTTCAGAACCTTTCATGTTGGCACATTCTTTAGTTTCCTTCATTCTTTTTTTTTTTTTTTTTTTTTTGCCTCCATATTTATGTTTTCATTCTTTTGGCAGTTGACTTAGCTTTATGCTTTGTGATTCCTGGTACTCTAGTATGTCTGGGGACACCCAGGAAACCTCCTTAGTACTTCCTACATTCTGTACCCAAGATAGTAAGCACCCAGACATATAGTTCAACAAATACTGGATACCCACTCTCTGGCAGACTCAGATGCAGATGTGAGTGAGTATTTGAGTGTGTGTGGGGGGGGCGGGGTGGGGCAGACAGGAAGGCCCCATCAGCAGTTAGGTGCTATTAGAGCATAATTACATGAGTTGGGAAGTTGATGGAGATCAAGGTAGACAGGTGGTAGGGCTAATGTTATGGTAACACTGCCCATGGAGGATGAAGAAATGACTTCTCCAGTGTAGGGCTGGCTAGCAACATGCTCTCCTGCCAAACCACTGCTGAGCTGAGGCTCAGTCCTGCAGAGCCAATCTTCCCCTTATATCCTCTTTTCTCTTCTTCTGTGGTCTTTCCCCCACCCAGAACCTTTGGTCAGCACTATCAGTCTGGAGCTACTCTTGTTTCAGTTGGGGTCGGGGAGTCAAGTGCCATTTGCTCATCTTTGGGCCTTGCTGTAGCACAGCGCTTCCGGGAATGCCTTTCATCATACAGTATTGGAGATGAGAGGAGATAGGTGGAGTTTTGCCTCTTTAGGGAGAAAATAATTGGTTCCCTGAGAGGAGAGTTGCCTGGAATTCTCTCTATGTGACTCAAATACTCTTTCCTCCATCATTTCTGCTTCTCATTAAAAAAATGTCTCTACTGGAAAAGAACCACTGATCCCTATAGATGCTTTGCATATCCAGCTGAGCTTTGCAGTTTCAATATCGCATTTTCAACGGGTAGGAAGCTGGTGGTTGGCAGAAACAATTTTACAACAGATATACTTTTAAGTGGGAGTGTTTAAGGAATTTAGGGCTTGATTATTTGCTTCAAGGTCTCCATGTTTTGGTGCAGTTGGCATTTCCTTTCATTCTTAAAAGCGTTTGATGCATGTACTTAGATATTAAAATGCAAATGCTTTAGGTTGTGAGATCCTTGAGGATGGGATGATCTCATTGATCTAGGCATCCATAAAGAGCACACTGGCTTGCCTATGGTAGGCTCTCCATCAATGTGTGCTGAAATGGATGGAATATAACTAGTTGGAAACCCAGTCACTAGAGACGTCCTCTTCAGCTGGCAGGGATTGCAGTAACCACCACACCAGCAGGGGCCTTTGTGAGTGCGATATGGGGGTAAGGGTGGAGGACTAAGGCCAATGGAGGGCACTGAGGGGATAGAGGGACCCCGTTCTCTCTATCCCTCCCCACACAATTTATAAATAATATCACTTAACAAGGAATACTTGTCAGAATGACCTTAGGGGTCTTTTCGATGTCATATTTGCCCCCCACCCCTGTATTCTGGTACAGTTGAGTGGGGTTGGTGTTGAGCCAGGCCCCTCTCCTAAGGAGAACAGGAACCATTGCTGTATCCCAAATGGATTCGATTGCCAACTTCTTTGAAACACCCACTCTTTCCCTCCTCCCAGGCTTTTGCTTCCACTGCTCCCTTTGTCTAGAATTCTCTCTTCCATTTATTTTCTTTAAGGCTGAGGCAGAATGCCACTTCTTCCAGAATGCTCTCTCCTGCCTTTCTAGCATGCTTCCATTTACACAATATTTTATACCTTTATTATTTATTCATTCATAAATATTTATTGATTCCATGTCGGTATGTCTGTTAATACGACAAGGTTCCAGCCTGTGAGAAACGTTCGGTTTAATGGGTGGTAATGGTGATGGTGCTGGATTGCTGAGAGAGACATACAAAGAA
Source organism: Herpailurus yagouaroundi (assembly GCF_014898765.1). Lineage (NCBI taxonomy): Eukaryota > Metazoa > Chordata > Mammalia > Carnivora > Felidae > Herpailurus > Herpailurus yagouaroundi. Next base: position 33,007,153 of record NW_024412419.1, read on the forward strand.
TGACAATAAAATGTGATATATGGTGAGCAAAAGAAAGCAGCTGAGCCTGGCACATGGTAGGCACTTAGTAAGTAAATGAAGTTGAATAAGTGAACTTATCCTGAAGTCCAGTGAACATTTGTTATGTCTGTGGTTTCTCGTCTCCCTCTGAGCATCTTTGCCAAATCAGGACATTCTCTGTCTTCTGAAGCTCCCTGCCCAAGGTTTGTGCATACGGTGGAGATACAGTGGATTTTGCTCACACAACCCAGCGTAGTAACTTTAGGATCTTACGATTTTTTTGGAAGTCAATGGAGTTGTGGCATTGTGGTAAAACCTCAGATACAGGCACAGAAGTCTGTTGGACACACACATTCCAACCAAGTCAGTGCGGATTGTGAAAGAAGGAAACAATGTATTTTTACGGCGGCAACTGCAAATGCAGTTTGAGAACAAGCTATGGGCAGTATAGTAGTGCACACGGTAACCACCTGGAGTGGTGCTTCCTTGAGATACATAGTCAGAAAAGAGAAAATTTAGCAGAACATTAATGCCTTGTGTATATCAATACTGCCTGTGGAGCATTATTTATTATTTATTCATTAGTGTTTATGTCACTGTAGTTTTAATGTAACATCAAAATTCAAAAAGTGTAATCTCCGTGTTGTGATCTAGAGGGAAAATTCCTTTATATGTATTATCTTGCTTTAGTTATGCAGTGCATGAACTTATTATTTCATTATTATTTTGATGTACAAATAGAGTCTAGGTATCCAGTGCTTTTTTTGGAAAAATGTGACGTGCATTTAACGCATATTTCAAAACACTAGTGGTTTTGATGTGATTTTATTTGTTTAAATATATTTTGAGCTCATAAAACTGTATTCACATCTGATAGACCTTTATAACATCCCATCTGGAAGGGGGTATGGAAGTTATTTCTTTGATACATTTGCTGACTGAACAAATGACTGAATATACAATTTTCTTTAATTTACTTGGATCAACTATATTGCCTAAATAAAATAAAGCCATTTTCTTGCAGTTATGTTCACCTCACTCAGACTGTTGTTTTAATATTCCTTTTATTGTACTGCATATATGTGTATATTTACTATGAATTCTTTTCCATTAGAGGCTTGTTATTAACAGTCATCCTATTTCTTAGTACGAGGAAAACCCCTCAAATATCCCAAACCAGCTAGGACTCCCATATTTTGAAATTTCTCTCATTTTCTGGTAAGACTCCCTCCTTTCTAGTAGATGGTCCCTTATTTTGCCTGTTTTATCAGTGCAATTTAAACAGAATCACCTTAAAACTCAAGCAAATGTGATCTACAAATAAACAAAAACAACCAAGGTACAGATTCTATCTCTTCAGAAATACAGACAGAGTACCTTGTTTTAATGTGAATGGTATTTGGCAGAATAGAATCTGAAGATTTTATTAGAATGTTGGCCTAATTCAGTCAACTTTCCTTCTATTGTTGGCATGATCGTTGAGAATGGACTGTGGAGCAAGCAAGCTTGTTATGTTTTCAACTCTGTTGTTGTTGTTGTTGTTGTTGTTGTTGTTGTTGTTGTTGTTGAGGGGCAATAATTTTTCACTGCCCGTGAACATTTTGTGCTATTTTGAAAAATAGATTTTAGCACCCTTGAAAATTTATTTCTGATACATATCAGAAAAATATAATCAGGCTTGCCTTTCAACAATTTTCTTTCAAAACGTTTGATTATGGGGTGCCTGGGTGGCTTAGTCCATTGAGCATCTATCTGACTTTTGATACAGGCTCAGGTCACGATCCCAGGGTTGTGGTATTGGGCCCCACGTTGGGCTCCATGCTGAGTGTGGAGCCTGCTTACGATTACTTCTCTCTCCCTCTGCCCCTCTCCCCCTCTCGTGCACTCTCTTTCTCTAAAATAAAAAAAAAAAAAAGTTTGAAATTTAATAATTAAGAATATACTACTTATATTTAATGTTACAATTTTTTATAATACGAATTACTTGGCTAAACAGAAAAACAGTATAGATACAAGATAAAAGCATGCAACCTGCAATATAGGGCTAGGCTATCATTTGGTTCCTCCATGAAATACCTTCAGAGTAGGACATGATGCCGGAAATTATTTGGTACTAGCTGAGCGCCTAGACTATAGGCAGGTAATACATCTTTAATCAAGACATGTTGTTTTATTGCCCTGTCACTTTGGTCAACTTAAACGATACAGATTATCTGCCTCACAAAGTTCAAAAGATCTAAATGTAGCCAAGTTGGGAAAAATATTAAAAGCTGGCCTCAGAATTCATCGTAGGTACCAAATCATCTTTAAGAAATATCCTTGATGGAATTCAGCAAGGCTTCAAGTCACCAAGCGGAGAAATATAGAAATTATCAAACTGTTCTGTATAAAAGTCAACAGAAGATAGGGAATGTCCTGAGGGGGGAAAGACCTGATAAGGAAAGGGGATTTCTGGGGCAACAGTGTGGGAAACTGAGGCCGGTGGGGTTAAACAACCAATGAGAGATGGCCTATAGTATGGTATCTGAAGGACTTCTAAGGATGTTCAATACTCAGTTGAAATTTGTTTCTGGTGCTGCCATGAACTGTCTTCAGTGACCCCAAATTTCAGTAAAACAAATAGACAAAACATAGCTTTTTGCCTGAGGTATTTTGCCTGAGGATTCAAAGTGTCAGGGTGTTGTGATACCCTTTACATGGACTCTGGTTGACTTTGGTCAGAAAATTCAGCAGAATCGGAAACTCAGAGCAGAGCTGCCAAGAGAAACCTAAGTGTGTGGGTCTATTAACAAGGACTGTGCAGAGAGGGGTGCTGCAGGCCAATGGCAAATAATGAAAATGCCGTTGACAGCTGGGTGCAGCTGAATTTGTCCCTCACCTGGAACAATAAATTTGATATAAACCAAGTATCTAATAGTTAAGCATGGGTAGACATTGCAATCTTGGGGCAACCCAGGGCAGGTTAACTAAGGGGGATTATGATCAGGGGTTGAGCCTAACATTCTCAATTTTATATTTTTGGATTTTTACTTTCTGCTAGTTTTTCTATAAAATTTCAAATAGTACTAGCTTTGCACTAGCACATAGATTAATCACATCAATCAGACTTGTGTAAAGCTGTTATCCGGACCTTGTACATGGTTTGTACTGGATGTTATATTGGTTGTCTGCATTGGATGTTAGATGCTGGTGTGGATTTCCCAGACTTCAGGCTGAACACACATGCTCTCTAAGTTGGCAGCATTCTCCTCACTGTGGTAGTGAGTTTGGCTTCTTTTAAATGATGAGTTTCTAAAGTTGTGAAAGAGCGTGTGTGGAGGGGGGGGGGGAAACGCTGTTACAAACTTAGAGGCTCTTTGTCTGTGGACTAAGAATAGCAGTGACATTTCTAAAGGGTTTGATTTCCTCAGAAGGTAGAGCACTTACAACAAATAATTCAAAACCATCATTAATCCAAATAATTCCGGAGCAATGTGATACACATTTGCTCTTTCAGACTGGTCATACACAGAATTAAAAATATTCCTACACATAACTTTTGTTGAAAACTGCATTAGGTGATAACTTGATTTAGAAATTTCTTGCTCTTCTCTCTTCTTTAAATTATGGTTAGCCTTCCCCCCCCCCCAACCTGTCAGCACAGAGCCGGATGTGCGGCTTGAACCCATGAACTGTGAGATCATGACCTGAGGCAAAGTAGATGCTTAACTGACTGAGCCACCCAGGTGCCCCAAGAAATCCCTTTTTAAAAAGGTTTATTTGTTTATTTTGAGAGCGAGAGGGAAAGAGAGAGAATGGGGGGTGGGGCGAGGAAGAGAGGGAAGCCCAAGCAGGCTCCATGCTCAGCACAAAGCCCAATGCAGGGCTCGATCTCACGACAATGAGATCATGACCCCAACTGAAACCAAGAGTTGGATGCTTAACTGACTGAGCCACCCAGGTGTCCCAAAAATTGTGGTTCACCTTGTACCCAGGTACTCTCAGTGATATTCAAATATTTGAGAAAAGAATGTCTTTATAATAAGATAAATCTGATGGGAGCAAATTCAAGGAAAAAATATGGAGAAAGAGTAGGCACACGTTTAATCCAAATCTAGCTGTTATAAGCCTAACTGCTAAAGTGGACTATAAGCTAACCACAAATTTTATATTTATTAACTATGATTTAGCATGGTAGTTTTCAGACTATTATAATCATTTCGTTTTGACATGGATATGAAAGTGGAGAAGTTCAGGGAGAAAAATTAAAGAAGGAGCTAAGGAAAATAAATCTTACATGAAAGGTTAAAAGGAATTGAAATTGTTTAGCTTGCTGAAATGAAGGAAGGTTAAGAAAAGCCTTCAATATCTTCAAATATATGAATGGAATCATCAGTGAGATACTGGCCTATTTATAAAGAGGACTGAAAAATGGTGCAGGCTCAATCCTTTAAAGATTTTCGGAACACGTACATGCCATGGTCTGATGTTCTGGCTGTCTGGCCTGCTGATTCCTTTCCCATTATGGTGTTTCTGGGTGTCCCAGAGGGCAGCGACTGACGTTTACCTCTGTTGATCCCTTTCTAAGCAAGGTAGGTGTCAGATCAGATCACAAAGCCTGAAATCACAGGGCAGAGACAGATAGTTGCTGAAAAAGGTAGCTGGATCATTACCCACTTGCAAAGATGTTGATGAATGAAAAAAAGTCATTCTTCTCCCATTAGCTCTTGAGCTTTATCCCTCTATTTGGATTTATTTACCAGAATGGTTTTTTTTGCTACGTTTCTGTTTTTTTAATTGTGGTAAAAACCACCTCGCATAAAATGTACCATTTTTAACTGTGTGGTTCAGCCATGTTGACTGTAGTCACTTTGTTGTGCAACAGATCTCTAGAACTTTTTCATCTTGCAAAACTGAACAACTTCCCATTTCCTTCTTCCCCCAGCCCCTGGCATGTTGGGTTTTGATAGATTATTTTTTTCGTTACATGGTTGCCCCTTTCACTAGTCTCTAAATTATGGAACTTATTCATATTTTGTTTCCGGGGGCCATCACTTAGGAGGAGCTTAATAAATGTCTGCTAATGAAGGTCAGAAAGAACATCAGAATGAGTCTTTTCAAGTAGAGTTATGGGACTAATAGTAAGTGAAAGGTTGTGGCTGGCACTGTTATTTCCTTTCCTAACCCATCCTCTTTATTTCTTCTCTTTTTGACAAGACCCAGATTTCCCTTATGATGACTAGCTGCCTCATCCTAGACTCTTGAATGATCCAGTATGTGGCTCTCATCCCTACCTGCATATAGAGATTCCTGCTCCCCCCGCTCAGTGATTCTGATTTAATTGGTTTGAAGTGGGGCCGAGGCACTAGGAGTTTAAAAGTCTCCTAGGATAGAGAACCATTATAAGGCTATCCTGTTCTTCTTTGCTAGCTATTTGCTTTTCCCAGCTTTTTATTCCCTGAGGATGGCCATGTGACCTAGTTCTGGCCAGTAAAATTCTGCTGGGTCTTCTGGAAAACTTGTTGCCTTCCTGATAAAAGAAACAGATACCAGAGAACTCAATGGTGTAGCCTCTTCCCTTTTTCTGTCTTGAATGCAGATATGATGCCTCATGCTTTGGTAGCCATCTTGCAACCACGAGGCAAGTATTAAGAACAGAAACCCAACAAGTTAATAATGGGGAAGCAGAACGTTGGAAAAAATCTGGATCTGTAATAACATTGTTGAACTCTTGGACTACCTACTTTTCTTGTTAAGTAAACAATAAATGCCTTTATGGTTCAATCTCCCTAACAGGGGCTCTTTCCTTAATTATCTGCTTACAAAAGCATCCTGAACTGAAACAAAGGGTATCCTAGACCAAACTCAGACTACATGCAAATAAATCCCCAGGATGAAATGATTTTCAGAAAACCTGGCTAAAACTCTAAAACAATTTGTCTAAATGTGTAACAGCTATCACAAAAGCTCATGATATTTCCCATAAAATATATTGGGATAAAATGATCAAAAACAGACCATGGCTGGTATAATTCTTACTCAGTTTACTTTTACTCAGTTTACTTTTAAAAAAGTAAACTTTTAAAAAAAGTTTACTTTTTACTCAGTTTACTCAGTTTACTTTTAAAAAATAATATCCATTCATTGAACAAAAAAATCTTCCTGAGCATCAGTCAGCCCTGTGCCAGGCATGATTTTAGCTAAGCACATGGGAAGGAAACACCAGTGAACAAAACAAGTGTCTTTGTCTTTATTTATTTATTATTTTTTTTAATTTTTTTTTTCAACGTTTATTTATTTTTGGGACAGAGAGAGACAGAGCATGAACGGGGGAGGGGCAGAGAGAGAGGGAGACACAGAATCGGAAACAGGCTCCAGGCTCTGAGCCATCAGCCCAGAGCCCGACGCGGGGCTCGAACTCCCGGACCGCGAGATCGTGACCTGGCTGAAGTCGGACGCTTAACCGACTGCGCCACCCAGGCGCCCCAAGTGTCTTTGTCTTTAAAAATACCTCTGTGGCACTTACATTCTAGTTAGGGGGTGAGGGAGGGAAGCAAAGAAACCATTATCATAATAAAGAAGCTATGTAGTGTATCAGAAGGTGGGAAGTTCTAGAAGAGACTGGGGTGCCTGGGTGACTCAGTTAAGCATCTGACTCTTGCTTTAGGCTCAGGTCGTGATGCCAGGGTCATGGGATTGAGCCCTGCGTCAGACTTCATGCATCTCTCTTTCTCTCTCTCTGCGCCTCCCTCCTTCTCCATCTCTATAAATAAATAAATAAATAAATAAATAAATAAATAAATAAATAAATAAATAAACAAACATAGAGGTTCTTGTAGGGATCACAGTGGGGAAAATTCTTCACTAGCCACACCTTGGCTTATTTTTTAAAAGAAAAGTAATGTTTAATTACTTTTATTTATTTATTACTTAAATTTATTTATTTTGACAGAGAGAGAGAGAAAGGCAGAGAGAGAAGAGAGAGAGAATCCCAAGCAAACTCTGTGCTATCAGCACAGAGCCTGATCTAAGGCCCCATCTCACGAACCATGAGTATATGACCTGAGCTGAAATCAAGAGTGAGATGCTTGGGGCGCATGGGTGACTCAGTCGTTTAAGCGTCCAACTTCGGCTCAGGTCATGATTTCACAGTCTGTGAGTTAGAGCCCCGCATCAGGCTCTGTGCTGACAGCTTGGATCCTGGAGCCTGCTTCAGATTCTGTCTCCCTCCCTCTGTGTCCCTCCCCTGCTCACGCTCTCTCTTTCTCTCTCTCTCTCTCTCAAAAATAAATAAACATTAAAGAAATAAAAAAAAAAAAAGAGTGAGACGCTTAACCAACTGAGCTATTCAGGCGCCCCAGAAGAGTACTCTTTTAAATGTACTTGGGGGAGGGGCGCCTGGGTGGCGCAGTCGGTTAAGCGTCCGATCTCGCCGTCCGTGAGTTCGAGCCCGCATCGGGCTCCGGGCTGATGGCTCAGAGCCTGGAGCCTGTTTCCGATTCTGTGTCTCCCTCTCTCTCTGCCCCACCCCCCGTTCATGCTCTGTCTCTCTCTGTCCCAAAAAAATAAATAAAAAACGTTGAAAAAAAAATTTTTTTTTAAAAATAAATGTACTTGGGGGATAAGGAATGGAGCAAACACTAAAAACCAGGAAGAACGCCTTTTTTTTTTTTTTGTAAAAATACCCATGAAAAGGGAGATAGCTTCACCATTAGCCAAACTGTAGCACTATATGGGAGTCCTCATGTTCTCTTTAGGGCAACCGATAATCATAACATTTTGCTCATAAAATAGTTTTGCAGGAGAAACAGAAGTCTCTAGAGGTCAGGGCCTTCAAGAGATGTGGTCTAGGCTGCCCGATGCCTTATGGCTGCATGGTTTTAGCCCAGTTTGGTTTTATGAAATGAGAGGAGAAAAACAACGTTCTGTTTGGACTGCGCTGTTCTGTTTGCCTCCCTGAGTTATTGTGATGGCCTTGTTTCTGGTCTCAAGTTTTAAGGCACCAAATGAAAGCTGTTTATTTTATCCAAGCTTCAATATCTGGCAGAGGTAAATCATCCTATGTGCATCCTGGATTAAGTGTAAACAGAAGTGTGATAAGATACGACCTGAGGAACAAATTTAAAAAGTAGTAATCATCACGGGAAACAATTTTTTATAAGTGTTTTCCTGTTTGTGCTATTTGATTGCATTAACACTAGCACTGCCTATAGAAATGATATTTTATGAAGTGACATTATTCTCTCTCTCTCTCTCTTTTTTTACTGTTCAACAAGTTCAGTAGATAAATGTCAGAAGGAAAAATGAATCAAATTCCAAGTTGCTTAGTGTTGCTGCTTTGATTTTGAAAATCAGCAAGGCTTTTTGTTTTGTGTATGGTTAGGCATCATTCAATAAAAATATTTAGAAACCAAAAAAAATCTTTTTTCAATATACTCTAGGAAGAGGAACATCAGTAGATGGAGTGTCTACAAACTTGTTCTAGTTATTTTTCCTTTGGAATTGATACTATAATTTATTTAAATAAAAAATTTTAATTCTACCAGTGAAACCTTATGACAATGATACAACTCAAACTATTAATTTTTCAGAGTTTATTTTGGGTATGTCTAAATAATAGTCTCAATGAAAATGACCAGTTGTGATCCTTATGGCTGAGCCTTGATGAGATAATAAGCATACTACCCTACAAGGACTTACAGGCATAGGAGAAAAAAAATGGCTTTGGAAAAAAAGAAGGCCTTAAGGGTTTCCAGTGATCATTTATGAGGTTCCCACATTTTATATAAAGGGTCTCAGATCACATGAAACCCATGATACACAATGTCAGCCATGAATCAATTGGTTCTATTTATATAAAGGATAATATTCGCAGTTAGAAATTTCCTACAAAAGAGATTCATAATCTTGGAAGAAATTTTATCTGAAATGATGGACATACTCTAATCTTCCTCCCTAGGCTTCCTTCATTACAAAGGTTATGGTTATTTTTTGAGTATACAAATTAAAGTGTTTTTCAAGAGGTATGTAAAGTTGAACTTTCCCCCAAGTGTCTTTAATGACCTATTCTGGGTCCAAGTTCTGCTCTTAAACCAGATCTTTGAGTTGTGAGCTTTGCCAGTTTTTCTTGCTTTGCCTTTATTTTTGATGCCTGTATGATAAGAAATGGATTCTCTAAGTTGTGGTGAAGTCTGATAACCCTGTTTCTATATCTCTTCACCCCTGATCAGAATGAGTTAGAGCTTTTTGAACAACAGCATCATGGTTAGAGCTAAGAGAATATATTCTTTGTACTTCTGTTCTTAAAATTGATTCCCTATCAGAGAGAACCTTGCCACACATCTTGCTTTCTATGGTATTGATCATAAAAACATCTCTGCCTTGACCATCATTTATGACAGTCATTATTAGGAGATATTCACAGAACTAAATAAAAGATAGCCTCTTAAACTTGGATTTCCTTACATTTTGAATCTATTCTCCCTTTACTATACATGTCAGGCTCTTTCCCTGCCTCCTCTCCCACAACCTCTTTGCTTCTATGCTTGGATATTCTTACTAAATGAGAAAATAGTGGATAGCAGCAAACTGGTCTCTCAAAATATGGCTGCTTCAGTGACTAAAACAGGAAAAAGATAAAAAAAAAACATAGAAGGAAGTAATCTCCCAGCACATTGTTTCTGGAGTCATGGTGGTTTCCCAATTATCAATTGAGTGGTATCCCATTTATCAGTAGATATTATTCAATAGTATCATAGAAAACTTCCTGTGTGTTGGGAACTATGCTAGTCCCCTTTCGTTTACATTATCTTGTTATTACTCCCAGTAACTCTGTAATCAGGTGGGTGTTATTATTAGCTTCATCTTACAGATTAGGAAATCGAGGCACAGAGTGGTTAAGTGACTTCTCCATAGATATACTGACTGCTAAGGGGCAGAACTGAGAAGAGAATTCTTGCTGCTTGACCTCAATGCCCAGGCTCTTACTGGCTTTCTCTTTCAAGAGATGTGCAGTAGATACTTCAAGTAACTGTACAGTAAATGCTTATTAAAAATTCGTTGACTAATAGTCACAGTTGCATTGAGATGTTTTACTAGTCCATACCTCTACACTCATTTAAATTAGCCCCAAAGATCTGTGCATTTCACTGTCACATTCAAATGCCTTTTCTTAAGGCAGTGATTTTCATCTTATTTATTTGGGCTTCATGTTTGTTTATTCTATAATATTGTGATTAGGGTTATATTTTGGAGACCTGTGTTATTGTGCAAGGAGGGTAGAATTAGAGCTTTATGGTAATCAATGCACTGTTTGGAAGATGTGCAGAGTCTCTTCTCTGGGTATAATGCTCTTTATATCAATGGTTGAGCAGGTTAATTTTGTTTAAATCTTCTATTGCAAGTGCTGGCAAACTTTCCTAAAGGACAGAAAGTAAGTATTTAAGGCTTTGCACGCTATACAATTTCTGTCATAACTACTCAATTCTGCTTTTGTAATGGAAAAACAGTCATATATGATATGCAAATAGATAGCATAGCTGTGTTCCTATAAAATTTTATTTGCAAAAATAGGTGGCCAGCCTATAAGCCATGATTTGCTGACCCATGTTCTATTACTTTGTTATCTACCTGACCTATCAATTTCCATAGGGTATGTTAAAATTTCCAAATTTATCATTTATTCTTGATTTATCTCCTTTAAAACCTGTCAGTTGTTACTTTACAATCTAGAATATTAGCAGAAAATAGAGGTTGAGAATGTGAACTCTGAATCAGACAGTCTTAGCATGTTCTGTGTCTTAACTCTCTGTGCCTCAGCTCCCTTCTTTGCAAAATGGGGGATGATAATATTATTTATCCCGTGGGGTTGTTGAGGATTAGTTGAATTAATACATCTAAAGGTCTTAGAATAGTGCTTGGAATATGATAAGCACTAAATGAAGGGATATAATCATTTTACATTTTTGGCTTTTATGTATGTATGTATGTATGTATGTATGTATGTATGTATGTATGTATGTATCTATCAAGAAAGAGAGAGAGCATGAGTGGCGGGGAGGCAGAAAAGGAGAGAGAGAGAATCCCAAGCAGGCTTCACAATATCAGCGCTAGTGTGGAGCTCTTTCCCACAAACCACGAGATCGTGACATGAGCAGAAATTAACTGAGTCATCCAGGAGCCCCTGGCTTATATCTTTTAATCCATGTATCATATTCATGTTTTTCCCTGCCATTTTTGGCCTTGAATTTACTTTTATCTGACATGAAAATTTCTTCTCTGGCTTTCTTTTTGTCATACTTGCCTATTATATCTTTTTCTTCCTTTTCATTTTCAACTTGTCTGTATTAAGTTTATCTCTGTAGGTGACTTGTTTTTGCATATTACTTTTTGTTTATTTTTATGCCAATCTGACACTCTATTTCTCTTGGTTAGTTTTAACCATTTACATTTATTTTAGTTATGGTCATATTTAGAGTTACTGAGGCCATCTAATTAAAATTATTTCTTTATCATACTTTTATATGGTTAATTTATTTCTCTTCTCCTTCCTTCCAATGGATAAATCAAATATTCTTACCCTGGACATAAGACAGTTACATTTTATATTTTTAATTATCTGATGGTTACTTAAACCTTACTAAGACCTCTCTTATGTTTATCTTTTCTTTCATAGTTCTTGATTTTATCAATACTTATGTCTTCCCCCTTGAAGACTGTACTCTGAATCAGATGGTCTGACTTCTTAAAAAAAATGCTTTTGTAGCGTTTATTTATTTTTGAGAGCGAGAGAGACAGAGCATGAGCAGGGGAGAGGCAGAGAGGGAGGGAGACAGAATCTGAAGCAGGATCCAGGCTCTGAGCTGTCAGCACAGAGCCTGACATGGAGCTCAAACTCACGAGTCGTGAGATCGTGACCTGAGTTGAAGTCGGACACTCAACTGACTGAGCCACCCAGGCACCCCAGATGGCCTGACTTGGAATGATTGGCACTGCCTCTTACCGGCTGTGTGTCCTTGTATAGGTTTCTTAACCTCTCTGTGACTCATTTCCTCATCTGTAAAATGGAATCTTTCTTCTCTCTGACTACAACCTCTACTTCCCTCTTCTCTGAAGCAAGGTACTTAGGATCATCCTGTTTTAGTTATGGATTTTTATGTATTAATATACATAATATACATACCCCCTTCCTTTTTTAGACAAAATAAACCTTATTAAATTATTTGCTCACCCTGATTTCCTTTATATCTGGCTTTATTTATTTTTTCTTTCTGTTAAAATATTCTTTCTAAGAATGTTTTCACAGCAGGTCTTTGTGTGGTAAACCTTCTGAGGCTTTGCCTCCCTCTCTTTCTGTCCCTCTCCCACTCATGCTCCATCTCTCTCTGTCTCAGAAATAAACATTAAAAAAAATTAAAAAATGGCGGGGGGCACCTGGGTGGCTCAGTCGGTTGAGCGACTAACTTCGGCTCAGGTCATGATCTCACGGTTTGTGAGTTCGAGCCCCGCGTCGGGCTCTGTGCTGACAGCTCAGAGCCTGCAGCCCGCTTCTGATTCTGTGTGTGTGTCTCTCTCTCTGTCCCTCTCCCACTCATACTCTGTCTGTCTCTCTCTGTCTCAGAAATAAATAAACATTAAAAAAAATTTTAAAAAACCGTCTGAGGCTTTGTATGTAAAGGATATTCTTACTGCCTTCTATTTAAATGTGACTTACTGGACTTAAAATATTAAGTTTAATGTTCTTTTCTTGAAATACTTTAAAAGTATTTTTCCATTTTCTCTAGTGTAGCTGTTGAGAGAATGAATAATCTGAATTTTATTCTTTGTAGTTGAATTACTCTTCCTTTCTAGAAGCTTTTAGAATTTTCCCATAGACTTTGAAGTCCTTTGGTTTTCCTCCACTGATAATCTGGATTTTGGATTTTCTTCTCCTTTTCTCTCTCCTGTTTGTCCCTTGGCACTCTGTATGCTTTCTTAACCAGAAGTCTTTTCATCTTTGATTCTGGGAAACTATCAGTCATTAATTCTTCAGATATTTGCTTCCTTCTGTTTATTTTCCCATCATATTATTAAGCAGAGGGTGATGCTTTATTTTCATATCTCTAACATATACTCATAATATCCCACATATATTCTGTTAATCCATCCCTGAATCCTCCTAGACTGGTTCTTAGTCTTGGTCTTCCAGCTCGCTAAATTAGTTTTCCACTCCATCTATACTGCATTTCATGATTCTTCATTGGTTCTTTAAGATTCTTATTTCTGCATCATGTCACCAATACCTGATCTTCTGCCGACTTTAAACTCTTAATCTGCTCCTTCCGTTAATTCAGCTCTGTTTGCTGTTTGCTATTGTTCATTGTCTTTTGTTTTATAGCATTTATGTTCTTTGTATGCCATTTTTCCTTCCGAGCTTATATTGCCTGGGGTCTTTGCTACGTGGGCTTTTGATGAGTATCCAGGGAAAGGAGTCTGAAGCTCAGGCCCTGGTTTATAAACCTTCTGGTGAGACTACCATTTCCAGTCCACTCACAGTCATAATCATTTTCAGTGTCTCCAGGGGTATCTTAGGAGTTTTATGTTAGTTTTTGAAAGTACATCTGATTCCTTCTTGGTTGTTTTTTGCTTTGTTTTACTTTCGCTTCTTTAGGGTAGGGTTCAGGAGAGGGAGCCAGCAGCCTGGGCTAGTTCGATGTCATGTTACAAGTGTAAGTTCTTCATAATATTGCCGGTTTTCAAGCTGTATCACGGTGTTTGAAAAGGACGGTGTATATACCATGGCTCCTTCCCGAATTTCAGCGATTTTAGGAATTGCAGTAATTTTAATAATTAATCTTCTGGTGATTACTGTATAATGGACTTGGCAATATCAATCACTATCTCTAGAGACTACTGACATGGAAAGAATGGTGTGCCTGGAGTATATGGACTTGACTCAACTTCTTTTTTTTTTGTGACAGGCCCGAAAGGGCCAACACTCTGCTCCTCAGGGTATAACTCATGTGCTCGAACGATGGTTCTCTGGTTCTACCTCTAGCAATCCTTACTACGTCTTGATGATTTACTTTGACAGGAAGGTCACATCTTAAAATTGATGTTATTTTAATAAAAAGCTTAAATTGGATTTTACTTTCATTGATTTCCACAACGTCAAGCAATTCACTTCAGCATTATAAATCCTGTGACTACACCAGGTCTGTCAGGCAATAAGGTTGAAGAGCGATTCTTTCCGTTTTTGTGCCACTTTCTACTTTTATGTCTTCTTGTGGGAGGTTTGCCTCAGAGTTCCACAGGGCATCTTGCCACCAGCCTTATAGAACTCATATAATATTTATCTTCCTGGAGGAAAAATAATTAGATTTAAGATGTAGGTTAAATTAATTGGGTTTGTTTTCTTTTTAAAAGAAATTCCTGTTCAAGTTGTGAATGATAATTCAGTTGAAAAAAAGAATTTGTGTTAAGTGCTAAAATTAATCACCGAGATGGCATGTAAAAATCTTTCTCTGGAGGTCTTTAAATATAGGGTACATTTTTAGCTTTTTGAGGTGTCTAGTTTAGGGTTATTTTTAAAGATGGAGGGATTGAGGTGATATCTCTTCGAACTCTGTTTGAGTCCTTTGATTGAAACTGCTCTCCAATTTGAGCTGAAAAATGCACCTCTTTAAAAGCGCTTCTGTGCTAATGATATTTTTCAAGGGATGTAGGTTAAGACAGACATACAGCCTTGGAGGAATTATATTTCATCTGAAATTTTATATTAACCAATTCTTCTTCTCAGTCTCTCCTAATCATTCCTATCTGCTCTGGTTGCTCTTTGTTTTTGTCCTAATAAGTGCTGGAAAAATCTGAGACATTCTCCTTACTCCTCCCTAACCCTGGTAGAGGTTTTATAATTTTCTTAAGATTTACCTTATATGTACCCTCCCTTCCTCTGTCCCTAACCTCTCCTCAACCAAATATGTTACAGTGGCCTAGACTAGAGCAATAAATATTTCTATGGTGGTGGGCGGACTTTTCCCTAGCTTTATCAATCATTGTAGTATTCTTGACAGTTCTCTGTCCCCTCATACATTTCTTTTGTGAAAAGTTAATTATTTGCCTAGTAAACGTGGGAACAGGAAGTGGGCATGCAGACACCCTTCCCCTCTGCTTTGCTTTGAGATCAAATTGCCCCAAGGAAGAATGCATTTTGTTCTGTTTCTCCCTGCTGCAAAATTTACAAGGTGGCTTGCCTCCATCGGTGTCCATGAGAGGCCTGTGACTGTTCCAGCCGTTACTGTGACTAGATGAGGAGGGCTTTCTAGTTCTGAGTCTGTCCACTTACTGAAATTACTGCATGTTTGGATTTAAATCTACCATTTTATTATGTGTCTTTTACTTGTCATACTCATTCTTTGTTTCTCTCTCCCTCTCTCTCTCTTTTTGTCTTCTTTTGAATTTAGTTATATAATTCCATCTTTTAAAAATCTATTATTCAAAAAATTATACATTTTATTTTATTCTATTAAGGGTTACCTTCAAAATTAGAAGTTACCTTATAGTTACCAAAAAATAATCATTAATGATGTGTGAAAGTCAAGGGGTGCTTGGGTGTCTTAGTAGGTTAAGTGTCTAACTCTAGATTTCGGCTCAGGTCATGATCTCATGGGTCATGAGATTGAGCCCCGTGTTGGCCTCTGCTCTGGGCTGACAATGCAGAACTTGCCTGGGATTCTCTCTTTCTCAAAATAGATAAATAAAATTAACAAAAATAATTTGTGAAAGCCTAAATTAATCAAGGTTTTTACCCTTCTCCAAGGTAATCCAAGAATCTTATTAATTCCATTAATTACCTTCCCAATATGCTATTGTTTCCAGGTAATCTTGTTATTAAAAATTTATTTAAAAATCATAAGACATTATTTTTAGTTATACAGCTAATATTCTTTCATATTTAACTCCTATTTTTACCACCTTATTCATCCTTTATCCTGTGCTGCATTTCAGATTCCATCTCAGATCTTTATTTATTTATTTTTTTTGCATGAAGTATATTTTTTAGAATTTCCTTTATCATGGGTCTTCTGGTGATGACTTAGTATTTTTTCCTAATTTGAAAATGTTAATATTTTTGTCTTCATTTTTGAAAGATATTTTTGCATTTATTTACTTTTGAGAAAGAGTTAGAGCATGAGCAGGGGAAGGGCAGAGAGAGAGGGAGACACAGAATCTGAAGCAGGCTCCGGGCCCTGAGCCTGAGCACAGAGCCTGATGCGGCGCTCGAACCTATGAACTGTGAGATCGTGACCTGAGCTGAAGTCAGATGCTTAACTGACTGAGCCACCCAGGCACCCCAGATTTTTGAAAGATATTTTTGCTGGATATGGAATTCCACACCCATACTTTGAAGATATTCCATTATTTCCTGGATTCAATTATTGCTATTGTGAAGCCAGCTATAATTCTAACTTTTGATGCTTTGAAACTCTTTTTACTCTGACTGCTTTTAAGATTTCCCTTTAGTCTTTGTTTCTGCCTTTGTGATATGATGTGTCTAATTGTGGATTTCCTTGTATATATCCTACTTGGAATATTTTTGTCTTCTTCAGTCTGTGGATGCATGTCTTTCATCAGTCTTCAGCTATTGCCTCTGACACATCCTCTTTCTCTTTTTCTTTGGGAACAGCAACAAAACGTTTGTTGCTCAATGTATCCTCCAGATATCTTTTTTCTTTTCTGAATTTTTTTGTGCTATATTCTAGTTTCTTTTCACCTTTCAGTTGACTTTCAGTGTTTCAGTTGACTAAATTTCTCTGTATACAACATATTATTCAAACCATCTGCTGAGTTCTTGATTTTTAAAAATTGTATTTTTCAGTTCTAGACTTTTAGTTGTTTTTCTTCTCGCCTTTGTTATTTTTTATGGTTTTTAGTTTCAGCAAAGTTTTCAATCTTGACCTTTATTTATTTCAACATAATAAACATGGTTTTGGTTTTTGTTGTTCTGCTTTTTTAGTAGTGTATATTTGGCAATTTCAATATATCATATAAAGTTGACCCTTGAACAATGTGGGTTTGAATTTTGTGGGTCCCACTTACGTGGAGATTTTTTTTCAATATAGTACAGTACTGTAAATGTGTTCTTTTCTTCCTTATGATTTTTTAAATAACATTGTTTTAGCTTATTTTAGTGTTGACTGTTTATGTTATTGGTAAGGATTTCAATCAACAGTAGGCTATTGGTAAAGTTATTAAGGAGCCAGAAGTTATACATGGATTTTTGACTGCACAGGGGATGGTGCCCCTAGCCACAGTGTTGTTCAAGAGTAAACTGTATTTGTGGATCATTTCTGTTACTTGTTGTTTATATTGTTTTTTTCTTAAGATGTTTATTTCCTTGTATGCTTGGTTACCTTTAAGTCTGTGCTACACATTGTATTTAAAAGATATTTAGGGAAATGTTTTGATGCCTAGGATGATGGTGTCTTCTTCCAAAGAGGACTTTCATCTGGTTCAGCTAGGTGTTTGGGAGTGCTACCATTCTGGGACCTCTTTAACCTTGATTCAAAGCTTGAGATTCCTGGACATCTTGCTGATTAGAGACTAGATTACAAATTCCTGCTGAGGTTTACTAATTTTTAGTTCACATCTATTCTGAGGGCATGTTTTTCATAATTTGAATTGAAATAAATAAATTGAAATTTCAATTTCATAATGAAAGTGGGAATTAATTGATCAGAGTCCCATCCCTTGGCAGTGTCCAGGCTTTGATTCCTATCTCTTTGGCCTCAAGAGGACACCAAAATGCAAATGAACTTCATAGTTTCTTTTCCATCATAGGCAAGTGCCTTTGGAAAAAATGTAGCTTTGAGCAGCTGGGCTTACTTTTTCTAACTCTCGTCTAGTCTTGGCCTACCAGTACTGCATAATTTTGTAAGTTAATTTATTTTATTGGTCCAGTTTTCTTAGTTGTCCTCAGTGAGAAGGTTAGTTCAAATTACCTAGTCTGCTCTTCCTTTCTTCCTTGAGAGCTCCCTGTCTACAGAGATCAGGAATGTTGGTCTGCTCTTGTCCATGACCCTAGCTTGGTAGTAAAGGCTCTGGTGAGGCCATTAATTCTGTCACGTGCTTCTTAAATTATATTTGTAAATTGATTATCTGATTAAATATGCTTTCCCTGTGATATATCCTCATCTACTTCCTTCTAGGCATTTGTTTCTGAAATAAAAACTGGTTTCTCAAACTGGATAAGTCCTCACACAAAATCCTGTTAGCATGAACTTTTATAATATAGTGGACAGTCACTGAAAGACTTGAGAAGCCACAGAAGGGGAAAAAATGGTCAAGGAAGACAAGGTAAAATATTAAATGAATTTGGCAGGCAAGAGATCATTGGCAACCTGGGCAAGACTAATTACTGGTAAAGCAGCAAGAAGAATGAAGGGGAGCTGAGGGAGCAGAGCATGTTTTATAAAAGACTGTAAAGGAAAGAAGAGAAGTCGGGCAATAGTTAGAAGAGTCATGGGAGCAAAAGATAACAAAGATGAAGAAGATGAGCATATTTCTATGCTGAGAAGAAAGAGCTTTTAGGAAAGGAGAGGATGAGGCTCTAAGAGAGATACTTGATAGAATTATTAAGTTAATCGATTTTCAGATGATGATGGGCTCAAGAGTAGAGATGACTTGGTCCTCTGATTAGATTTTGAAGACATCTTCCACTGAGTTTGTTTGCTTCAGGACTAGGAGTCTTTAGGATTGAGTCTGAGTATCAGCACTTAGAATAAGTCTTCTTATATATGCTCCTAGGATAAACTAGATGCCCTCCTGTGTATGCTATTATGTATATGCTATTATTAAATCAATGAATTTTAATTTACTTAGAATTAATTCTAAGCCCTTCTCTGGCCTGAAGGTGACAACCAACTTCTCTCAAATCGCAAAGTACAAGTATTCTTATGGTAGTTAATCCTTTTTCACTTGTTTTCTCAGTTACTATCTGTGTTGTAGATAATTGAAGTTACCAGAAGTTAAGCTATGTTTTTTTAACATTCCATAACAAATGCTTGTGCAAATGTATTGAATAACGACTGTGACATTTTTCTTTACAGCTCAATAGACTTTGATTAAACTCCACTAATGTTAATTGGACGCCTACTCCCCACAAGCCACTGTGGGTGATACAAAAATGAATAACACACAGTCCTTGCCAAATGGGAACTTTCATTCTATGCAACCACTTGGAGAAACTCCTATAACTCTTCCCTTTTATATTCCCTTCATGTAAGGGTGAAAGGTAGGTAGTAACAGATGGAATTTCTCATTTTATTCAGCTTGCAGTTTTGATAATCACCAAATGTGATAGTTCTATTTTACGTTATAAATTATATCCAAGTCCTATTGAGCCATGTTTGACTCATTTTACACAGGTGGTAGCATTGTATAATAGGCCACCATATTAAAATGCAAATTTAGCTAAAAGATTGTATTTGCATATGGTACTCATTTTTTTATGTTAAAAAAAAAAAAAAACATTTAAAATCCAGCCAGTTGAAGTTACTGAATCCTTTAAAAAAATATACGCATATTGCTCTAATCTCAAAGCATGAGACAGTGAATTAAAATAAATGCTCTTAAATGATTCTTCTATTTTCATATGCAACTGTAGATGTCAATTATACATCTTAGATTTAACATGACCAAAAGTCAACTCTTGATTCCTGCACATCCCAAACTGTTCCTCCAGTCATCTTCCCAATCTCGGGAAGACATCTCCAATCTGTCTCCAATCTTCCCTTTCCACAGGTCAGAAACACTAGTGTCATCTTTCTTCCAAATCCCTTATCCAATCCACTTGTAAATACTGTTGGCACTAACTCACAATGTGTCCAGAATCTGGCCAGTTTTTACCATCTGCATCCAAGATGGTGATCTTTTTCCAAGTCATCATTACCTCTTGCCTGGCCAGCGCATTTACATCTGTTTTATAAAACAAGCAAATAATTTCGTGGTATAAAAGGTAGGGATATATTATAGTTTATTTAACTATTCTATTTTTTACTAAGTCGTTTCTAGTTTTTCAAATAAAGTGCATTGAAATAAGCCAGTCACAAAATGACAAATACTGTATGAGTCCACTTATACGAGGAACCCAGAGTCATAGAGAGAGACAGTAGAATGATGGTTGCTAAGAGCTGGGGAAGAAGTGAATGAGGAGTGTTCGTTAATATGTGCAGAAATTCTGTTTTGCAAGATGATGAGTTTTGGAGATTGGAGGTACAGCAGTGTGAATGTACTTAACATTACTGAACTGTACACTTAAAAATGGTGAAGCTAGTACATTTTATGTGTAGTTTACTACAATTTTTCAAAAGGTAAAAAAGTAGATAGCATTAGGAAAAATGTCTAAAACTCAAGAGCTATAAAAGAGACTATAAGCCAGTTTAACCACATAAAAATTGAAACCCTCTCTAATAACTAGGGAAAGGCAAGTTGTTTAACAGATTTTATCCTCTCAGTCACTGTTTGGTAACAGTTGACAATACCTGTTGTTGCCAAGAAAACAGGGAAATAGGCATTCTCAAACCCTGTTGGTAGAGAGCACATTAGTAAGACTGTTTTGGTGCAATGTCAGTTTATTGACAAAAAATTTGAACGTGTATACATTGGACTCAGCAAATTCACTTCTTTTCTATAGAAATACATGCTTACAAAAATAATGCACAAAGGTGTTAATTGAAATTTTTCCTATAAAACTGAAAAATAATGCTGAAAAAAGTTTTACACCACTTTTACCCATAGTTTCAAGTATTTTTCTAGGAAGGGCACCTGTGGATTTCTGACTCAAATGTTTGTACGTTTAAAACATGAGAAGGGGGGCGCCTGGGTGGCTCAGTCGGTTAAGCGTCCGACTTCAGCCAGGTCACCATCTCGCGGTCTGTGAGTTCGAGCCCCACGTCAGGGCTGAGCTGATGGCTCAGAGCCTGGAGCCTGTTTCAGATTCTGTGTCTCCCTCTCTCTCTGACCCTCCCCCATTCATGCTCTGTCTCTCTCTGTCTCAAAAATAAATAAATGTTAAAAAAAAAAAAAAATGAGAAGGTACTTCTTTCCAAAAAGAGCTGTGCCAATTTACACTCCTTTGAGAGTTTTTGCTAGTTTTTCCCAAGATTGGATATTATCGATGTTACTGATTTTTGCCAGCTTTTTAGATAAAAGAATGATGTCTCATCGTTGTTTGAATTTGCATTTCCCTGACTAGAGATCTTTTCATATGTATGTTCCCCACTTGTATATTATTCCTGTGAGTTTTATATTCATATACTTCACCCATTTTCACTGTATTTTTATTGTTTTGCAGGAGTTTTAAAATATACCGAATCTGGATTTTGATCTATTTATCTATCTATTTATCTATCACCTATCTATTTATCAATCAATCTATCATCTATCGGTTTTGAGTCTGTAACTCCAGTCAGGTGTGTAGGAACTACCGCATTACCTTATATTCTTTAAATGCAATTATGTGCATCTCTCACAATATCCTCCCGGAGATGGACATTCATGGTTAGTCATCATTGGGGTTCTTCTCCTAAACCTTCATGGATGTGGGAAGATTCTCTTAGGCAGAGCAATATATTTGGCCAGGTCCTTGGGCTGTATACTCCCTATGGATATCATCCATATGCCTGCTTTTCAAGCCCCATTGCCTCAGCTACCCTGCTGGACTTGAGTACAAGATTCTTTCCTGAGATTTGAGACCTTATTTCTTTTCATTGCCTTTTCTAGTTACTTCATTATTTATTGTGTTTTGTTTTATTATTTATTTTATCTTTAGATCTTGAACTCATTGGGAAATCACACATGCCTGTGTGTATGTTTAAGGCCTGTAGTAAGAATCTAAATTTTATGGGGCGCCTGGGTGGTGCAGTCGGTTAAGCGTCCGACTTCAACCAGGTCACGATCTCACGGTCCGTGAGTTCGAGCCCCTCGTCGGGCTCTGGGCTGATGGCTCAGAGCCTGGAGCCTGTTTCCGATTCTGTGTCTCCCTCTCTCTCTGCCCCTCGCCCGTTCATGCTCTGTCTCTCTCTGTCGCAAAAATAAATAAACGTTGAAAAAAAAAATTTAAATTTTATTTCCTTCTAGGTATCTAATTGCCTGTTTACCATTTATTGAATAATCAATCCATTCTTTTCATGTTGTATTTTTTTAAGTTTTTTGTTTATTTATTTTTTATGTAAGCAATCTCTGCTTGAACTCACGACCCTGTTCCTCCAACTGAGTCAGCCAGGCACCACAATCCATTCTTTTCAGACATGAAATACAACCTGTTACAAATATTAGACTGATGAAGGAAGTCAATTTCTGGGAGGAATAAAGGCTCCAAAATCTAGGCAACTTAAAGTGTGATAGAAAAAGAAGAAAAGAGGCTACTGGCACATGTAAGATATATAAACACACTGAACCAGAATCCAAAGAAAAATACCATAAATGGAATTAAGATGAAATAAAAAAATTGGGGAGAATATTTTGCACTTAGGTGCTAAAGGGTTGATTTTGTTAACACACAAAAAGACTATTCCAAAAAATATAAAAAAGATAAATAATTTAATAGAAAAATGGACAAAGTATTTGAAAAGGAAAAATGAAGATAATCGTATATAGTGAAAATATGTAAATATTTTGTCCACTAAGACAAATGTATCTTTTAGCAATGAGACACTGGTTTTCACCTATCAAAATGGCAAGGTTTAAAAATGTGATAAAACTCAAATTGCCGTGTGAAAATATAGCTCAAGGAATGTAAGTTGATGCAATATTTTAGATTGTCACATTGGCAATATATTTCAAAACTATATATTTCAAAACTCTTGAAATATACATATTGTCTTACCCAGAAATTTTATTTTTGAGGACAACTTTCCTAAGAAAATAATCAGAAATGTGCACAAAGATGTACAAAGTATTATTTGGGAGAACTACCTAAGTGCTTAACAGTTGTGGTGAGGATGGGGGTTAAAAAATATATCTATATAGACAACTGTTGTCATTAAATTCCATGCCATGGGCAAATGTCTGCACACACAACATGTATATTGAAATCATTTGTTTATGAAACAGTTTGTGCTCTGATGTTATTTTTATAAAGTAGCATAGGGAGCACCTGTAAACATGGTTTAAAACCTCTCTGAAAGCCTTTGATGTGTCTGGTTGTTATAGAATAAGCTGCAGAGGGGCTCAATGGATGGATCTCTGTGTTGTGCACACGTATATCTGCCATATCTGGTGATGTGATTTCAGCACGTGGAGGAAACACAGTGGACCTCGGTCTTATTCGTCACTGACAATTAAAAGAAAATACCCCTCTCCCCAAATTAGATTTTCTGAAAAGCCAAAAGTTTGCATGTAAGGTTAACTCCCACAAAGGTCACGACAGCGTCAGAGTTCTTGCCTTCCTTTGGTATGAAATTAACATTTTAGGAACACTTTTGCTTCTTTCTTCCATGGCCCCAAGCTGGTAGGGCTTTCTTTCCTCCTTCCCTGCACTGTGATTAAAACTCTAACACTGAATTGCTATAAACCTACAGCTACTGTTTTCTACCCCAGAAATAGGCCAAGTGCTTTTAGAAGCAAACTGCTTGAGACTGTAATTATAGGAAGGGTTAATCATTTAGGCTAAGTTAGCAAGGAGAGAAAAATCTCAGGCAATCTGAAAATCAGGATCCCCGCCCCAGTAGAATAGGGCGAGGAAGAGGTGAGCGGAGCTGCGTGGAAAGCATCGTGTTCCGGTGGTTTGGCTGTCACATTGTGTTCAATAAACCAAGCACCTTCCACCCACTGCTCTCTGTCTACTGACAGCAACTGCAACCACAATAGGGCAGGAAAGGGGCTGATCCTAGAGGGAAAAGAAATTTAAAAATACGCATAATTGCTCAGAACCAGATGTCCTGTTCCAAACTGTTTTGCTCCCAGGGAAAGTAAGCTTATTGAAGTAAGTCATGTTTGTGCCACAAGATGCCACCCTTCCCTTGAAAAGAAGAGACTAAGATAACTAGATAAAATGCAAGTATTTTATGAGTCCATTTCTCTTGCTTTTACATCAAGGAGCTTCATCTTAGATGAAGGAAAAGCAATTGTCTTTTGTTCTATCATGTTTTGGGGCAAGGAAAGAAAACTAGTGCCTTATTGGCAATTTCCAAAACTCTTTTAAGCGTTATGGAAACATTACTTTTCCATCTTATCTGACAATGGATTACAGTTGTGTGCACAAGCTTTATTACTTTGGGTTCTTGGTATTAGCCTAGCTTTTCATGTAGAGTCAAGCTGTTACAAAAGGCCACGAAATAACGTTACTCTCCACAATTTGAAGCTTCTAATTTTCTCTGTGAGAGATGTTTAGATCTGTTGTCTATGAAAGCAAAAAATGGATACAGGGTTTGTTTTTGATTTGGTTGATGTTACTTTTATGAAAACCTACACCCCTCTATGCACCCATCAACACACACTCATCTAAATGTAAAATTGAAGGCTGTCACGGCAAAGCTTTGACTTATAAAGTAGAAATCAGTGTAATTCCTAATCAAATTGTCTTTATATTCTTAGCTGACATCTATACATATTTGTTAATCATAATCTTTGAACTCATCTTTGAGTTGTGTTGAAAGCAAAATGTCAAGAATTACCTATGTTGTCCTAAGTCTTTTTTGCCTTTTGCTTACCATAAACCTCCTAGTCCAAGTAAATCAGTTCACTGCTGTCAATGGTTGGTCCTCAATCACCTTTCTGCCTTGGTGAAAAAATTGGAAAAAATTCAATTATTCTTCCTAAAGGGAAGTCAGGAAGTAGATGTGACCTTGAACAGCTCATTTAACCTGTTGGTACCTCCATTTTATTTGTGAAACAAGGCATGTAACTCTCTACTCTCTAAGTTGTCGTCTGTACTTTTGAGATTTTTATGATACTCCCTCATTAAAAATTCTGATAACCAGACTAGTAGTATAGTTAGTAAAGGAAAATATTGAGAATTTGAAGGACTACCAATATTTATATTAAATTCTATTTTGATTCCTATAATCCTGTTTTCACAAAGCAATCTGCCTCCTGTAGCAAGGCTGATAGTATTGCTATAAAAGCTCATTTGCATATAGATATATTGATTTTTAAGATTGACATGAGGGAAGCATTTTATATTTTATTCTTCCATTTGAATTTTGTCATGGAGATGAGTCCAAAAAGATCTAAGTGCTTTTTTACCCCCATCTGAGAAGAGCAGTTCAAACTTTTTTTTAATATGTATATTTAAAATTTTTAATTTTATTTGAGAGAGACAAAAGACAGTGTGAGTGGGGGAGGGGCAGAGAGAAAGGGAGAAAGAATCCCAAGCAGGCTCCTCGCTGCCAGCACAGAGCCTGATGCGGGGCTCGACTCACAAAACTGTGAGATCATGACCTGAGCGGAAACCAAGAATCAGACCCTTAACCAAATGAGCCACCCAGGGGCCCCAGTAGTTCAGACTTTTATATCTGTATGAAATTTCTGTGGTTTCTTCTATGTTTGTAGGGCAAACCATTTCTGGCCACATTAAGGAACAATGTTTAAGGCCAAGGCATGTCAGGACGAGTTAGTCATTGGAGAAGCTTGGTGTGAAACTCAATATGGGCACTTCTTTTGGAACATAAATGAGAAGAAGTGTCACTAGAGTTTAAATGATCTTTTTTCCCCTTATACTAACCTCTTTTTCCAGTTCCTCTTTAGACTTCAGATAAAAATAACAAAATTTTTTGGTATAGTATATCCCCAAATTAAATGCATATTATACTAAAAATTAAACTATTACACTAAATTATATTTTATTCTCATTACACTAAAAATTAGTTGTTTTTTAAAATCTGAAATTCAAGTTTAATGGTGTATACTGTATTTTCACCTGATAAATGCAATCTTAACTAGGCCCAAAGAGGATATAAGGATGCTGAAATGGTTTCTGTGCTATGTACATCCTCACAAAGAATAGCAATAAACCATTCACCTAAAATAATATAAATTTGTATAAGGTGAAAATTAGCCAGTGCATTTATTTGCGTTTCCTAGTATATCCATATGTGTATATGTTTCTTTCAGACTTTAAAATTTATGCATTTTGCCTTTTCACTTAATTTATACAATATTTCTATGAATATATACAACATTTCTATATCAATATTACTATCCAATGTCATGTTACAGATATTATTAATACTTAGAGTATATCCTTTTTTTTTTTTTTTTTTTTGGTTTTCTGCTATAAGTGTTACAGCAACTTCTTGATGCACATAGTACTTTTTTTGTTGTTGTTAAAGTGTTTTCCTAGAAAAAATTCCTAAGAGTCAGATGACTGAGACATCAGGATGTGATCGAATTATGCCTGAATAATCACATTAAAGTTTCCCTTTTCATCCCGTGTTAAAAGAGGTACAAATTGGGAAAGGAGAGGAGATAGGAGTAATGCACGTGGATGCAATTTTAAATCTTACTAATTCTGCAAGTGGGAAATCCCTTTACAAGAGTATTTTAAGTTTCTGAGAGGAAGCCATTTCTATTTTTAAACTAGTAGTAAAATAACAGGCTTGAAAGTGGGTTTTTAAAAAATTCATCTGAACATGAAATAGGTTAGTAAACTATAACTTCCCCCTGTCATCCATTTCTTACCAATATGCCACCAGGCTTCTCTGATCGTCACAAGTGGCCTCATAAGTGCTCCTGGACTGACATGATTGCTTCTTAAGTATGTTTTTTATGGTCAGATTATTGAAGGTATCTGCAGTGTGCATCTGTTCATAAACTAATCATGCATTTCTCTATCAATGTGTTGGAGATGAGAAATAGGTTTGAAAAAATTGCTTCTACAACAAGGTGGTCCAAGTGATAAACCAATACCCAGCTGATTTAATAATCTTACCCAGAGAGGAAAAGGAAACACAAAACAAATGAGTCGGGGCTATCTTCTTTTAAGGAAAAAAAAAAGAGAGAGACAAGAGAAGGGTTGGGAAAGACAAATATAATTGAATAATTGTAATTTACTTTCCTTTTTGACCCCGAGTATCACTTAAAGCAATTTAAAATCAAACAGGGAGGATAAAATAAAAGAAAAATATATAGAACTATAAAGACTCCAAATCAGAATTTTCTGTAGTTTCTTTGGCTGGTTAACTTCAGCATTATCCAAATCAAATTAGGCACCATCAGGAGATATGTTGCTACTCACAGCCCCCCAGGGAAGCTCATAGAGAGCTAGGTTAGGCCTTGCTGGGAATACGCTGCCTGTGAGAAATTAACTTTCGTGGGAACTATGAGTTTAAGTTGACAGTGAAGTAGTATTTCAATAGAAAGGAATAACAGTTTGATAATGAGAGGAATATAATTCAACAAAAGTCCTCCTCTGTCTTAAACATCTTCTTTAGTGCCCTAGCTTGAAAAAGATTCTCTCCCTTCCCAACCAATCTGTAGCTGGGAGTTCTGTGAGCATTTACCAAACTGTTTTTAGAGGAACACTGGTAGTTCATCAGGAATATAGTAGCTGATCTCCAAAAATGAGTTGAAATGAACTTGGAAAAGTTCTTGCTATGTACTCCTCCCTTGAAGATCCAGGATGCCCATTAGACGTTTGCAGTAGAAAACCATGTTTAACTTACAATTTCCCAAAATGTAACTAAGAAAGTCATCTTTACACAATCCTGATGTACACTACGAGGAATACCCATGTTCTAAAGAACGATCTGTGCAAAACTCTTGAGTTAAATCTATCTCAATAATAAACAAAGGGGTGTAGAAAGAGTTGGTTGTAGACCTTTTCAGAATAATGTTTGATGTGTATTGTAGCCTGGTAGCTTGTCCTGCCTACCCCAAACTTCTCTACATCTACTGAATCACTTGATATGAGTCATCTATAATTTTCTACAGAGATTTGAGTCTCTCAACAGGAAAATAGAGGAGAAAGGTAAAGGTTACCGAAGTTTTATATTAGTTTATTCTTCTAGTTAAATCCTATGGCTGTAGAATCAAAAGGAGAGTGGGGAGGTGAGTTGGCTATAAATACAATTTAGCAGAGCAGGATTTTATCTAATAAATCATGACTTCTGAACAAAAAGACAAGACAGATTAAGACAAAATACATCTCATACACACTGAGAAAGATGTGGTTGGAAGGACAAATGTTTAATTAATTAGGAGGGCTTAAAATTGAATTGGCCGGTGAGAACATAGATTGGGATGGAAAGATAAAATTAGGTCCCATGGGGGATGATGCATGGCAGAGAAGGAAACATCCCAGTAGAGGCAGTGGTGCATTATTTTCAAGCAAAATTGCAGTTAAATGATTTGGAAATAATACGTATCATTTCAGATGCCTAACTACCAATGCTCAGACTCTGGAGTAGAAAAGAACATTTAAATTTTTCTAACAATAAACTTGTTATTTAATTAAATGAATATTGATTACCTATCATGTGTAGCATAGTAAAAAGGAACTTTAAAATACAAAGGAAAAATTCTTCTTTCAAAGAAGGAATACTATACATATTTTAGTAAGAAAATAAGCACATACAAATAACATATAAAGTAGAATACTATCATTTTGAGCAGAAGAATTATGTGATAAGAACTGAATTTTGAAATATTAATCTACTGGTGATATCCAGAATGGGTTGGAATACATGTAGTAGAGGTAAGGAGACCAGAGAAATAGGAATGGATAAAAGTCCTGATTTTCAAAATGGTAATTAAGTCATGGGATTAGTAAACTTTTTCTGTAAATGGTGAGATAGTAAATATTTTTGGCTTTGCAGGCCATATGGTGCGCGTAGTGTGCAAGCAACCAGAGGCAATATGTAAATGGGTGTGACTGTTGTTTTCTAATAAAACTTTATTTACAAAGACAAGTGACAGGCCTGACTTGGTCCACAGGCTAGTTTTCCAACTCCTAAATTAAATAAGGGAAGCTTAAAGTTAACTGCTGGTGAAAATATAAAAAATCTATTAATATATCATAACAAGGGGTGCCTGGGTGGCTCAGTCAGTTGAGTGTCTGACTTCAGCTCAGGTCATGATCTCACAGTTCGTGGGTTCGAGCCCCACATTGGGCTCTGTGCTGACAGCTCGGAGCCTGGAGCCTGCTTCGGATTCTGTGTCTCCCTCTCTCTCTGTTCCTCCTCTGCTCTCACTCTGTCTCTCACTCTCTCAAAAATAAATAAAGATTAAAAAAAATTAAAAAATATATATCATAACAATATAACAAATATGATCTTTAGAAACATTAGTGAACAAATCAGGGTTTACTAATCCATTTAAAATAGAGTTATTTGGATTTCCATGTCCAACAATGACAGAACTGGCTTGTTACTGACCAACTCTTGCATTGAAAGAAAAAAAAAAAACTAGAAAAGCTGAGTGCGTGTGCATGCATGCACATCAGAGAGCTACCATGGCAATGAGGACTTGTGGGGTTTAGAATATATGGAGAATTAAAATACATGGCAGAAGGGGATATAGAATTAACATGTTCAAAGATCCTGGCACTGTTCAGCAATTGGTAAAACCACAAATTTAAATTATATTTTAATAAAACAGGGTTGCATTTGTAATTTCTATGGTTACTATTACAAGAATAATAAAAGAATGTATTGTATAGCTGGGAAGCTAATGGAGGGGAAAATGGGATAATAAAATACTACTTAATCCAGAATAAAGCAAGAAGATGAGAAAAAAGAAATAGAATAGTTGTGACCAAAAAAAGTAAATGGTAGATTTTAAACCTCAGTATAGGGTAATTACACCAAATGTAAATGGACTAAACACACTAGAAAATAAAGATTGTCTGACTGGATTAAAAAACAAAATTAACCTGTATATTGTTTATAAGAGATACACTTTGATTTTGAAGCTACAGAAACATTCAAAGTAAAAGGGTATAACAAGTATATTTTAAACAGAGAATAGACTGGTTGTTGCCAGAGGAGGGGATGGGGGAAATGGGTGAAGGTGGTCCCAGGCTACAATTTCTGGTTGTAAGATGAGTAAGTTCTGGGGATATAATGCACATTATGGTGAATAATTTTTTTAACATTAAAAAAAAAAAAAACAATGAGAAGGGATCATCTGTAGTGATTCTCCAAACTGTAAAAAGTGGATCCCTTAAATAGGCATAATCCAAGTATTTAGACCCACATGAAGTGAGAATATCAAAGGGATTTGGCTTCTGAGTAAATCTGGTAGAACTCTAACCAGACAGTTGAGTAAATATGACCTTGAAATGTAGGTAGCCTCAAGCTCTTTATTCTCTTCTGGTAATATTTTCCTTTATTTTTTTCCATAACGAGATGGGCGGGGCAGCATTTACTCATGATTTTTCCATGAAGGCCATACTTAGCACCTTAGTACTTTCAGCTCAGCAGGATGGAGCACCACTGTTGCAGCTGGCCACAGGAGTAAGAGAGGTAGCTAGGTGGGTATTTGTCATCCCAGTTTCAGGCCTATGCCGAGCGAACCCAAGTTGGTTTTCTTATGCTTGATGGTTGTTACAATATCCATATATGAATTTGCCAGGAAAGAACTGCCAGGAGAGGCTTCCTTTCATATGGAAATGACCTGGTGCAGAGGGAAAGTCTGGACACCCATGTCTTCCCTCAGAGAACAAAGACTGGAAGGGTATGAACTGGGTGGTATTTCAGAGACTAGAGTGCTGAGTCCAACGCTAAGAGATCCTGAACAACTTCTGTTCAAGAGTTGTGTCTTATTGTTAAGAGAGGGCTCAGCAGGACCCTTCTGGGGCTCCGAAACACCAATGCTTGTGTTTCTATCTCTCGGTGAGACGCCAAGAGCCATGAAGGCTGGAGAGACCCCCCTGACAAGGCACTGCCTCTGGCAGCTTCTACTAGTCCATCTGCTGGGCTGGAACTCGCTTGAGAAAGAGCTGCTCCCAATTGTTGACTTAAGACTTGTGGGAAGGACACAAATTGTTGGGCTTATTGTACTAGTCATCAAGGAGGGAGAGTGACAATCATCCCCTATGATATTTAGAGGATTTGAGATACACATTTTGGGTAGGGGCTTGAGCCAATTATAGAATCCCTTTGATTTTCAGCTGTGTGCATGTAGCATTGAGACAGAGAGTTTTCCACAAAAGGTGCTTGTTTCTAAAAAAGGGTGACATATATTTCTGTCTTGTTTTTAGTTGAGTGAGCAAGTCTGTGTTGTGCTTAAGAGGCCCGTGTGTGTGTGTGTGTGTGTGTGTGTGTGTGTGTGTGTGTGTTAGATTCTTTTGGAAGCTCTTGAAGCTCCTGTAACCTGCCCTTCCCAGAATCTCTTCACACAGCCCTTAGTGAGGGGTTTAACGCAGGTAATGAAGAAACCCTCCTTTACAGCCAGAATCAAACTGTTTTGCCGCAAGCACAGCCAACAAAATAGCACACTGCTGGCAGGAGACAATCATTGCTCTGATATCTTTCAGGCTGCCAAAAATGAAAATACTGTAGTAAAACTGCTGTTCCAAGCAAAAACTTTCAACTTTTGGACTGACACTATTTTATAGGGCACCTGTTCAATCAGAGCCTGCATCAGGTGAGGTTGTTCAGGTGACAAATGACCCAGCTCTATTATTTCATAATTTCCTATCTATTTTTCTCCTTATGTGGGTCCTACTTCTTGTTCATCTACCCCATAGCTGACTCCCCTTGTCCCTCCCCCCTCCTCAGATATCCTTTATCTAGGATGTTCCCTTTGTCAGTATTTGTCTGGACCACTTTTTCTTTCCTGCTTTCAACCTCTCCATCAAAACATTCACTTTCTGTAAATCTTCCTTATCGTGCCCTGATAGGCGGTTGCTTTTTTATTAAGAATTTTGGGTATATCAGTACGAGGGAAGACAGATGAGGTTTACAGCAGACCTATCCACAGAAACTTGGCAGGCCAGGAAGGAGTGGCAGGATATATTCAATGTACTGAATCAAAAAAATATGCAGCAAGAATTCTTTATCCAGCAAGGCTGTCATTCAAGATAGAAGGAGAGATAAACAGTTTCCCAGACAAACAAAAATTAAAGGAGTTTGTGACCACTAAACTAGCCTTGCAAGAAATTTTAAGGGGGACTCTCTAAGGGGAGAGAAGATGAATGAATGAATGAATGAATAAATAAATAAATACCAAAAGCAACAAAGATTAAAAAGGACCAGAGAACACCACCAGAAACTCCAACTCTACAAGCAACATAATGGCAATAAATTCATATCTTTCAGTACTCACTGTAAATGTCAATGGACTCAATGCTCCAATCAAAAGACATAGGGTAACAGAATGAATAAGAAAACAAGATCCATCTATATGCTGTTTACAAGAGACCCAGTTTAGACCTAAAGACACCTTCAGATTGAAAGTAAGGGGATGGAGAACCATCTATCATGCTAATGGTGAACAAAAGAAAGCCGGAGTAGCCATACTTATATCAGACAATATTGACTTTAATAAAGTCTCTATAAAATAAATAAAGACTGTATCAAGAGATGAAGAAGGGCATTATATCATAATTAAGGGCTCTATCCATCAAGAAGACCTAACAGTTGTAAACATTTATGCACCAAATGTGAAAGAACCCAAATATATAAATCAATTAATCACAAACATAAAGAAACTCACTGATAGTAATACCATAATAGTAGGAGACTTCAACACCCCACTCACAGCAATAGACAGTTCATCTAATCAAAATATCAACAAGGAAACAATGGCTTTGAATGACATACTGGACCAGATGGACTTGACAGATATATTCAGAACATTTCATCCTAAAGAAGTGGAATATACATTCTTCTCCAATGCACATGGAATGTGTCCAGAATAGACCACATACTGGGACCCAAATCAGTCCTCAGCAAGTACAAAAAGAGCGAGATCATACCGTGCCTATTTTCAGACCACAATGCTATGAAACTCAAAATCAACCACAAGAAAAAATTTGGAAAGGTAACAAATACTTGCAGACTAAAGAAAATCCTACTAAAGAATGAATGGGCCAACCAAGAAGTTAAAGAGGAAACTAAAAACTATATGGAAGTCAATGAAAACGATAACACCACCACCCAAAACCTGTGGGCCGCAGCAAAGGCGGTCATAAGAGGAAAGTATATAGCAATCCAGGCCTTCCTAAAGAAGGGAGAAAGATCTCGGATAAAGAACCTAACCTTAAGCTTTAAAGATCTGGAAAGAGAACAGCAAATAAAACCCAAAACCAGAAGAATACAGGAAATAATAAAGATTAGAGCAGAAATTAATGCTATCGAAACAAAAAAAAAAAAAACAAACAAACAGTACAACAGATCAATGAAACCAGAAGCTGGTTCTTTGAAAGAATTAACAAAATTGATAACCCCCTTAGCCAGTTGATCAAAAAGAAAAAGGAAAGGACCCAAATAAATAAAATCAATAATGAAAGAGGAGAGATCACAACCAACACAGCAGAATAAAAACAGAATAAAAACAACAATAAGAGAATATTCTAAGCAATTATATGCCAATAAAATGGGCAATCTGGAAGAATTGGACAAATTCCTAGAAACATATACACTACCAGAACTGAAACAGAAAGAAATAGAAAATTTAAACAGTAAAGAAATTGAATTAGTAATCAAAAATCTCCCAAAAAACAAGAGTCCAGGGCCAGATAGCTTTCCAGGGGAATTCTACCAAACATTTAAAGAGGAATTAACACCTATTCTCTTGAAGCTGTTCCAAAAAATAGAAATGGAAGGAAAACTTC
This sequence comes from Herpailurus yagouaroundi, assembly GCF_014898765.1. NCBI lineage: Eukaryota > Metazoa > Chordata > Mammalia > Carnivora > Felidae > Herpailurus > Herpailurus yagouaroundi. The sequence goes on from NW_024412419.1 coordinate 33,040,886, forward strand.
CAAACTCTTTCTATGAGGTCAGCATTACCTTGGTTCCAAAACCAGACAGAGACCCCACTGAAAAGGAAAACTACAGACAAATTTCCCTGATGAACATGGATGTAAAAATCCTCAACAAGATATTAGCCAACCAGATCCAACAGTGCATTAAAAAAATTATTCACCACGACCAAGTGGGATTTATACCTGGGATGCAGGGCTGGTTCAATATCCACAAAACAATTAATATGATTCGTCACATCAATAAAAGAAAGGACAAGAACCATATGATCCTCTCAATAGATGCAGAGAAAGTGTTTCACAAAATACAGCATCCTTTCTTGATAAAAACCCTCAAGAAAGTAGGGATAGAAGGATTATACTTCGAGATCATAAAAGCCATATATGAATGACCCAATGCTAATATCATCATCAATGGGGAAAAACTGAGAGCTTTCCCCCTAAGGTCAGGAACAAGACAGGGATGTCCACTCTCACCACTCTTATTCAACATAGTATTGGAAGTCTTAGCCTCTGCAATCAGACAACACAAAGAAATAAAAGGCATCCAAATTGGCCAGAAGGAGGTCAGACTTTCATTTTTCACAGATGACATGATACTCTATATGGAAAACCCAAAAAATTCCACCAAAAAATTGCTAGAACTAATTCATGAATTCAACAAAATTTCAGGATATAAAATCAATGAACAGAAATCGGTTGCATTCCTACACACCAACAATGAAGCAACAGAAAGAGAAATGAAGGAATTGATCCCATTTACAATTGCACCAAAAATCATAAAATAAATCTGATCAAAGAGGTGAAAAATCTATACACTGAAAACTATAGAAAGTTTATGAAAGAAATTGAAGAAGACACAAAAAAAATGAAAAAAGATTCCATGCTTCTGGATTGGAAGAGCAAATATTGTTAAAATGTCAATACTACCCAAAGCAATTTACATATTCAATGCAATTCCTATCAAAATAACACCAGCATTCTTCACAGAGCTAGAACAAATAATCCTAAAATTTGTATGGAACCAGAAAAGACCCCAAATAGCCAAAGCAATCTTGAAAAAGAAAACCAAAGCAGGAGGCATCACAATTCCGGACTTCAAGCTACACTACAAAGCTGTAATCATCAAGATAGTATGGTACTGGCACAAGAACAGACACTCAGATCAATGGAACAGAATACAGAACCCAGAAATGGACCCACAAACATATGGCCAACTACTCTTTGACAAAACAGGAAAGAATATCCAATGGAATAAAGACAGCAAGTAGTGCTGGGAAAACTGGACAGCGACATGCAGAAGAATGAACCTGGACCACTTTCTTACACCATACACAAAAATAAACTCAAAATGGATGAAAGACCTAAATGTAAGACAGGAAGCCATCAAAATCCTTGAGGAGAAAGCCGGCAACAACCTCTTTGATCTTGGCCACAGCAACTTCTTACTCAACACATCTCCAGAGGCAAGGGCAACAAAAGCAAAAATGAACTAATGGTACCTCATGAAAATAAAAAGCTTCTGCACAGCGAAGGAAACAGCAAAACTAAAAGGCAACCGACAGAATGGGAGAAGATATTTGCAAATGACCTATCAGATAAAGGGTTAGTATCCAAAATCTATAAAGAACTTATCAAAGTCAACACCCAAAAAACAAAAAATCCAGTGAAGAAATGGGAGAAAGACATGAATAGACACTTGTCCAAAGAAGACATCCAGATGGCCAACTGACACATGAAAAAATGCTCAACATCATTCATCATCAGGGAAATACAAATCAAAACCACAATTAGATACCACGTTACACCTGTCAGAATGGTTAACATTAACAACTCAGGCAACAACAGATGTTGGTGAGGATGCAGAGAAAGAGGATCTCTTTTGGATTGTTGGTGGGAATGCAAGCTAGTGCAGCCACTCTGGAAAACAGTATGGAGGTTCCTTAAAAAACTAAAAATAGAACTACCCTATGACCAGCAATTGCACTACTAGGCATTTATCCATGAGATACAGGTGTGCTGTTTCAAAGGGACACATGCACCCCCATGTTTATAGCAGCACTATCAACAATAGCCAAAGTATGGAAAGAGCCCAAATGTCCATTGATGGATGAATGGATATATATATATATATATATATATATATATATACACACATACACACACACACACACACACACACACATACATACACACACACACAATGGAGTATTACTCGGGAATCAAAAAGAATGAAATATTGCCATTTGCAACTACGTGGATGGAACTGGAGGGTATTATGCTAAGCGAAATTAGTCAGAAAAGGAAAAATATCATATGACTTCACTCATATGAGGACTTTAGGATACAGAACAGATGAACATAAGGGAAGGGAAACAAAAATAATATAAAAACAGGGAGGGGGACAAAACATAAGAGACTCTTAAATATGCAGAACAAACAGAAGGTTTCTGGAGGGGTTGTGGGAGTGGGGAGGGGCTAAATGGGTAAGGGGCATTAAGGAATCTAGTCCTGAAATCATTGTTACACTATATGCTAACTAATTTGGATATAAATTAAAAAAAATAAAATTAAAAATTCTGAAAAAAAAGAATTTTGGGTATATCAGGAATTATTTTCAAGACCCATTTATTTATGTGAGCAACAAAATCCGATAACACAGAGAGGTTAAATGATAGCCATGTAGGGTTTCAGTGATCAGAGGGTACTTAATTTTATTGCTTTATTAATTTATTTATATTCACTGATCCATTCAGTTCAATAAATATTTATTGGGATAAGTGAGATTTGGTTTCTGCCCTTACAAAGTTTCTAGTCTAATGAGAAAGCTGGTGATATTTCAAATAATCACAAAATAAATGAAAAATTACACCTGTGATGATACTGTGAACATGTATCGTAAGGAGAATTGGCCTATTATGGGAGGTGAGAGAAAGCTTCTCTGGGTGAGTGAGAATTGAGATGAGACCTAATGGAAGACTAGATGTTGACTGGAGGACAGGCATTATGACAGGCAGGAAATAACATGTACAGAGGCTGTGTGGTGTGGGAGAGCATGACCGGTTCAAGGAAGTGAAAAGATTCTGTGATAGGACTTCAAAGTGTATTGCTGAATTTCCAAATAGCTAATATGAGTCACTCAAAAAACATTTTTGGAGGAGGTTACATTATCAGATTTATATTTCAAAAAGAATACTGATTTAGACGGGCCGATGATTGGAAGAGTACATGGAGGTAGACTAGCGAGGAAGCTCTCAACTATAGTCCTGAGGAGAGTGGGCGTGGCTAGATCGGGTTGGTGTTGTGGTGGAGATGGAGAGAGGTGGGCAGAAATGAAGATGTAAAGTTAACAAATGAAAGGTATAAATTAGTAAAACTTGGTAATATGTTGTGCCTAAGAGGAGAAAGCAAAGTCACGCATGGGTTTTAGATTTCTGGCTAGCTCAAGTAGATGGGTGTGGAGCGATGGATGAGAACCAAATTCATGGTGGAAAATCACAAGTTAGTTTCTTGTTAGATTGAGATGCTTGGAGATTGTTCAGGTGGAGACGTCAGCAGATTCATGCATCTGGAGCTCAAGAGAGGATCTGGAATAGAGTTATAAATGAGGAAACCAAAGCTCCAAACAAACCATGCTGAAAGCCACATGGCTGTTAGGGGTAGAGCCATGATTAAATTTGAATCTTTGTGCTTCTTGATCAGACTTGTCCTTCATGCTACCAAGAGAAAAGGGTAAATGCAGTAAAGTAAGCTTATGAGATAGGCCTAGTCCCCCTCTCCTGCCTCAGTGATTCTACTGATGATGAAAGTGCAAAGGTAAAATATTAGAAGAAAATAGTATATTAATGCGTTCTTTTTAATTTGACTTGCATTGTGAGATTTGAAAGTTTTGTTCACATTTTGATTTTTCTGTTTCCTTATATCCTAAATATTAACAACTTGCTGACAGGTTAGATGTGACAAACCCCTGAGGGCCAAAGATATTATTCAATAAGTTAATGGAAAAAGGTTGAAATTGATTGCAACATCTTGTCAGGTTTTTCAGAGAGGGAAAAAAATGTGGGTAACTGAAGGATGCCACGTGTGAGTCCTGCTGTGGTCTATTTTTTAGAAGACACAGAAGGAAAGAGTATAGGAGGGGCCATGGTTATCATGACGATAGTATAGGAGTTACTGGAAAAAATCTACTGTTTGTGTATATCCTAGTGAACAAAGGGCAAATGTGGCTTTTCTTCAATTCCAAGTGTTTGCTCTGAGATCAGGATATATAGAAGCACTGAGCTATTTAATATGGGAGCTTCACATTATAATTTTCTAGTGTATGCACCCAGAACAGCATTTTTAAATGTTAATGATACTATTAATTCCCAGTCTCTATTTTCAGATTTAAAATCACCTATTCCTCTGCAGGGTTGAAACCTGACTTTCTGTTATGTGCCATAAAAATGTCTCAACTCCTTGATTTGTTTTGCAAGGAAAAGATGATTTAAATGTTTTCCATTGTCCTTTCTCTTGTCTCAAAGATGCTCAAGGGGTTTATAATTCCAAAATTTCCATTTCAGTTAAGTCTGAAGCTGCCTATAGAAGACTCCTTCCTGGCAAATTCTCCCTTCCCTCTTCCTCTCTCTCCCTCAAGTCCACACCTCTTACTCCAAACGTCTAGGAGGCTAGTCAGGCAAAGTTATGTGTCACGTCCTCATAGAGGATTTCCTTCTGAATCCATTTTCTTATGTGTTCTCATTGTTTTCCTGGGGATTGCTTTGTCCAACACCTGCTGACATCAACTTTGAAAGAAAACATTGCTATGTCATTTCAATGTAAGGAGTACAATGATACAGTATGTTTTGAAAGCCATAAGAAACACTTTTAATCAGAACCCCCAAGTATCTTTCTTCTGGGTTCTAGCACAATACTCCAAGGCCCCACATTAATTACTGAGTTGAAGCATTGAAGTGTGCCTAAGATGTGACCTTCTTCCAGAATGGACCCAGAGGTGGGAAAAGTAAGGTATTACAGGGCATTGCACATGCTTCTTGCTCTAACAAGGTGGTTATGTGTGAATGCCATGAGGTATTCTGGCTGATGTTCTCTGTAATGTTAGTGTCAGGTCTAGGGATCTTGCTTCATGGCGAAATAATCTGACATAGGACTAGAACTTGGAAGTGTTTCAGGCTGCCATGTGTGGTTGTGCAGTTTGTGTACTGTGCAACCAAACATTGCACCCTGGGTTAGAGGGATGGGTGGTTACCATGCTTCTTCCTCTCACAGCAGTAATAAGGGAGTAGTCTAACAGAAGCTCCTCAGGACTCTACTGAGTCAAACCTCAAGCAGCATTAGCTACAGCTGATCACTCTCCACCTCTGGAGACATGGTCTTCCCTTCAGTGACTGGCATCTCTGAAAAGATTTCTTAATAAGTTCAACACTGCCTTCACGGGCTTTCATCCTCTTAGCATGCTCCTTGTTCAGTCTTTTCTGTTTCAGGAAATGGCAGTTCTATCATTCCAGTTTCTCAGGCCGCAGCACTTGGAGTCACCATTGATCCCTTTCTTTCTCTCCATCTCATTTCTTCTCCTTAAGCAAATCTTTTGGGCTCTATCTTCAAAGCATATGCAGAATCTGACAATTTTTCACTACCTCTACCAGATCTTTATTTTGGGTGTCCGTGTGCCCAACTAAAATTTGGAGGCACTATTATTATGGAACAAAAAGAAAAGTTAGATTGGCTCTGATACAGTCTGCCTGTTTGACCATGTAATAATCTGTACTTATTCTTCTTCCCTTTACAGAGTACATCCCCAAGGTAAAGAGCCCCAAATGCCATCCAACCTCAAAGTCAGGATCTCCGGGTGATACAAATTCCTTTCCATGATCTCAGATGTGGCTCTTGATGGCCCGGCAACCCATAAACTAAAACACAAGCTCTCTGCCTCCACATAGCACAATAAAAAATGGTGGAGTAGAAACAGGAAAACTGCAAGAGAGAAGAATGAGAAACACGTCATAGGCACTGGTCCATAGCGATTTTCAAAGCGTGCTAGGCAAAAATGTTGCCGATTCTTTTCCGGGGCAGTAGTGTAGACTTCTAGAGTAGCTCATCCAGAGCCCCTGGTTCTGCTTTCTGGAAAGAACTCCTTTATCATTTGTCCTCTGTGACCCCTGGTTCTGTCCTTGACTACAATCTTCCAGGTTAAATCTGAGATCTTTAAAGAGGATGCATTTCTTGGGGGCTCCATAGTTTACAAAGATTGCTTTATGCTGGTGCAGATTTGAGGGCCAGGGTGGGTTCAAGGGTGAAACCATCACAGGCTTTTATAGACTAGGCTTAGGGTGTCTTTGCTTAGAAAATTCTCGAGCTAACTTACTAAATTTCCAGGAAGCTCCATGTGTGAGTATCCATAGCCAAGTTCTTGGCTGGACATAGATTTAAGGTTTAAGACAGTGATGGTGTTTTTTTTTGTTATTGTTTATTTGTTTGTTTTTTGCTTCCTGGACCCTATGCTGTGCTTTTCTTGCTTTCAATTTAATGTTGCCTGTCTTGAGGCTGAATGAAACAATGGGCTTGGGAGGAAAGGCAACAGTTAATCTGGTGTCTAACAGCAGGACTTTATGACCTTTATGTGACCTTTATATGCCAGAGCATCAGTGATCTCTTGTTAAGGCTGCAGCTTTAAGTCTGCTTATTGTTACCATTTAGGATGTAAAACCAGTTGGCTTTTCAGTCCGGCAAGGCTCCAAATTGCAGGCAGAAAGAACATCCATTACGGGGCTTCTAACTTTCCATCTCAGCTTGCAAACTAGTTAGCTCCAGGCTGCGCTTATCTCTTTCATAATCAAGAAGCACAGATTGCGACATTCTGGTTTCTTTTTTTTTTTTTTCCTGCCATTTCCCTGAATGCCACAGCCTTTGTCAGCACATGCTCTCCCAAAGTACAGTAGAGGAGAGGATAATCATATATTCTGCCACTTTAGACAAGGATACCAGCTCTCTGCCCTATTTAAAAAAAATTTTTTTTAATGTTGATTCATTTTTGAGAGACAGAGAGAGAGAGACAGAGCACAAACAGGGGTGGGGCAGAGAGAGAGTGAGACACAGAATCCAAAGCAGGCTCCAGGCTCTGAGCTGTCAGCACAGAGCCCAATGTGGGGCTCGAACCCATGAACCGTGAGATCATGACCTGAGCTGAAATCAGAAGCTTAACTGAATGAGCCACCTAGGCGCCCCTGTCCCATTTTATCTGTAAACTTCTTCCTCTGCCTCAGTAGCCCAGTAGCCTAAGTCAGTGACATGTATTCTACTTTTGGTTCCATGTAGCCACCAACTTCCAGGCATAAAATTGTTAAAATCAGTTAAGATTAGGTTCAGCTGAGAATAATAGGAACGCCTGCCTCTTTGCCCCCCCAATTCCAGTGACTTACATAAGATAGAAACCTATTTCTCTCTCATGTGGAAGTCTGGGAATTGGCAGTCCAGAGTTGTGGCAGTTCTGGCCACAAAGCTCTCAGGGACCCAGACTCCTTCCAGCTCACCAATACACTGTCCCTAGGGATGGACCTTGTTCTTGTGTTTCCAGCCATCACGTCGATGTCCCAAGGAGCTAGACAGAGAGAGGGACAAGGAAGAAAAGAGGCAAAGGGTGCATGCCAGCTGAAGTTTCTGGATGTTACATGACATTTCCATTTGTATTTTGTAGCCACAATTTGATCATATAGCTATGCTGGCTTCAAGGGATCTTATGTAAGGAGAGGGGAATGGGTATTAAAGACACCTCAACCACAGTGGCCTATTCAATCAACACCAGTTAGCTTACATTCTTTCTACGGCAGCTCCTTTCTTATTGCAATATTAAGATGACTTCCCCCTCCCCCAGCTTTATTGAGGTATGATTGACAAATAAAAACTGAATATATTTAATGTGTACAACTTAGTGTTTTGATATATCACACCTTATATACTGATTCTGAGGTAACTTTTCAAATGCGAATCAATGACATTATAAGATACAGTGGAATCCAGATTCCAAAGCTCCATGGTCAGGGTTTTTTTCAATGTTCACATTACAGAATAGAAAAAAAAAAGAATTCACTCCTGGTTTTCTCACTTTTCAGCTACTTTCCTTGGCAGGAGTTCCACCCAAAACAACCCTTCATGAAATGATTTTCTCCAAGTGATGCTGTTAATATGAGAAGTAGGGCTAGCACTTGGTTCTTTTGGTACCTAAACTAACGTTCTTTCCACTGTATCATTATTATCATTATGTGAATACCATATTTATGTGTAGAGACATAGACTTGGAGGACATTTTCAAACTGGTCGATAAATCACTGAACATTATACCACAAGATATTAGTGGATATGCCATGGAAAAGGAAGTATTAATGCTCAAATTTGAGAAAAATTAGTTGCCCAAAGAAAACTGAGATTCTTCACTGCAGGCTTTCTCAAGTCTTCAAAATATGCATTGTGAATCTTTGACATTTATATTACAAATTTATTTGACCACTGAACGTTTCACTCTACACCCTAGTAACATCCTCTGGAAAAGTTTGCCATTGAATACAATCTGGTAAATGCTCAGATACTTAAGGAACAACTATTTCACAGTGTTGGATGGTGTGGAGCCTGCAATGAATAAAACAGCCCCCTCTCCCAACAACACAAAATCTAGTTGGAGAAAGAAACCATGAATATATGAAAAATGAAATTAAATTATGTAAACTCAAGTAACATTTAACAATTGCCTAATTAGTGCCTCCTCTATGACATTTACTATTCCAACCCCTGGGGATAAAACTGTACAACATGCATGTACCTTTTCCTTTAAAGAGTTTACTGTTAAGAGTCTCTTATGGTTTGGCTCTCTCCCTCTCTAACTTTTTTTTCTTTCCCTTCCCCCATGGTCTTCTGTTAAGTTTCTCAGGATCCACATAAGAGTGAAAACATAGAGCCAAGCCATAAGAGACTCTTAAAAACTGAGAATAAACTGAGGGTTGATGGGGAGTGGGAGGGAGGGGAGAGTGGGTGATGGGCACTGAGGAGGGCACCTGTTGGGATGAGCACTGGGTGTTGTATGGAAACCAATTTGAGAATAAATTTCATATTAAAAAAATTCCATACATCAAAAAAAAGAGTTTACTTTTAAATGAATAATATAGCAATTGAAGACCATCCTCATTTTTGGCCAATACTTATGAAATGACTAGTGTCATTCCCAATCTTTGGACCATACATCCCAAGGGCTGCAGAATTATGAGATTCATGAGTGACTTTACAAGATTCATGAGTGACTTTATATGGGTACAAAGCATCTTCTGCAGAGTGAATAAGTAAATCAAAGTATAATTGTTGTGTTGGAGTCTGCATCATGTTTTAATTTTAAATAGATGTTACATGTGTCGTTGAAGGGCATTGTTACAGATAGAAGGAGCTATAGATTCACTGAAGAGGGGATCTATATAATAATGGCACTGGGTTTGGAGGTTAGAGCTAGTAATTGGTTTATTTTTGCTGTAGGCTTATATAGGAAAAATGAATAGACTTTTATTTTATGCTTCACTGGTATAGCAGGCCATACAGGTCTCTCTTCCTCTCTGTTGGTGTCATAGGTCTAATAGTGGCTTTATTGCAATTAGCCCCACAGCTCATTTCTTTGTAAGCAGTTGCAAAATAATCCATGAAAGAGAGAAATGATCAAGAGTCACCCTTTACCTCAAAGCAGAGCATTTGGTGGTCTGCCTTGAACATCCACCATGATGCGGACTCCTGATTAAGGCTCATGGGCCCACCTGAGGGAAGGCAAAGCTGATGCAAGATGTTGGCATCATCATGGGGGGATTGGCAGTGATGATGTGATATCCACTCTGATGCTGGCCTCAGGCCGATCCTCATACCAGTACTAACTGGGGTGACCGCTGCAGACCAGGTCTGAAGCAGTGGGATGTGGAGCACAGTCTTCTGGCTACTGTTCAGCTTCTATATCTTCTCCATTTCAAGGAGAAATGCTTGACAGTGGCTCTGCTTGAGAGAGTTTGGTTTTGTGGCACTTTAGCTTTTATTTTGGGGAGGCTGATATACAAAGAAAGGCTATCCTGGTGAATCATGTTCTTAGTAAATCATGAGTGCCCTGCTATCCCATAGTATTTATTGAGCATGTAACATGTGCCTAGATAAAGGGTAGGTGCTGGGAGGGACTCCTATGTATTGAGGAACACTCATTCTCAAAAATGGACTGCAGAGTCAAGATGAAGGCAGGGATCAATGGGAGAGTATATGGGTCAGTGTATAGCCATGTGATAATGTATGGCAGCAGAAGTTCAAAGAAGGAAGACATTAGTAGGGTGAGAGATTCAGGGTGTGAAAGAAGTAGAAATGAAAGATAGATAGGATTCAGGGTGCCTGGGTGGCTCAGTCAGTTAAGCATCCGACTTCGGCTCAGGTTATGATCTCACGGTTAGTGGGTTCGAGCCCCGCATCAGGCTCTGTGCTAACAGCTCAGAGCCTGGAGACTGCTTCAGATTCCGAGTCTCCCTCTCTCTCTGTTCCTCCTCTGCTCGCACTCTGTCTCTCTTTCTCAAAAATAAATAAAGATTAAAAAAATTAAAAAGAAAGGTAGGATTCAACCATAACATCTGTTTCATTTTCTACTATTTGAATCAGTGAATTTCTATTCCTTTGGATACACATTCCTTGTAGCCCGAGAGGGCCATGAAAATACTCTTCATTGGTATTGATGATATTCAGCTTATTTTGGTGGTCAAGATTCTGCTCTACTATTCAGGATACTTTAAGTCAGGAAGGTCGAAAAACAAATCAATCACTTCTGATAGTTCCCGGTAACTGTCAAAGGATATCTGTGGTCTGATGACTGGACATGAGAGGGCTTCAATCATAATGCGCTGGTTTCTCCTAAGTTATCTTTATGAGGAGATTGGAGAGTATGGATTGATGTTGCACACTAAGTATCATGGTACAATACAATTGTGGAATCTATTTACAGGTACATTACTAGCAGAAGGCAGGGCCTCCACTGTCCCTTTAATGTCACAATGCTCAGATGTCTTTCAGAATTACAGTGAGGCTGCTATGCAGACACCAGGCTCCAGGTGTGGAGACAGAGAGCGAGAGCTACATTATTTTGCAGCCCCATGGGTCAATAACAGAAGGCTACAAATGATCTGTGAGAGTGCCAAGGATTCTGAAATAAGACTATTTAGGGAAAGAACAGTGATGGAGATTCACACGAAGGTGGAAGAATGACCACCACCACTATTCCCTCATCTGTTACAGTCAAAGTTTATTACCAGTGGATAAACTCTATACACAGCTACATATGAATATGTATAGGAAGTTTCTTACAATTTTTACTGGCAAATGTACATTTGGTAATCCTGACAATTTCTTTTGTCTTCATAAAGTCCTGAAGTTAAAGATGCTCTCTCTGGGCAATCTGATAGCCAACAAGACCCTGATCCCCAGTGAAGGCAAAACCATATAGTCAGCACCCCCAAATATTTCTATTTGGATGTGTTACATAGTTCACACCTCTAGCCAGGAAGATGTAATTCCCAGTTTATGATGTAAATTCTTGCTCAGTTTATGATGTAAAAATTTTGAAACAAGAGGCCGCACAAGATTTTAAAAGTTTATTCTTTTTTTTTTTTTTTTTTTTTTTTACAGAGGGAATTGATTTTATTTTTATTTTTTTTTCCTTTTTCAAAACTTTTATTTTATTTTATTTTTTTATTTATATATGAAATTTATTCTCAAATTGGTTTCCATACAACACCCAGTGCTCATCCCAAAAGGTGCCCTCCTCAATACCCATCACCCACCCTCTCCTCCCTCCCACCCCCCATCAACCCTCAGTTTGCTCTCAGTTCTCAACAGTCTCTTATGCTTTGGCTCTCTCCCACTCTAACCTCTTTTTTTTTTTTTTCCTTCCCCTCCCCCATGGGTTCCTGTTAAGTTTCTCAGGATCCACATAAGAGTGAAACCATATGGTATCTGTCTTTCTCTGTATGGCTTATTTCACTTAGCATCACACTCTCCAGTTCCATCCACGTTGCTACAAAAGGCCATATTTCATTTTTTCTCATTGCCACGTAGTATTCCATAGTGTATATAAACCACAATTTCTTTATCCATTCATCAGTTGATGGACATTTAGGCTCTCTCCATAATTTGGCTATTGTTGAGAGTGCTGCTATGAACATTGGGGTACAAGTGCCCCTATGCATCAGTACTCCTGTGTCCCTTGGATAAATTCCTAGCAGTGCTATTGCTGGGTCATAGGGTAGGTCTATTTTTAATTTTCTGAGGAACCTCCACACTGCTTTCCAGAGCGGCTGCACCAATTTGCATTCCCACCAACAGTGCAAGAGGGTTCCCGTTTCTCCACATCCTCTCCAGCATCTATAGTCTCCTGATTTGTTCATTTTGGCCACTCTGACTGGCGTGAGGTGATATCTGAGTGTGGTTTTGATTTGTATTTCCCTGATAAGGAGCGACGCTGAACATCTTTTCATGTGCCTGTTGGCCATCCGGATGTCTTCTTTAGAGAAGTGTCTATTCATGTTTTCTGCCCATTTCTTCACTGGGTTATTTGCTTTTCGGGTGTGGAGTTTGGTGAGCTCTTTATAGATTTTGGATACTAACCCTTTGTCCGATATGTCATTTGCAAATATCTTTTCCCATTCCGTTGGTTGCCTTTTCGTTTTGTTGGTTGTTTCCTTTGCTGTGCAGAAGCTTTTTATCTTCATAAGGTCCCAGTAATTCACTTTTGCTTTTAATTCCCTTGCCTTTGGGGATGTGTCGAGTAAGAGATTGCTACGGCTGAGGTCAGAGAGGTCTTTTCCTGCTTTCTCCTCTAAGGTTTTGATGGTTTCCTTTCTCACATTCAGGTTCTTTATCCATTTTGAGTTTATTTTTGTGAATGGTGTGAGAAAGTGGTCTAGTTTCAACCTTCTGCATGTTGCTGTCCAGTTCTCCCAGCACCATTTGTTAAAGAGACTGTCTTTTTTCCATTGGATGTTCTTTCCTGCTTTGTCAAAGATGAGTTGGCCATACGTTTGTGGGTCTAGTTCTGGGGTTTCTATTCTATTCCATTGGTCTATGTGTCTGTTTTTGTGCCAATACCATGCTGTCTTGATGATGACAGCTTTGTAGTAGTAGAGGCTAAAGTCTGGGATTGTTATGCCTCCTGCTTTGGTCTTCTTCTTCAAAATTACTTTGGCTATTCGGGGCCTTTTGTGGTTCCATATGAATTTTAGGATTGCTTGTTCTAGTTTCAAGAAGAATGCTGGCGCAATTTTGATTGGGATTGCATTGAATGTGTAGATAGCTTTGGGTAGTATTGACATTTTGACAATATTTATTCTTCCAATCCATGAGCAGGGAATGTCTTTCCATTTCTTTAAATCTTCTTCAATTACCTTCATAAGCTTACTATAGTTTTCAGCATACAGATCCTTTACATCTTTGGTTAGATTTATTCCTAGGTATTTTATGCTTCTTGGTGCAATTGTGAATGGGATCAGTTTCCTTATTTGTCTTTCTGTTGCTTCATTGTTAGTGTATAAGAATGCAACTGATTTCTGTACATTGATTTTGTATCCTGCAACTTTGCTGAATTCATGTATCAGTTCTAGCAGACTTTTGGTGGAGTCTGTCGGATTTTCCATGTATAATAGCATGTCATCTGCAAAAAGCGAAAGCTTGACTTCATCTTTGCCAATTTGGATGCCTTTGATTTCCTTTTGTTGTCTGATTGCTGATGCTAGAACTTCCAGCACTATGTTAAACAACAGCGGTGAGAGTGGGCATCCCTGTCGTGTTCCTGATCTCAGGGGAAAAGCTCTCAGTTTTTCCCCGTTGAGGATGATGTTAGCTGTGGGCTTTTCATAAATGGCTTTGATGATCTTTAAGTATGTTCCTTCTATCCCGACTTTCTCAAGGGTTTTTATTAAGAAAGGGTGCTGGATTTTGTCAAAGGCCTTTTCTGCATCGATTGACAGGATCATATGGTTTTTCTCTTTTTTTTTTGTTAATGTGATGTATCACGTTGATTGATTTGCGAATGTTGAACCAGCCCTGCATCCCAGGAATGAATCCCACTTGATCATGGTGAATAATTCTTTTTATATGCCGTTGAATTCGATTTGCTAGTATCTTATTGAGAATTTTGGCATCCATATTCATCAGGGATATTGGCCTGTAGTTCTCTTTTTTTACTGGGTCTCTGTCTGGTTTAGGAATCAACGTAATACTGGCTTCATAGAATGAGTCTGGAAGTTTTCCTTCCCTTTCTATTTCTTGGAATAGCTTGAGAAGGATAGGTATTATCTCTGCTTTAAACATCTGGTAGAACTCCCCTGGGAAGCCATCTGGTCCTGGACTCTTATTTGTTGGGAGATTTTTGATAACCGATTCAATTTCTTCGCTGGTGATGGGTCTGTTCAAGCTTTCTATTTCCTCCTGATTGAGTTTTGGAAGAGTGTGGGTGTTCAGGAATTTGTCCATTTCTTCCAGGTTGTCCAATTTGTTGGCATATAATTTTTCATAGTATTCCCTGATAATTGTTTGTATCTCTGAGGGATTGGTTGTAATAATTCCCTTTTCATTCATGATTTTATCTATTTGGGTCATGTCCCTTTTCTTTTTGAGAAGCCTGGCTAGAGGTTTGTCAATTTTGTTTATTTTTTCAAAAAACCAACTCTTGGTTTCGTTGATCTGCTCTACAGTTTTTTTAGATTCTATATTGTTTATTTCTGCTCTGATCTTTATTATTTCTCTTCTTCTGCTGGGTTTAGGCTGCCTTTGCTGTTCTGCTTCTATTTCCTTTAGGTGTGCTGTTAGATTTTGTATTTGGGATTTTTCTTGTTTCTTGAGATAGGCCTGGATTGCAATGTATTTTCCTCTCAGGACTGCCTTCGCTGCGTCCCAAAGCGTTTGGATTGTTGTATTTTCATTTTCGTTTGTTTCCATATATTTTTTAATTTCTTCTCAAATTGCCTGGTTGACCCACTCATTCGTTAGTAGGGTGTTCTTTAACCTCCATGCTTTTGGAGGTTTTCCAGACTTTTTTCTGTGGTTGATTTCAAGCTTCATAGCATTGTGGTCTGAAAGTATGCATGGTATGATTTCAATTCTTGTAAACTTATGAAGGGCTGTTTTGTGACCCAGTATATGATCTATCTTGGAGAATGTTCCATGTGCACTCAAGAAGAAAGTATATTCTGTTGCTTTGGGATGCAGAGTTCTAAATATATCTGTCAAGCCCATCTGATCCAATGTCTCATTCAGGGCCCTTGTTTCTTTATTGACCGTGTGTCTAGATGATCTATCCATTTCTGTAAGTGGGGTGTTAAAGTCCCCTGCAATTACCACATTCTTCTCAATAAGGTTGCTTATGTTTATGAGCAATTGTTTTATATATTTGGGTGCTCCGGTATTCGGCGCATAGACATTTATAATTGTTAGCTCTTCCTGATGGATAGACCCTGTCACTATTATATAATGTCCTTCTTCATCTCTTGTTACAGCCTTTAATTTAAAGTCTAGTTTGTCTGATATAAGTATGGCTACTCCAGCTTTCTTTTGGCTTCCAGTAGCATGATAAATAGTTCTCCATCCCCTCACTCTCAATCTAAAGGTGTCCTCAGGTCTAAAATGAGTCTCTTGTAGACAGCAAATAGATGGGTCTTGTTTTTTTATCCATTCTGATACCCTCTGTCTTTTGGTTGGCGCATTTAATCCATTTACATTCAGTGTTATTATAGAAAGATATGGGTTTAGAGTCATTGTGATGTCTGTATGTTTTATGCTTGTAGTGATGTCTCTGATACTTTGTCTCACAGGGTCCCCCTTAGGATCTCTTGTAGGGCTGGTTTAGTGGTGACAAATTCCTTCAGTTTTTGTTTGTTTGGGAAGACCTTTATCTCTCCTTCTATTCTAAATGACAGGCTTGCTGGATAAAGGATTCTCGGCTGCATATATTTTCTGTCTAGCACACTGAAAATCTCGTGCCAATTCTTTCTGGCCTGCCAAGTTTCAAAAGAGAGATCAGTCACGAGTCTTATAGGTCTCCCTTTATATGTGAGGGCACGTTTACCCCTTGCTGCTTTCAGAATTTTCTCTTTATCCTTGTATTTTGCCAGTTTCACTATGATATGTCGTGCAGAAGATCGATTCAAGTTACGTCTGAAGGGAGTTCTCTGTGCCTCTTGGATTTCAATGCCTTTTTCCTTCCCCACTTCAGGGAAGTTCTCAGCTATTATTTCTTCAAGTACCCCTTCAGCACCCCTCCCTCTCTCTTCCTCCTCTGGGATACCAATGATGCGTATATTATTTCTTTTTAGTGTATCACTTAGTTCTCTAATTTTCCCCTCATACTCCTGGATTTTTTTATCTCTCTTTTTCTCAGCTTCCTCTTTTTCCATAACTTTATCTTCTAGTTCACCTATTCTCTCCTCTGCCTCTTCAATCCGAGCCGTGGTGGTTTCCATTTTGTTATGCATTTCATTTAAAGCGTTTTTCAGCTCCTCGTGACTGTTCCTTAGTCCCTTGATCTCTGTAGCAAGAGATTCTCTGCTGTCAGCTATACTGTTTTCAAGCCCAGCGATTAATTTTATGACTATTATTCTAAATTCACTTTCTGTTATATTATTTAAATCCTTTTTGATCAGCTCATTAGCTGTTGTTATTTCCTGGAGATTCTTCTGAGGGGAATTCTTCCGCTTGGTCATTTTGGATAGTCCCTGGCGTGGTGAGGACCTGCAGGGCACTTCCCCTGTGCTGTGGTGTATAACTGGAGTTGGTGGGCGGAGCCGCAGTCAGACCTGATGTCTGCCCCCAGCCCACCGCTGGGGCCACAGTCAGACTGGTGCGTGCCTTCTCTTCCCCTCTCCTAGGGGCGGGATTCACTGTGGGGTGGGGTGGCCCGTCTGGGCTACTTGCACACTGCCAGGCTTGTGATGCTGGGGATCTGGCGTCTTAGCTGGGGTGGGTAGGCAAGGTGCACAGGGGCAGGAGGGGCAGGCTTAGCTTGCTTCTCCTTAGGTGATCCACTTCAGGAGGGGCCCTGTGGCAGCAGGAGGGAGTCAGATCCGCTGCCGGAGGTTTGGCTCCGCAGAAGCGCAGAGTTGGGTGTTTGCGCGGAGGGAGCAAGTTCCCTGGCAGGAACTGGTTCTCTTTGGGATTTTGGCTGGGGGATGGGCGGGGAAGATGGCGCTGGCGAGCGCCTTTGTTCCCCACCAAACTGAGCTCTGTCGTCCGGGGCTCAGCAGCTTTCCTTCCCTTTGTCCTCCAGCCTTCCCGCTTTCTGAGCAGAGCTGTTAACTTATGACCTCCCAGCCGCTAAGTCGCGCTTGCTGCCGGAACACAGTCCGTCAGGCCCCTCCGCTTTTTGCAAGCCAGACTCGGGGGCTCTGCTTGGCCGGGGAGCCGCCCCTCCGCCCCGGCTCCCTCCCGCCAGTCCGTGGAGCGTGCACCGCCTCGCCGCCCTTCCTACCCTCTTCCGTGGGCCTCTCGTCTGCGCTTGGCTCCGGCGACTCCGTTCTGCTAATCCTCTGGTGGTTTTCTGGGTTATTTAGGCAGGTGTAGGTGGAATCTAAGTGATCAGCAGGACGCGCGGTGAGCCCAGCGTCCTCCTACGCCGCCATCTTCCCTCCTCCTCCTTTAAAAGTTTATTCTATTATAGTGCTTTCAAAAGCTATCTCAGAAAGGAAATGAATGAAGAGAAATTTTGTGATACACTTAATAAAACAGTAGAGTTGATGAAAATAGCTTCAAAATAATAGAGTCTTTGGAAAGTGTAGCTCCAAAGCTAGGAAGCTAAGTATCAGGAAAGGGCTGCAGATGGGTTTGAAATGCTGCCATCATTTTTAGAAATCCCATTGGTTTATGATGGAAACTGCTAATATGAGCTGGAACATTCTGGATAATGAATACTACATAAGGGACAGGGGAAATATTGCAAAGAAAGCTATAAGAACAAAAGAAATTAAGCACTATTGAATCCCTTGGCTGAGATTGTTGTGCCTGGAGAACAAATATCACCCCAGACTAAAAAGAACGCCATCCTTGTAACAGACACTGACTTATTTTAATTTTTAAAAGTTAATTTTTTCCACACTGGGGTGGATTTTAATGAAGTTTACTTAGGCTGTAAAGTAAAACAAATGAATAAAGGCAACACATTCTCCCTTCGACTATTCTCAACAGATACACTTTATATTATTTCCTAATTGGCAGTATTAATCACAGCATGTCTTATTAAATGGAGTTAGTATTTGTTGTAATGAGTTCTTACATTTGCAACCCTTGTTTTGGCCACATTCTTGATTTTATTGTCTTGAGCTGGACACAGCAAGAGGTTTCATTTCTTGGATTGGAACCAACTGATTCAAGTGAGCTGACTGTGCTGTGTTGAGAAGTGTTCTGAGGCTCCTTCAGGGCTAAGCAAGGAAGAACATGATCAATTTGAGATGTCTGTTATGGATTTGGAGGGAGCAATGGTAGAGGTGGGTGCCATGTTTTTATTAGTCTTAGAATTTTAAGTCCTCAGCCATAAAACTCTGAAGTTGTGTCTACCAGATTCTTCAATACTCTGACAATGCAATATTTAGTAGATATTGATGCAATATTGAAGTAAGTAGATACTAACTTTCCCAAGGAATCATTGAGTGTATCAGCCAGGTATAGATTGTTCAAACTACTTAAAGGAAAATTTCTCTATTCAACATCTTTGGAACTTAAATCCTAAGCACTGACTCCATAATACTGTAATATGAGAACTGAAGAAAGACGTTTAGTAAAATTGGCTCTGTGCTTTCAAGGCACTCTTTTTTTTTGTCTCCAATGAAGGATTAACATACTTAAAAAAAAAGAAAAATTAAAATTATCCACATACCAAAGAACAGAGTAAACCTCTCATGCATGAGATCTGAATCAGAAACACCAAGTAGTGGTAGGGCTGAAGACCCAGACTGACTGGAATCAGGACTAGATGCATGCTCGGTGGCTGGAAGTTTGGTCCCTCTGGGTTGATGGTATTAAAAATTTCCCACAAAGTAAGAAAACAGAGTCAGGGTGATCATTTGAAACCAGGGCCCTGGTAGTACTTCCGCTTCTTGTTAAAGGAATCTGGGAGAAAAAAGCCCTGTTGTTGACCAGTGCCTTAGGCTGAAGCTTTAAAGACCAAGGAATAGAAAGTACCTCAGATCCAGGCTCTTAACCAAGAACCAAAGCAAGGTGCTCTCTAGACAGAATATCTGTCATATTCTTTTTTTTTTTTTTTAATTTTTTTTTCAACGTTTATTTATTTTTGCGACAGAGAGAGACAGAGCATGAACGGGGGAGGGGCAGAGAGAGAGGGAGACACAGAATCAGAAACAGGCTCCAGGCTCTGAGCCCACAGCCCAGAGCCCGACGCGGGGCTCGAACTCACGGACCGCGAGATCGTGACCTGGCTGAAGTCGGACGCTTAACCGACTGCGCCACCCAGGCGCCCCATGTCATATTCTTAGTACCACTGTAGGTCATAACTCTTATCTGTTAATACTCTTAATTCTGATCTGGGAGTAAATAACCATGAAACCTGTCGACAGAAAAGGGTGGCAAAGAAGAAAAGGAAAGAAAAACAACTTCGATACAAAAATAAGCTGGCAAATAAAATCCTAAAGGAAGAAATGAGAAAGGCAGCCAATATACTCAATAATGAGAGATGAAAAAGAGGAATTCAACCCACTTGAAATGAAAATAATAAAGCAACTTTAAAAGCCAGCTTTTACACACACTTTAGTAGTTTAGCAGTATGGCAAGGATCCTCTAGGAGATGCATGGAGGCATAATAACATTTACTTAAAAAGAGAGAGATAAATTCTTAAATAAAACATGAAGATATGAAACAAATATGGTATATACAAAAATAAAGCAATACAAATATTGGAAATAAAAGTAGCCACTGACCTAATGCAAGATACCATTATCAAATTATAATACAGAGGAATTCACCCAGAAAACACATTTTGAAGATATTAAAAGACAGTTAAGAGATATAGAAGACAGATTGACAGGTTCCAGTCTACATCTAATAAAGGAGAGGGATAGAGGACATAAAAGCAATATTTGAAAGCTAATGCCTGAGATTTTTCCAGAACTGAAGAAAGACAAGGTTTTTCAGATGAAATAAAATTTAAAAATCCACATCTGCCCATATTATTGCTGACTAAAGAATAAAGAAATATCTTAAAAAATTTAATTACAAGAGAGCAAAGTCAGCTTTTTTACAACAGAATGACAATTAGACAAATGGCAAAGAATCCGTCAGTAACAAGACACTGAATTAAATTGAAAAAATATTTCTGGAGTCATCAGGGAAAAAATAGTTGTCTGTTTAGAATTGTACATCCTAAATTATTACGCAAAATAAGACATTGTGGTAATACAAGTACTCAGAGTTTACTACTGATGAGTCTAAAGCAAAAGGAGTGTTAAAAGAACCAAAAGTAAGAGTAAACCCAGAGGAGGGTGTAGAGGCAATAAACTGTGGTGATCACAAGAAAGGATGGAATGTCAGTAAGTTTTAAGCATGGATTGTAAGAATAATTAATTTTGGTCTGTACACACAAGAACATAGAAAGTAAAGTGTATATAGATATAATGAGATGGGATATATTTAAAGGAATAGTTCAAGCATTTAAAAATCTTTATCTTGTTCGGAAGATAGAGATAGTGAATAACATTAGAATTTAGAAGATAAACCAAAATTATCTGGTATCCAGGAATAACTTTAATGAAACAGGTGCAAGACGGTTTTGCTTTTTAAGGACATCAGATGGTATTTAATTAAATGGAAAGTTAAAAAATGTTCATGGAGCAGATGACTATATATCAATATCAAGATATACCAATATCTGGGGCGCCTGGGTGGCGCAGTCGGTTAAGCGTCCGACTTCAGCCAGGTCACGATCTCGCGGTCCGTGAGTTCGAGCCCCGCGTCGGGCTCTGGGCTGATGGCTCGGAGCCTGGAGCCTGTTTCCGATTCTGTGTCTCCCTCTCTCTCTGCCCCTCCCCCGTTCATGCTCTGTCTCTCTCTGTCCCAAAAATAAATAAACGTTGGGAAAAAAAATTAAAAAAAAAAAGATATACCAATATCTTGATATCAATTCTCTCTCAATCTATGAATTAAATGTTATTTCCAGTGAAATAAAAACTGGGATTTGTGGGGGAATTTTGACAAATTTTAACATCCTAAAATGTCCAGAATAATCTGATAATTTTTAAGAAGAGTAGTCCATTTTCCCCATCAGAGATCTAAACTTAGTGTAAAGTTATATTTACCTAGTGTGGTATTGATCTATGGAAAGGCAAAAAGACCAATTAAAGTAAGTAGAGAAACTCTAAATACCCAACATATTTAAGATGAGACAACCTGGCTTATGATAGAGGTGGTATTATGTGGCACTGAGAAAAGGATGGGTTATTCAAATGGTGCTGGGTATCCACATGGGAAAAAAGTTAAACAAATTTCTTGTTTTAATCATTTATAAAAAAAATAATATAGACGGGTTAATGACTTGTATGTTAAAAATGGGATTTTAACACTTGAGAAGAAAATAGAGGAGACTGTCTTTATAACTTTAAGAACAGAAAAGCCTTCTCAACATGCTAAAAACCAAACTATGAAGGAAAACATTGCTAAATTTGATTTCATCAAAAACTTTTTTTTTTTTTGTACAGAAAGCCACAAATACATTGAAAATACAAGGCACGGACTATAAAAAGACACACATAACTGACAAAGGATTAGCGCTAGAATATTTAAATAACTTATAGAAATCAATGAGTGAAGAACAAACAATTCAATACAAAAATGGACAAAGAATATGAGTAGATGGTTCACCAAGAGTAAAGCTGAATGGACTATAAACAAATGGAAAAGTGATCCATCTTGATAGTGATCAAAGATATGCAAACCCAAGCAAAATCCAGTACCGTCTCATAGGATTGGCAAACATTGAAAAAGTCTGAAGATACCAAGTGTTGGAAAGGATATGAAGGAGTGGCAACTCCCCACTAGTGGGGGTATAAATTGATACGACTGCTTCCCCGGTTAGCCTGGCAATAGTTAAGAAAGTTTAAGATGCACCTACCCA
The DNA here is from genome assembly GCF_014898765.1 of Herpailurus yagouaroundi. Lineage (NCBI taxonomy): Eukaryota > Metazoa > Chordata > Mammalia > Carnivora > Felidae > Herpailurus > Herpailurus yagouaroundi. Next base: position 33,063,040 of record NW_024412419.1, read on the forward strand.
CTAATTCTACTTTGAGTAACGTGGAGAAATTTTTGCACATGTCTTTAAAAAGGCATGCATGATCATTTAAACTAAAGTCCTGTTTGTAATCAGGAAATGTTGTAATAACCAAAATATGCATCAGTGGGACATGGAAAAATAAATCATGCTATAAGGATACATGGGAATTATACAGTACATGTGGATGGGCCACAACCACTTTTATCAGTATAGATACCTAAACTGTTGACTGAAAAAACAAGTTACAGAATTTTTTTTAATGTTCATTTATTCTTAGAGAGAGAGAGAGAGACAGAGAGAGAGGGAGGAGCAGGGGAGGAACAGAGAGAGGGAGACACGGAATCTGAAGCAGGCTCCAGGCTTTGAGTTGTCAGCACAGAGCCCAATGCAGGGCTTGAACTCAGGAACTGTGAGATCATGCCCTGAGCCGAAGTTGGATGCTTAACCCACTGAGCCACTCAGGTGCCCCACGTTACAGAATGTTTTATGGAGTATGATAGCATTTCTTTAAAATGGAAACGCCCATAAAAAAAGGGGCTCCTGGATGGCTCAGTTGGTTAAGCATCTGACCCTTGATTTTAGTTGGGGTCATGATCTCATGGGTTGTGAGATCGAGCCCCACATCGGGCTCAGTGCTGTCAGCGGGGCCTGCTTGGGATTCCTCTCTCTCTCTCTCTCTCTCCCCTTCCCTCTCTCTCTCTCTTCTTCTCCCCCCCCCCCTCTTGTTCTCTCTCCGTGTCTCTTAAAATAAATAAACTTAAAAAAAAAAGGAAACATTCATGACTATATGACTGCGATTACCTCTAGGTAGGAAGAGAGGGAATGGGATGTAGGAGTTGTTAATAGAGGGCTTTAACAATTTCTTCAATCTTTTATTTTTAAAGACAAAACAAAGAAACAAAGCACTATTTGAAGTGCATTGAAAAAAATGTCAACATGTGTTCATGTGGGTTCTTGTGCGTTCATTATTCCTTATACTTTTCCATATGTTTGACTTATTTCAGATGTAAAATTATTAGTAGAGAATAAAAACCAAACCTGTGAATTCTCATGTTAGCTGTGGAATGGAGTTTGGTGGACACCTGTTCTCCAGGATACTGCATGATAATTTTCCAGGGATTTTCAGGAATCTATCATATTTTTAATGTATATGTATATTTTTAATTTGAGAGAGAGAGACAGAGCATGAGCAGGGGAGAGGGGCAGAGGCAGAGAGAGAGAGAGAGAGAGAGAGAGAGAGAGAGAGAGAATCTTAAGCAAGCTCCATGCTCAGTGCAGAGCCTGACGCAGGGCTTGATTCCACAAACCTACGAGATCCATGACCTGAGCCTAAATCAAGAGTCCCCTGCTCAACTGACTGAGCCACACAGGCACAGCGAATCTATTACCTTTTTAAAAGACAAGAATTAGCCCAGGGCAGGGACGTATTCTCCTTTACCCAGCCATCTCTAAAATGCAGATAAAAGTAACTCTCAATTGTATTTGTATCCCCAGGAAAAGTATCACATCACATAGCTTGCATTTTGTGTGTGTGTGTGTGTGTGTGTGTGTGTGCGCTTTTACCCTTGATGCTTCATGACTATTCGGTCATTTTTTTGCATCAGCGTCCGTCTCATCAACTTAAATGCAATTTTCTTGTATTTTTTGTCACTTTCTAAAAAATATTTCATATTCTTGGGTACTTGGAATCTGTGACTAAAGCTATAATTTTTGCCACTTTGGGGGCCAATATTTGCTAAAATATTTTGCTTGTGATTAATATTAGTATTAACTTTCCCTTAGTTTCCCAGATATATGTATATAAAAGGTATTTTAAACATTTTTGGAAGCATGCTTTTCTCATTATCCTAAGGGTACAAGGTCTGTTAAAAGCATTCTCTTTAAATATTTTTGAAAGGAATAATACATTACTTTTTACATTTTTTTTCAACGTTTATTTATTTTTGCGACAGAGAGAGACAGAGCATGAACGGGGGAGGGGCAGAGAGAGGGAGACACAGAATCGGAAACAGGCTCCAGGCTCTGAGCCATCAGCCCAGAGCCTGACGCGGGGCTCGAACTCACGGACCGCGAGATCGTGACCTGGCTGAAGTCGGACGCTTAACCGACTGCGCCACCCAGGCGCCGCTACTTTTTACATTTTTAATAAACATGACGTGGATGAATAAAACCAGCTTCCTCTATTTAAAATACCTCAATGTAGTGTATATTTTAGAAGGTAGTGTTAAGTTGTGTAAGTGTCTCTGGAACTCGGAGAAATAGCAATTACCACCCACACGGGTTGTAGAGCCTGGATGTGACTTGCTCCCCTCGCCAGTAGGTGGCGCTGCCGAGAGTCAACTCTGGGTACTGCTCCTGCTGACCCAGGCTACACGCAATATCAAGAAAATCGAATCTTTGCCGAGTGAATAGTATTGGCATGTAAATGTTCAAAACAGAAACTAAAGAGATGCAAGAATTTCATGTTAATATTTCAGGGAATAAGCTGTGGGAACCAAAAGGTTTGTTGTTCACTAAACAGCCTTACATGTTTGGTCAGTGGGTTGGATATTTTTTTCTTCCTTCAGGAGCAACACAGATACATAGCCTTTATTTTAAAAATGAAATAATAAGCTTTTTATCAAAATATAACTTGGTCGTTCATTCTGATGCCTGGTCAATTCAGAGATACTGATATATGGTGTGTAATGTAATAATTGCTATGTGTATAGAGCTTTCATAATACTTTGTCTCACATGATTCTTACCAGAAATCTGTGATGTAAATAACTGTGTGCAGGAACTGGATTCGGGTCCAGGATTTGTGACTCCAAAGTGTGTGCTCTTTCTTTCACTATGGCCACACTTCCTGGTTCCAGTGTAAACAAAACAAAGCAAAACAAAAATCTCCACTCTCTGGAAATTTATGTCCATGGAATTCTGAGACAGATTTCTTTCAGAGTATTATGCTTATGTCTGTCTAGGGAAGAAAGCAACTGCTTTTTTTTTTCTTTTTTGAGAGCGAGAGAGAGAGAGTGGGGCAAGGAGGCAGAGGGAGGGAGAGAGAGAGAGAAACCCAAGTAGGCTCCATGCTCAGTGTGGAGACCGAGCAGGGCTCAATCCCATGACCCTGAGATCATGACCTGAGCCGAAATCAAGAGTCTGGATGCTCAACCGACTGAGCCACCCAGGCACCCCAGTAACTGCTTTTTAATATGAGTATTAGTTTATTCAACCACAGGGATCCATTTGGTTACAGATGTCTCATTATCCAAAATAACAACTTTATCTTTTTTTGTACAGTCTTCCAACTTATAAAGCATTTTGCATGCATATAATTTATAATTCACCTTCACAACTCTTTCAGGGATGTGGGATGTCATCAATATATAAATGAAGATGCCAACTCTCAAGAGATCCAAACTTCCATTCAGAATATCTCAGTTTAAAGTGGCTGTGTTTGTCAATGTCATGACTCTGTTTAGAAATTGCCTCTACTTCCTTTTCAATTATTTTTTGTTGGTCGATGTTATTTTAATCCTTTACAGTGTAATAGAAATAGTGTGGGAAAAGGTGTATCATTAAAATCTCTGGAAGAGTTGGGATATGTATGTAGTTTGGGGGATTAGAGTAAACCTGCTCATATCATAATTCTATTTTTGAAAATGAAATATGAAGCCATATTTGGAAAATGAAATGAGTGGCCATTATTTTTGTAACATAAGCCACTGAAAGGACGGTTGGCAGAGATTCTAGGGTCGGAAGTGGCTGAAAAGGTTGAGAAATACCCATGTAATGAGAGGCACAAGGGCTATGAGATCAGAGGTTTGGGTCTGAATCCCAGCTCCACAGCGCAGTGGCTGTGTACCTGCAGCAAGTTACTCAGTCTAAGTTTCCAGTTTCCCCATTGGAAAACTGCGAGAATAATAATTATTTTACAGATTTGGTGTCGACCTCAAAGGGCCATGGACCTGGGGTGGTGAAGGAACTGAGAAAAAGAGACGACAGTATAGCTAGGCACAGGGGACCCAGAGCCAACAGCCTGAGGCCCTGAGGTTTATTGTACATCTTCATATATACATTTTCAGGAAAAACAGTCAGCGATGATTAACAACAGAAGCTTAGCAAAGCATGTCAACAATGTACATCTGATTCAGCTATCATACATATGTATCTTGCGTATGAGAGCAGTTTTGCAGACGCATATGTTTTGATAAGAATCTTTATGCTAGAAGCAAAGACAAAGAAGGGAGTGAATGGACTGTGCTCTATACCTCTGGCTTCCTTTGAGCAAAACATCCGTATCTGCGTACTAGAGGACAGACCATATTTTCCAAGGGCAATTCACTCAAGTCCTTTCAGGTTGTTTTTAACCTTAGGATCTCGAGTTTTCTCAGAGATCTTGGAGCCTGGATGAATATGCGCCTGTGGTCACTGTGGTGTTCTGTTTCCCACGACTTGGTGTCAAGATGTATCAAGTAACATATACATACAGATCGTCTAGAACGGTGTTTGGACCATGGGAGGTGTTCAAAAAAGAGTTTTCTTTCCTTTTATTAACATTTTTAAATGTACTCTTTTCACTCTTTCACTCGAGTAACTGTTGAGTTGCTTTGACTTGTCAAAGCTGGTTTCTAGCCCATCTGACACAAAGTTAGGCAAACACAGACTGATTAAAATAAAGGCGATTTTGGAAGAAGGGAGTCATCACAATATTTTTTTTCTTCAGCACGGGGAGAGGGATGTGTTTCACTTTGCCCAGTTTGGACTGGGATGGCTTTTCTCCCTGCCAAGTCCTCAGTGTGCAGAATGAAAACGCCTGAAAACGCCTGGGATTGGACAGGATCCAAGTGGTGAGAGGCCAGTACACGAGAGCCCTCGGGAAGTGCTTTACCTCTTCCAGCCCACTGAGGGGCATTTAGCACCCATCTGTCTTCTCTCAGTGATGGGAAAGATGCACTCCAAGTTTGAGACAGGGAGTGGGTTGGCCCATAATTCCCGGGTCTCATGGAAGTTTTAATGACAACAGTCTTTGAAGGCCATCCTTGTCACAAGTGGAATATTTAGAAGTTCCCAGGGCAAAACTGGTTCCTTAGCACAGCAGATTGGCTTTACCAATCGATAGAATTAGGTTCTTTCCTTCATGGGGCTATTTGCTACATGGCTGTGAGGCTCCCTGTCTTGAATATAAGACACATTCAGAAATCCCTCTTTTAGAGATTTGCTTCCTTTCTGTTAAAAATGATGGGGTGGGAACTGTAGATTGGGTCTCTCAATGTCTGTTCTGATCTTTTGTGCCCTGCAGAGGCTGGAAAACTATAAATTTTCTTTCCCAGACTTCCTTGTAGTAGGGACTTGGGTATGATTTGGGTTCCACCAACTGGGTACAGTCAAAGGAGACTGAAATTCAGAAATCAGTTTGGAAGGGAGAGTGGTGGTGTTGCAGAAGGTGTCCGTTTGCTCACGAGAGCCCAGCAGGCATGGCACTGCTCCAGGACCAGCCATTGTAATGGGGCCTCCTGGGGACACCTGGGTGGCTCCCTCGGCTAAGTGGTCATGATCTCATAGTTCTTCAGTTTGAGCCCCTTGTTGGGCTCTGTGCTGACAGCTTGGAGCCGGGAGCCTGCTTAGGATTCTGTGTCTCCCTCTCTCTCTCTGCTCCTCCCCCCCCCCGCCCCCCACCTTGCATTCTGTCTCTCTCTTTCTCAAAAATAAATGAACATTAAAAAAAAAATTTAAAGGGGTCTCCTGATTCGCAGATTACCGCCAGCAGGTGTGACCCGGGTGCCAGCAGCTGGAACAGCATCTTCCTAATTCCAGATTCCTGGCTGTGATGGGGTAGAAGTTGCACTGGTGGGCGGTGTTGCAGTGGTGTTTTGAGAGTCGGGCACAGCCTAGCCCCTGCTCCTTCAGACCTTCCAATAATTTTGTAAGCACCCAGTCACTTGTATTGAAATTTTTTCTCCCGAGCATGGCTCTAATGGCTTTTATTATTTACAACTGGATTCAGCAGTCACATTTCAAAAACCTTAAAATCTTTTTGCTCACTAGATTACATCTTTCACAATTGGGGTGATTTGCAGTAGGAATTTTTATAAGGTGAAAAGAGGGAAGCAGAGTGACATTGTGAAGAGGTTGTGAGCTCTGTAGCCAGAGCACCTGGTTTTCACAACTGCTCTGCCATTTACTAGTTGTGGGTCTTTGAGCAAATTGCCTTCTCCCTGTGCTGAGTCTCTTATAAAAAGGGAATAATACTAAATACATTTTGGGGATGCTATGAGAATTAAAAAATGTAAAAATACATGAAAAGCATCTTCTGTATAGCAGGCACTAGCTAGATACATATTAGATATAATTATAAATAACTACCCATAATGGATGTGGATACATAAGGTGAAGGTATGAAAGACTGCTGGAATGTGTGTGTGTGTGTGTGTGTGTGTGTGTGTGTGTGTGTGTGTGTGTAGGAGGGCAGAGGTAAAAATGGTAAGGAGGGGGACGTGGATACTTAGAAGAGGCATCAGGAAAGGAATAAAATATTTTGAAAGGGTTGCTGAGAGGCCATGGCTATCTGCCTTTATTGCTTCACAGTCGTGACAAACCATTTTTCTTGCTAAAATGACATATTTCTCACACACACAAATCCTCCCAGATACCTTAGCTTTAATTCATTGGTTTTCGTAATGTGAGAATATGGACTCTATTCAAATCAGGCTTCCACTCCTTGCTTGCTCCATGACCACAGGCAAGTTACTGAATCTTCCTTTGTTGCAGTTTGTTCATCAGTAAAATGGGGATTAAAAATAAGACCTATCTCACTGAATGTTTTTAGTTTTAATAACTTAATACATGCAAATCATTTAGAAAAGTGCCTGGCCCATGGGGAATGCTCAATAAAGTTACTGTTGTTCTTATTGATGAATTCTAATTTACTGTCATGGGGTCAGCCTATAAATGCATGTGCAGGTGCATAGCTTTGTATATAGGTGCTTGTGGTATGTACATGGGTATGCACATGCATGCTTATTGTGCACATATATATTTCAACGCATATATACATGCACAGTGTGGTGCATGTGTACTTTTATGTATGTGAATGCCTATGTGTTAGGTATATATATGCTGTGTGGTGTATGTGCTTGTATCTGCATGTATGCATTAGTGTTTATGTATGGGTATATTTGTTGGAGGTACTTGCGTGTATATGTGCCTGGGTATGTGTGTATATGTTGAGTGTATGTGTATGGACATGTGTATGTGTCTGTGTTGGGTATGTATATACATATGTTCACATATGTATGTACAGGAGTTGCTGTGTATGTTTGTCCAGGATGTTCAATATAGAACATAAAGACTGCCTTTTGCATTATGGTCTGTGTAAGCGCACGACCCTATGAGGTGGCACTGTGTGTGACTTACAGAAGTAGGAGACACAGTAAAGGTGCCATGAGAGGGCTCCATTTCCCCCTTGTTGAAATACAAAAGCTGTAGGCTTTCCTCTCCTTTTTCTCCACTCTGCTGGAAAGAAAGAAAAAAATGAGGTAACTATCTATGTTGTGCAATACGCATTGGCCTAAACTACTTTATGCCTGGTTTGGTTTAATGGGTTTTACACTTATTGTTTGTCATTGTTTGACTCCAGCACAGCTGGTTTGGCAATCCAGAGAACATTACCACTTTGGAAAGCACATACCAGCCCCAAAGTAATCTTGGGCTAAGCCATGCCAGAAATCTTGGCAAGAGCATTTCCTGGTAATTCAGGAAAGTTATGGGCCTTCGGGATGGAGGACCAAATATCACCCAGAACACTACTTCTCATTTGCTGAATTCAGTTTTCGTAAAATCATAGGCCTTTAGACTTGGCTGCCACTTTGGGGAAAGATTTAGGGTTTTAAATCCTTTATCTGTGTCCACACTCATCGTGTGTGGTACAGTCCTATCAGGAACATCTCTCCTGACTGAGAACCATTAATTTAGAGCAGCAACTTCTTAAATGATTGAGTGTCCCCAATGCTTAGAGTAAAGGAATTTTTCCAAAGTCAAACAGCCACGTGGAACTAGAGTCTAGAGATCTTAGTCCTAGTTTAACCTTCACATTTATATTTGTTTTTATTTCTGGTTTGATTACCAGGCATGGATTCTAGTCTGGTGCTCATGAAAGCATTCTTTCAAGGGCAGGCAGGATAAACACCAAAAAGTTCAAATCTTTATCCTTGCTTTATAGGTTCCCTATGAAAAAGATGAGAGTGTACAGACCCAGGAGGAGTGGAATGAATTTTTCCAGCTCTTATATTCCCTATCCTGCTATCTCCTCCGCTTTGGAGATAATTCTTGCAGTTCAGTTTTGATGCTAAAGAGAAGCATCTATAAAAAACATATGTTGAGTGGGGTTTAAATGGTCCCTATATAACCTTTCCCAGCTTCTGAATAAAGTATCCTGGAAGACACTGAAAAATATAGGGAATATGACTGACAGTTAATCCATAGCCAGAACTTGAAAGAACTTTTCACAAACAACGTGGCTGAAGAACTGAGTTGAAAAACAGTCACCAGTTGCCTGCGCTTAGAAATGAACTAAGACTGCCTTCCTAAGAGTATGGACAAAACACCCTTTGTAACCACTTCTCGTGGGCTACCCATACATAAAATGTGAGATTGGTATCAACCAGAAAACCATATATCCAAAGTATATATCCATTACTCCGTGGCTGATGTGCTAATAATTTAATGTTGTTACAATAGAACCTCCTTTTTTACTTTCAGGGTAGGACCTCCACTCAGAGACTGGGACCTCTGTGGGCAGGAGGTGGTGGTGGGGGATTTGTGGGGCTCGTGATAGCCTCATTGGTACTGGCTCCATGAGGGTCTGTAGGCAGATGCAGAGAGGTTTTTATTTACTCCATTTGTTCAGTACTCCACAGAAGTAGCCAGCCAGGGTTGGGGAAGATGTCGCAGAAGCCTGGCAGAGCTCCTGTTGAAGAAAGTCCACTCAAGACGGGAAACTGGTCTGAATTATGCACAGCACCCTACTGATTTGAGAAGGGATTTTAAACAAGGTTTAAATGGAACAGAGAGTTGGGTCAAGGACAACTCAAACTCCTCGTCCCTTGGTAAATGCAGGCCTGGATAGATAAGTCCCTCATTTGAGCTTTCATAAAAATAAAAATTCAAAAAACTCCCCGACAATATGCTTCCTATGAGATAGAACTTTCTGCAAAATAAATGAGAAGCTATATAATCCTGAAAATTCAGAGGAAGAGCAGACTTATTAAAATTATTTATAGTAGGGACCACAGGGGAAAATATAATAACTATTTAGCTGTCTCAATAAAAAACTAGAAGACAAGATACCTATAAAACAAAAGCAGAAAACTGTAAAGAAAGAACAACCAGAAATGTAACGCGGACAACTGATGTAATAAGAAAGTATAAAAAATTTAAAAAATGAAGTAGAATTTAAATTCTCATTAGAGGCAATAATGAGAAGAATGGATATTACTGAACATCAGATCAGTGGTGTGGAAGGTAGCATAGCTTTCTCAGAATTCAGGGGAAAAGGACAAAGAGATAATAAAGATGAAAGATAAGATGAAATTCTATACCTATGCATATCAGATAGTATATATATTTGTACATCCATACATACGTGTACATTTGTGTATGTATAGATATACATACACACATTTGCATAATAAAGAATAGAGAACCAACTTAATCCCTTTATATGTTCTCCAGGATGCACCAGAACATTCCAAATAGAAGTAGTAACCAACAATATATTTAAACTTAAAGAAAACCTTCCTGAGTTGAAAAAAATTTTGAATAGGCTGATCGAAAACCCTCTATATTATCAAGTGACCTAAGGGTCCAATTTTGAATTGCAAGCCTATAGGATTGTGCAAAAAGTAAAAGGAGAGATTACACGAAACAGAAAGAACCAGCATGGTCTCTGACTTCCTAGCTGTAAGTGTCAGAAAACAAGGGCACCCAAGTATACAAAATTTTGAGGAATGTGATTCCTCACATTCTGTGAAATTGTGTGATTATTTCCTTTCTCTTTATCAAGAGTCAGTCCTTACTCTCCACCTCGTTCTAGAGTTCTTTGTCCACATGGCTGCTGTCCTAGAGCCGATTGAGGCTGGGGCATCATTATTGGGAGTGTGTCCAGCAGAGAACCCTACATGATGGGCTCTCTAGAGAGATTTGGTTGCATGGAAATAGGAAGGTGTCAGGTGCAGAGCCCTCAGATTTGGACAGCGAGAGCACCTGAGTTAGAACTCTGTCCACAGGATTATTCTGGGAAACAAATTAGGCAATGGAGATGAAGGTATTTTGTAGATCACCTCACACTCTACAAGAATGAACGGCTATTTTTTATTCTGTTGCTTATTACTTTGAAGTAGATGTTATCAGGACTAAAAAAAGGGGATAAAATCCATTGTTGACCCCCAAGGGAGACTTCTCCTTTTCTATTCTCTTCTTCCTTAGGTGAGTCTCTGAGTTTTGGTCTATCAAAGCCTAAATTAAGGCTTAGACACAAACCACTTACATCATAATAATAACTTAAAGACCAGGAGTATTTGGGTTCCACCATTTTCACTCCTCAGTTCAGACTTCCCTAGAAGAGAGTGTTTTGTTGATGTTGAGAGTTTTTGAGAAAATTGGGGGCAATATGTAATTTTGCCAAACAAGCTATACCCTATAGAATATTTTAGCAACAAGCCCACCCTGCCCTCCCCAGTCCAGAGTTTTTGGAGGAGTAGAGGACAAAACAGGCTTTTGCAGGGATTGGGTCCTAGAATAGAGTGAATTAGGAAGCACATGACAGTGATAAGTGAGGGAAGTTCAGACTATCACTGCCCTTTTGGGCTCTATGGGGAGAAAAGAAACTTTTGCAGTGGTTATTGATGTTCACATATTGGTTGCTACCAACCATAAGTGCTTGTGATAATTTTCTTAGGAAAAATTTCATTATGGGAGGCATCGTAGGGCATGTACAGGAGTATAGTTCATAATCTCTGACTTTAAGGAGTTTATAATTTAGTGGTGGAGATGAAATACACACACACAAAAAAATTAGATGATAACATAGCAAATAGGCCTGTAAGGAGTGGGAAGGCCAAGTGCTATAGGAGACTGACTCGGCAAGGGAGAACCTGCTGTGGATGGGGTGGCAAGAAATAGATAGTTGAAGTATATGAAGTTGAAGTTCAGCTACTTGCTGGTGTCTGGAATCCTTCAGTGACCCATGAACCCATGTGGACCGGATGGTCAGAATTTGGTGGTGGTGATGAAGGGCTTGATATGACTTGGAAGGATGACTAAGGGTGACTGTCAAACAGGTGGAGAAGGAGGGGGTGCTGGAAAGAGACCATTTCAACTGGGAAAAACAAGGCCCACAGGTTTCTAACTTCTGGCATGATTAACTCCCTGCTACCATGGGACTTGCCCCTGGAGACCGAAGGTGGTAGTGGAGCACAGGAGAAGTTCATAAGTGGTAAGAATTGCTGGCCCAGCCTAATAGCCCACATAGGAGATGGATGAGGATGGCCGCTATTCTCACTGGTTTACAGGTGAGGGCACTGAGCAATCAGTGGAGAAGGAGGAGCCTTGGTGATTTTTACTTCCACAAGGTTCTCAACCACCTTTCCCTGTGGACCGTGTTGCTTCCCTTTATATATTAAGGTGTCTGCCCTAACTGGAAAAAAATGGGAACACAGCAGATCAGGTGATAATCTGGAAGAGAGAGAAAACCAAATTCCCTCCAGCCATGCAAGCTGGCCAATGGCCCTGGTTGGGCATGCTGGACATCAGGAACCAGCCTGCACATAGATGGGTGGCAACCAGAGAGGTGAACACATGCAGTGTTATTGCGTGATTCATTTCCTCCTCCCAGCTGGTGCGTTGGAGTGGGCTGTGCAGCTTTCAGCCAAAAGAGTGCGGTGCTCCACCAGGGGCCTGGCTCTGCTCTACTGATGTGCAGATTTTCCTTGCCTGCCTAACGCAGGCCCCGAGCTCACAGTCACAGTGCTCCAGGGCTATGAAGTGCCTGTCATGCCTTCTGTTATGAACCTGGCTCCTTGGAGAGAGCACGGTATACCCCCACCAGCGTTGAGAGCACAGGAACACTATCCGTTCCAGAGCAGCTTTGCTCCTACATGATGCAAATTGATTAAAGGTCCATTTAGTCACAGGTGGAAGGGAAAAAAAGGCCACTGAAGGATTCCAGATACTGGAAAGTAGCTGAACTTCAGTGAGCAAAGAGCATCTGGAACGTGGGGGAAAGTCTCCTTTGTGATTCAGCTGACAGGACTCAATTTGGCTAATTAGCTTTCTTGGAAGCTGTTGGGGGGCAGTACTGATCTTGGGAAGCACGTGGGTAATCACTGTTAATGCTGAATCGACAGGCCTTCTGAGTCTGGAAAGAACTTCATCTTTGTGTTAGGATCTCCATTCCCCCTCTCTTTTTCTCCTTTGATTTGCATGGCTTTGATTATTAGCGAGGTTGGGAATTTTTATTCACTTTTATTTCTTGTAAGAATTTTTAAAAATGTTTGTTTACTTATTTTGGAGAGAGCACACATGTGCGAGCAGAGGGGCAGAGAGAATCCCAAGCAAGCTCTGTGCTATCAGAGCCACTCCTGTGCTATCTCATGAATGATGAGATCATGACCTGAGCCAAAATCAAGAGTCTGAGGCTCAACTGACTGAGCCATCCAGATGCCCCTGTATTGTGGTATCCATTAACATGGCATCCATTCAGCAAATTTTTATGTGCACAATATAGTATTGACTACAGGCACCATGTTGTACAGCAGATATCTAGAACATGTTCATATTGCATAACTGAAACTTCATAGCCATTAAGCAGCAACTCCCCATTTCTTCCTCCCCCAACCCCCCAGCAAACACCATTCTATTCTCTGCTTCTAGGAGCTTGACTATTTTTTTTTTAAGTTTGTTTATTTTGAGAGAGAGACAGAGAGAGAGAGAGAGAGAGAGAGAGAGGAAGAGCGAGAATCTGAAGCAGGCTCCATGCTGTCAGTGCAGAGTCTGAACCAAGGCTCCATACAGATTTTTTAAGTAAACAGAACATCAGAATCCAACAGGTAATATTTAAACCTGAAGCCAAGTGTATTTTTTTTCCTTTTTCTTTTTTATTGTGGTAAAAACCCATAACCTAGAACTTTATCATGTTAGCCAATTTTAAGTGTACAGTTCACTAGTATTAAGTATGTTCACATTGTTGGGGCACTTGGCTGGCTCAGTTGGTTAAGCATCTTGGTTTTGGCTCAGGTCATGATCTCATGGTTCATGGGTTTGAGCCCTGCATTGGGCTCTGTGCTGACAGTGCAGAGCCTGCTTGGGATTCTCTCTCTCTCCCTCTCTCTCTGCCCCTCCCCTGCTCACTCTCTATCCCTCTCTCTCTCTCAATAAATAAGTAAACATTAAAAAAAAAAGTATCTTCACATTGTTGTGAAACAGATCTCCAGAACTTTACCTTGCAAAACTGAAACTCTTACCATTAACCATCTTGCCCTCCCCCACCCCACCCCCAGCCCCTGGTAACCACCACCAACTTTGTTTCTATGAATTTGACTACTTGAGATCCATCATGGGTGGAATCCTACCGTGTTGTGTGTGTGTGTGTGTGTGTGTGTGTGTGTGTGTGTG